>NC_050576.1:125945366-126274116 GCF_011100635.1 Trichosurus vulpecula
TCAGCATAGAGATCGTAATTAAATTTATGGGAGCTGATGAGATTACCAAGTAAAGTAGTAAAGAAGGAGAAGAGAAGAAAACCCAGGACAGAGCTCTGAGGGATACCTATGGTTAGAGAACATGATCTGGAGCCAGATTCAGCAAAGGTTACTGAGGACCAGTCTGATGGGTAGGAAAAGAACCATTAAAGAAGATGTCGCATTTGAGACACTTCACTTTCTCTTATTCAATATATCCAAATAGTTGCCAAATCTTACATTTGACCTCTTTTCTCTACTCATATACCCACCACCTTAATTCAGAGATTCATCCCCTCTTGCCTAGATCATAGCAATGGCCTCCTGATTGATCTCCTTGCCTTAAGTCCGTCCTTGACTGTTACCAAATTGACTTCCTTTAAATGCAGGTCTTACTATAATAACAAATTTTATTGCCTTTAGATCAAACATATCCTCCTGTTTAGCTTTTAAAGCCTTCAGAAACTGCCCCCCCTGCCTATCTTTGTACATTACTCCTTAGCCCCATTTTCTATCTAGATTTCTTTTCCTCACACATAACTCTCCATCTCCCACTCCCATGTTTTCACATTGACTGTACCCTTTTCCAGGAATATACTTCCTCCACATCTGTACCTCATAGAATCTTTCTCATCCTTCAGGATAAAATTCAGGAATCACTTTCAATATGAAGCCTTTCCTGATGGCCTCAATTGTCGATATTATTCCTCCATAACTACTTTGAATTTATTCTCTAAGACTCCAGGTTGCATGGAAGCTTTTGGTAGTAGGTGTTTCCTTACCTGAAAGTTTCCCAAACAATATTCAAACCCTATCTTTATATACGTTTACACATATATTACAATGTATTTTTTGTATATGCATATTTGTGTACTATATATATATATATATATATATATATATATATATGTATACTTATTTCCCCAGATAGAATGTAAGTTCCTTGAAAGTAGGGACTATTTCATTTTTTATTAGTATCCCTAGTGCCTACCACAGTAACTGGCACATAATAGGCACTTAATAAAGACTTAATTGATTTTCACATCTTTGCAGCATTTTTACCTGTGCATTGGAGGAACTCTTTGAGGAGAGCCTTTAAGGTAGTGTTTTGCTCTACAGAATCAAATGCTTTTTATAGTTAACAATTAACTCAGTCTTGAGGCAACCCCCACTCCCTTGCAAAATGAACAGATGGACTCTCCTTGCTATGAATTTGAAGCAAGGTTTTCTCTTTCTCTTAAGTGTTAACCTGGCATCTGTATTTTATAACTTGGTCCCTTATTTCTTAAAAAGGACCAGATGCTTTTATTATTAGCTATATAATCATGGGCAACTCACTTTTGCCTCTCTGGATCTCATTCATAAAAGAAAATGATACTTATATTACCTTATAATATCCTACTTTGATGCCTTATCATGACATGAAGGCATGCTGGTAAATGTTTATCAGAAGGAGAAAAAATTGGAACTCAATATTTTGTAAAAATGAATGCTAAAATTGTCTATTCATATAATTGGAAAAAAGTAAAATACTATTTAAAAATGTTTATCAATCAGCTCTGAAAAAATATACATAATACACTTTTAAATATAACCTGCATTATTGACATTTTCTCTACCACTTTCTTAAATCTATATGATCAACAAAACAGTAAATCAAACCTTGATGTATATCATTTTCTGGTTTCCAAGGTATAAATGCTCACACTGAGAATTTAACAATAGGTCCTTAGGAGCCATTCAAGCTGGCTCCAGCACACCACTGGCTATTGATACATTTTAGTGAGGTTTTAGGAAAGCATTTGATAATGTATTTTATTTTTGTAGCAGTGGAGAAATGAGGCAGTGAGCATGGTTGTTCAGCCACTTCTATTTGCCATTTTTAAAGCATTCCATTGACTACCTGGATTTTCTGGAATAAATGCTCTTCCTACATTCTAGGTATCAAAGGATTTGTAATTTTTCTAATTTTTTTTCCCTCCAAGCCCATAGTCAGAGGAAAAAGTCCTGCCAAAACACCTCAGTGTGAGATCTGTCTCTTCATTTCTGGGGAAATCTATTGCCTCTTTATTTCCAATCAGCATAACCAGAATCCCATTGGCTTGTGGTTAATGCTATTTATAAGGACAAAATAAAAATGAAAAAATAAGTGGATGCCCAGAAGGAAAGTTTTCAGACTTCAACAAGGGAGCCCAAGGAGAGGAAGAAATAGGGGACTGAGGTTTGTAGTACAGAGGGGATTGCGGCAACACGACATCTATTCCATCATACCTTATGCCCTATTGGTCTACGTAGACTCATTTCCAGGAATCTTGACCTTATTCTTTGTGATGGTTATATCTTCTCATACTTTCATTAGTCTACTCTGTCATGGCTTCCTCTGTACCTCTCCATCTCCACTGCCGTGAGTCTTACATATAGCTCAGTGGTAATTTCGCTTTGAATCTGGCTTCTGCCTGAACCATCTGCAGTACTAGCAACTGTACATTTTAATAGCCATCAGAGGCATGGACAATTTTCTGCTCACCCAATGGCCAGGTTTCCTTTAATTCCATCAGAGAAAATTTAGGGATCACCTAAGTAGCCCCATTTTTACATTTAATTGAAAATTTCCTTTTTGTCTCCTTATGTGTAATTAATTCATTGGTTTTCAAGAGCCTCTACTTTATAGTATACTTTATTTTCTTATGGGAAAATTTTGTTTGAAAAAAGATATGGGAATGTGATGTGGGCAGCCAAAAGAAGAAATATAATCTTAGGCTGTCTTAAGAGAGGCAGTGCTTCCATGAACAAAGAGATGATAGATAGTTCCTCCATACTCTGCCGTGGTCAGACAGACCACTCTATCTGGAGTATTATCATCAGTTCTGAGCACCACAATTTAAGAAGGTAAATAACAATCTGGAGAGTATCTAGAGCAGGACAACCAGGTTGATGAAGGGCCTTGAGCTCATGTAACATGAGGATGGTTTGAAAGAAGTAAGGATGTTTAGCCTGGAGAAGAACAGATGTTGGGGGAGACAAAATAGCTAAACTGTGGAAGGAGGATTAAACAGGCTTTGTGCAACCTTTTGTAAAATTTAGGTGATGCTGGGAAAATCCCTCACATTTATAACTGTTCAAAATGGAATGAGTGCCTCAGCAAGTTTTGGGCTTTCTCTCATTGGAGGTCTTCAGTGCTAAGAAGATCCTAGCTAGATCACCATTTATTTAGTGGGTAAATTACACTTGAGATTCCTTTTTGTTTATGGTTTGGAATAGACAGCATCTGTAGTGTATTGCAGTTCTAAAATTCTATGATTCTGTGCTTAAATGATCTCATAAGATGTTTAAATTTCTTACATTAAATGATTCTTTCCTAATACTAATCATAATAACACAATATACGCATACACATAATACAATATACATATATACATATATAATATACATTTTGTGTGTACATGTATATACATACATAATACAATATACATACATACATAATATATAAATACACACACACATACACTGAGTCTTTGTGGATAGCTTACTGATGTGGAATCAAGAAGACTTTGATTCAAATTCCACTTCAGTCACTTACTGGGTGTCTGAATATGGTCAAGTCACTTAAATCCTCTGAGCCTCAGTTTCTTTGACTATAAAACGGGGATAATATCTCTAATATGAGAGGCAGTGTGGTACAGTGGCTAGAAAGCCACGCTTGAAGCCAGGAATAGATAGGTTCAAGTCCCACTTCTGACTTACACAACTTGGGTGATTCTAGACAAGTCAATTAACTTCTTAGTACTCTAGGTCACTCTCTAAGCTTGTAAGTTGCAATTTAAATGCCAATCTACATTGGTAGAGCAAGGTTCCTCATGCAAGGGTTCCCTAGATCAGCAGTTCTCAAACTTTTTAGAGTTAAGACCCTTTACACTCTTAGAAAATGGAGGATCCCTCTTCACTCTAAAAATTATGTTCCAGGACAAAGCTTTTGTTCCTGTAGATGAGAGGTGTTAAGATAAGGCCTATTGGGCTTCTGTGGCTGCAACACTTCTGAACGCAAAAAAACCAGATTAAAATGTAACTGAGAAATATTTAACAAAATAAAAATACATTGAAACATAGATAATGTTAATTTGTGATTTTCTAATTAAATATGTAACCCATACGGATCCTTATGTGGCTTAGTGGCCCTATTTCTATTTGTGTTTGACACCATTGATGTAGATTATATCTATTGATATTTAATACATTAGAAATTAAAACTGATAAAATTTTAAAACATTAATTCGTTGAAAATAATAACCTAATTTTATGTTAACATTGATAATGTTGCTTTATTTAAAAACTATTTTAGTGTAGAGTGGCATTGTTTTATATATTTTTGTAAATCTCTTTATTATTATTACTACTGTTATTCTTTATATTCTTACTAGAAGGTAGGTGGATTCTCCTACATACTTCTGAATTCGATAAGTTGAGATATGTTGTTTTGGTTGAAGTATATGAAGAAAATTTGGCCTTGGGTAGATATGTAGTTGGAAAAGGAAATGAGTATTTTAATGGAAAATAACATTTTATAATTCTTATGAAAATAGTTTTGACCTCATAGACCACCTGAAAGGGCTTCAGGGACCACAAAGGTCTTTAGACCACACTTTGAGAGCCACTGTCCTAGACTCATTCAATCACAGGCCCAGTCCTTATCCCTATCCATTATACCTGTAACATCATGTTATGTCAATGTTATGTCACAGTTATTATGAGGCACAAGTGAAATTATCTATGTGAAGCACTATATAAATGATAGATATATTAAATGGCACTTTATAGTTTACAAATCCTTCCCTCCTAACAACTCTATGAGGTAAGTAGAGATGGTATCATTATTCCCATTTGGCAGGTCTTAAATTAATTGTGTTATGTCAGCAACAGAAACATGAGGTTGTCATTTAATAAATATTAAAATTACAAAAGCCTACCCATGGACCACCTGGACAATGTTTGGAGACCACCAATGATCCTCCTACCTACTTTGAGAGGAAAAGCTCCCCATGAATATTTCTTCACATTCTCAATAGCTAAGCTTTCTCTTTATGGAATCATACCTGAAAATAAGTCTGTAGAATCTCTTTCAGTGAAGGAACATAAAAAAATGAATGTGCTTGATCTCTTCATGAAGCACCATGTTGTAATTCCAAAGGACATTGGTGTTTTGTTCATAATAAAGTAATAACAAAAAAATTACCAATAAAAGCCCCCCATGCTCCTAACCCATACTTGTAAAGTTTCTTCTGTGAATTGCCTGTAGGGATCGATTTCTCTTCCCTGTTTGGTTTGAAAGGTGAGTAGCAGCTTAAAGGTTCACTTAACTTCCTGATGCCATCCTGAAACACTTGAAGTCTTTCCCCTAACATACTAATTAAGGGTATATCAACATCCCTGAGGGATCCAGACAGCTAACCAACACCATCCGGCAGGCAAAGCCACCACTTAAAAATGGTTTGCCCTTAGACGAGGAGATGGGGGAAGAGAGGGTATTTGGAATTCCCAGGGAAAGAATCAAATGAGCTTGTTAATGAGCCAAACCTTAAGAAGGGGAAATAAGAAAGGATCTGGAAAATGGGGAGGGGAAAGGATGGAAAGAGACTTTTGCTTATTTAGAGTCTCCACTTAGTGTCCATAAGGAAGCTATTCTTCCCAACTAAAAATATTGACACAGTAAAGCTTGGGTAGCAATCTAGCTACAGGCCTGAGCGGTGCCCAATGTTTCTGTCTAGCTAACTGTAGAATCTTATTTAATGACAAAGAGATACCTAGCTAAGCCACAGCAGTATTTGTTTACTTCTGTTTTCTTTGCCAAGGAGAATGATCTTTTGCACTGGTAAAGACAGAACCAAAGTGACTAACAAAGAACTGATGTGGAAGATCAATAAGGATACAATATGAGAGCACTCATAAACCTCCTCTCCTTTGAAAAAATGAACTTAAACATAAAATTAAATGAGCATTTCTTTTCTCTAAAGTAAAATAGAAAAAGAGGGATTATACACAAAATAGAATATATATGATGTACAACTTGCTTTTTTTTATAAGAAAAATAACAAATTCAACATGCAACTTTCAAATCTGTCCTGCTTGTCTGTGTTCCCTTCTAGTATTCCTTCTCATCTCTTCTGAGAATATAAAAACTGCCTCAGTGGCTTTTTTCTTTCTCTTTTTGACAACCCTATTGCTAGCTTCTCGCTCCCCTTTAACACCCCTTTCCAATTAGAAAGAAAAAAATATTCCCAAATTGGCCATGTCCAAAAATCTGTGCATCTTTGTTTTCCTTGAGTCCTTCACCTGTCTCAAGAGAGGGCCATCACACTTTATTATCATTCCTCTGAAATTATAATTTGTCACTACATTGATAAGAGTTTTTGAGTCTTTCAAAGTTGTCTTTACAGAGTTGTGGTTATTTATTAATTGTTCTTCATGTTCCACTCATTTCACTCTCCGTCAGTTCATATGAGTTCCTAGGATCCTCTGAAACCACCCCTTTCACCATTTCTTACAGCATATTTCATTAAACTCATATACTATAATTGGACCTACTCTCCAATTTATGGATTCCCCTTTTGTTTTTTGACTCTTTGCTATTAAGAAAGATTTGATATAAATATTTTGTGTATATGTATGCCTTGTCCTCTTTGTTAAATCTATTTGGAGCACATGTCTAATATTGTTATCACTGTATAAAAATTGTAGGTACAGTTTAGTTACTGATTGGTTATAGTCTTGAATTGCCTTACAGAACAGACAGATCATTTCACAGCTCTATTAACAGTGCATTAGTATCCTAGCTTTCCAGTATGTCCTCCATCAATTGTTATTTTCATTTTAAAAAGTCTTTCAAATTTTAAATTTAAATTTAAAATTTAAAAAATTCATTAAAAAAATTCTGCCCATCTAATGGTGTAGGACGTTGGGGCTGGTTTAATTTGCATTTATTTAATCATTAGTAATTTACAGTATTTTTGATGCATCTGTGGATAGATTAGATCTCTTCCTTTGAGAATAATCTATTCATATCTTTGGCCATTTATCAATTGGATCTTGCATACTTGAATCAATTACTTATATACTTTTGATTATCAGAACTTTATTAAATAAACATGCTACAAAGATTTCTCTCACACTTAAGAGATCTTATTTTAATTACATTAGTCTTGTCTGTGCAAAAAATAAATTTCATGTAATTAAACTTGTATTTAATCTCCTATGGTCCTCTTTATACCTTCTTTGGCCATGAGCTCTTCCCCATCTATAACTGTTAAAGATATTTCCTATGTTGCTTCTCTAATTTATTTATGATGACCTTTTATATCTATGTCATGTTTCCATTTGGATAATACCTTGAAATATGATATCAGATCTGAGTCTATATATAATTTTTGCCAGAATACTTTCCAGTTTTCCTAGAAGTTTTTGTCAGAGTGAGTCCCTACCCTAGGAATTGAGGCTACATACCTTTGCATATGTAGGTATTTATGGGCAATATCTATCATCTATCTATCTAGTTATAGATATAGATATGTATGTGGATATAGATGTATAAATATCTCCTTCTCAATATCACTTTTTATTTCCTTTCAGGAATCATCAGAGATTTATCATATAATATCTAATTTTTTTTAAATTCCATTGAAGTCTTTTTTTGGTTATGCTTATCTCCTCTGAACATTACATTCAAGTCCTCCGTTATTATAGTTTCACTGTCTATTTATTCCTGCAATTTTATTAATATTTCTTTTAAGTATTTAGATAATAGGCTCCTCAGTACATATATTAAATACATTATCTATTGTACCATTAAGCATAATGTCATTTCTCTGCTTATCTCTTTTAGCTTTCTCTATTTGTTTTCTGTTTTCTTGATTGAGGTCATGACTGTTACTCCTGTTTTTTTTGAGGTCACCTAATGCATAATAGATTTTTCCCCAGCCTCTTATTTTTACTGAGTGAATATTTGTTATAAGAATGTTTCTTATTAAATGAATGCTATCCACCTCTAGAGAAAGAACTGATAGAGTCTGAATGTAGATAAAAGCATCATTTTTACTTTTTCTTTTCTTTATTTTTTGGTCTGCATTCTCTTTTTTCAACATGGCTAATATGGAAATGTTTTGTATGACTTCACATGTATAATCTATATCAAAGTGCTTGGATTCTCAACTAGTGGGGAGGAAATAGAGGGAAGAAAGGAATTTGGAACTCAAATTATTTTAAAAATGAATGTTAAAAATTTTTACATGTAATCGAGAAACAAAATCCTTAAGTTGTTTTTGCACATTTAGTCTACAAAACCAGTGGTTTTGACTTGTATAGAAATCACATATTCTTTTAATATTACTGACTTTTGTTTCTCTTCTGCCAGATTTTAATCCTTGTAAATTTTGTATTACAAATATGTTCATCTCTCTTTTGTATGTTTGGAGAAACTCTCCACAACGGTAATTTTTATTTCTAATCTAATTATGTTAAAATTTCTATGTCGGGCTAGAAATACTGACATTTATTCCTTTCTTTTCTCTTATGGCTTGCATTTATTTCTTCTTTTATCTTCCATTTTAGAACTTGTTCTATGCTGTCTTTCATTCAGTAGTATTTAGTGTTTTTTCAGGCACTGCCTCTTACTATACTGGATCTGAGATTATATATTTTTTTTGCCAGGAGGGTTTTGAGACTTATTGAGAATGTGACACACAGGGAATATCTAATCTGCTATTTTGTTGATCATATGGCCTACCATTTTCTTGAAGGTTTTTCATTTAATTGAATTTAAAAAAGGACCCATTAGAAATCATCTAGTCCAAACTTTTCATTTTACAAGTGAGGAAACTGTGGTCCAGGGAGATGAAATGACAACTATTTGTGTGATCACACAAATTGAAAGTGACCAGTATTGGACTTGAATCTATATCTTCTGAGTCTTTGGACTCTAAGTCCAGTTCCTTTTCTGCTACATGAGAAGAAATCAAGGAAATAATACAAACTGATAGATTCCATCGGACACCAACAGAAAGGAACTGCAAGATCCATTCAACTGAAAATAATGTCAGGAAATTTCAGGACTTTATTGTCAAAGCATCTTATAACCAGGCAAGAGTAAGAAATTCAAATGTCAAAAAGTTTCAGCTTGAGTCATGCCAGATAACTTGGTGTAGAGGCTAGAACATGATATAATAAAATTTTAGTGAAATCAACTTGTACTTTCAAAGTTCCTATCCTTTAAAGTTAAATATACACATCATGAGGAAAGATGTTTCTTTGCCATCGAAGTATCTTGTTCTTTCCTGATGAAATATTTCAAACTGAACAGGGTTTTGGCTAAGAAAAACCAGTATTTCCATTCTATTTAGTGATAATAAGATAATCTATATAGTCTATAGATAGATAACAAGATGTATACAGTTTTGTAGTTCCACTTTGTATAACATTCATTTAAAGCAAAAAAGGTTAGAAATTTGAAGGAAAAATCCAATGGAGGAGAAACAAAGCTAATTAGATCACCTGAAAGGAAGTAAAAGGTGGAGTATATTGTTATGGTTTAGGAACTTGGAGATGACAGGTAAAGGTCACATAAGAAATAGGTGAGGTGTGAGAAAGATAAAATGAGTTCTAAAACACAATCTTATCAAGGATAAGTGAAGGAGGAGGAGGAGCAGAGGAAGATGATTCCTTAAGTTAAATCAGACTCAGAAGTGAATTTGGCATAATAGGATAAAGTGTAAATTTGAGGAGATTGATTTATGACTGCAGGGATTAAGACTGTATTGTTAAGGGGGGCAGAGCCAAGATGGCAGCTGGAAAGCAGGGACTTGCTTAAGCTCTCCACCAGGTCCCTCCAAACACCTGTAAAAATGGCTCTGAACAAATTCTAGTAGAGGGAAGCAGGGCTCTAGCACAGGAAAGCCTGGATGGTCATGGGGAAGGGTCTATCACATGGATCTGGGAGTGAAGTGGAGCACAGCCCAGCCTGGGCCACACCAGGACCGACCAGACCGGGAGCCCAGTGAAACAGGTGGTAGAGCCCTGAATCATTGAGCTGTGGCAGTTACAAGACTTCTTAACCCACAAACGCCAAAGGCAACAGAGAAGGTTAGTGGGTAAAACTGCTAGAATGGAGTGAAAGGAGTGTGCAGTTGGCCCCCACCCCGGGTGTGCGGAAGTGATGCAGCTCTGGGGCTGCTTCCAGGAGCAGTTTCTTCTTGCCTCAGGCCCACCCAGTGGGAAGAATTAAGTGGCAGATCAGAGCGGGAGTGCAGAACCTGCTTGGATCTGAGTCTCAGTCCGGGTTGGTAGTTCTTTGGGGAGGAGGAGCGCTGCTGTGTAGAATCATTGCTGTGTAGAAGTAGCTGTGAAAACAGCAGCACGAGGCCCCTGAAGCTTGGGACAAAGTACTCTCTACTCTACAAGCAGTCATACCTTTACAAAAAGCTCAAGGCTCAAGTAGTTGGCTGGGAACATGAACAGGCAGTGAAAACAGACCCAGATTCAGACTCAGACTTTGGAATATTTCTTTGGTGACAAAGAAGACCAAAACATACAGCCAGAAGAAGTCAGCAAAGTCAAAGAGCCTACATCAAAAGGCTCCAAGAAAAACATGAATTGGTCTCAGGCCATGGAAGAGCTCAAAAAGGATTTGGAAAAGCAAGTAAGAGCAGTAGAGGAAAAATTGGGAAGAGAAATGAGAGTGATGCAAGAAAACCATGAAAAACAAGTCAATGACTTGCTAAAGGAGATCAAAAAAAATACAGAAGAAAATAACCCCTTAAAAAATAGGCTAACTCAAATGGCAAAAGAGCTCCAAAAAGCCAATGAGGAGAAGAATGCCTTGAAAGGCAGAATTAGCCACATGGAAAAGGAGGTCCAAAAGGCCACTGAAGAAAATACTACCTTCAAAATTAGATTGGAGCAAGTGGAAACTAGTGACTTTATAAGAAATCAAGATATTATAAAACAGAATGAAAGGAAAGACAAAATGGAAGACAATGTGAAATATCTCATTGGAAAAACCACTGACCTGGAAAATAGATCCAGGAGAGATAATTTAAAAATTATTGGACTACCTGAAAGCCATGATCAAACAAAGAGCCTAGACACCATCATTCGAGAAATTATCAAGGAGAACTGCCCTGATATTCTAGAGCCAGAAGGTAAAATAGAAATTGAAAGAATCCACCAATTGCCTCTTGAGAAAGATCCCAAAAAGAAAACTACTATGGTATATTGTTACCAGATTCCAGAATTCCCAGATCAAGGAGAAAATACTTCAAGCAGCCAGAAAGAAACACTTTGAGTATTGTGGAAACACAATCAGGATAACAAAAGATCCAGCAGCTTCCACATTAAGGAATCAAAGGGCTTGGAATATGATATTCCGGAGGTCAAAGGAGTTGGGATTGAAACCAAGAATCACCTACCCAGCAAAACTGAGTATTGTTCTCCAAGGCAAAATATGGATTTTCAATGAAATAGAGGACTTTCAAGCTTTCTCAGTGAAAAGACCAGAGCTGAATAGAAAATTTGACTTTCAAACACAAGAATCAAGAGAAGCATGAAAAGGTAAACAAGAAAAAGAAATCATAAGGGACTTACTAATGTTGAACTGTTTTGCTTACATTCCTACATTGAAAGACGATGTGTGAAATTCATGATACCTTTCTCAGTAATAGGGTAGTTGAAGGGAATATACTTATACATAGACGGAGGGCACAGGGCAAGTTGGATATGAAGGGGTGATATCTAAAAAAATCAAATTAAGGGATGAGAGAGGAATATATTGAGAAAGGGAGAAAGGGAGTGATAGAATGGGGTAAATTATCTCGCATAAAATTGGCAAGAAAAAGCAATTCCATTGGGAGAAATGAGGGGGCAGGTGAGGGGGAATGAGTGAATCTTGCTCTCATTGGATTTGACCTGAGGAGGGAATAACATACACACTCAATTGGGTATCTTACCCCACAGGAAAGAAGGAGGAAGGGGATAAAAAATGGGGACACTAGAAGGGAGGGCAGATAGGGGAAAGAAGTAATCAAAAGCAAACACTTTTGAAAAGGGACAGGGTCAAGGGAGAAAAGTGAATAAAGGGGGACAGGATAAGAGGGAGGAAAATATAGTTAATCTTTCACACCATGACTATTTATGGGAATGTTTTGCCTAATGATACATGTGTGGCCTATGTTGAATTGCTTGCCTTCTCAGGGAGAGTAGGTGGGGAGGGAAGAGGGTAGAGAATTTGGAATTCAAAGTTTTAAAAGTAGATGCTCAAAAAAAAGGGTTGTTTTTGCATGCAACGGGGAAATAAGATATATAGGCAATGGGACATGGAAATCTACCTTGTCCTACAAGAAAGTAAGGGGAAAAGGGATGGGGGCAAGGGGAAATGGGGTGATAGAAGGAAGGACTGACTGGGGAATGGGGCAATCAGAATATATGCCATCTTGGAGTGGGGGGGAGGGTAGAAATGGGGAGAAAATTTGTAACTCAAAATCTTGTGGAAATCAGTGCTGAAAACTAAAAAATATCAAATCAAAAATCATTAAAATTAAAAAACAATTGTATTGTTAAAAGCAAAGGAAACCATGTAGAACTTATGTAGGTCAGGCTACCTATTTTTTGGAGATCAATAGGATTTGAAAGAAAAGTAAATATGACATTTATAACCTTAAATATTAATAGTCAGAAGTCACCAATAAAAAGCAAGGAGAAACACAATACATCAGAAAGTATAGGGACTCAAATGGATTCAAAGCAAACAGCTAAGATTACATTGATTATGATTCATTTAAATCCAAAAAGGAAGGCATTTCAACTACGATTTCAGATAAGGCAATATCAAATATTGATACCATTGGTAAAACAACCAAGGAAATAAAATTATAAATAAAGGTACCATATATAATACAAATTTCAATACTAAGTATATAATCTCTTAATGTCATAAGGATCAAGTTGTTAAAATTAGGCCAACTGAAATGCAAAAAGACCTAGACAGTAAGAATTAGACAGCAACATTCCTCTGTCAGAATTTGGTAGATTAACAAATATAAAAAAGACAAAAAATAGTAGCAATGAAAAGAATGTTGCACTTATGAAGATGATTGACTAGGAATTTTTGCTAGGGTGTGTATTTCTCATACCAGCATAGTATTTGTTGTAAATAATAATGAACTAGAAAATAATAAATCCATAAAAGGCAAAAAACTTTAAACAAATTTTTATAGGTAATAAAAATAAATGATATAATTAATAAAAGAAACAAAAGCAAAAGATGGAGACCTATGTGGCAATTAAACATGATGTTCTAATGAGTGGGTTGAACAAATCATAAATAATTAAACTATTTTAAATGGCTTGATAATAGCTGAAAACAGACAATATAGCAAAGAATACGAAAAGTAGAAACTCACTGAAAGAGGAATGGCTAAGTCAATAGAGGCACTACTTCATAGAGGTAAAAGGTCCATGAGTATGGAACATTGCATATATTATCAGATTTTTCAGTGTTTTGACTTTATTATCAAAAAGGAAAAAGACTAACAAATTGAGTGTCAGTCAAAAAAGAAACATTAATAATCCTGAAAGGAAAATGAAAATTTGAAAACCAAAGAACAGAGAAACAAAACTTAATTTTTTCTTTATTTTATTGCTAACTTTTGTTTTAACAACAGCTTTGTTTCCAAATATATTTTGCCTCCTTCTCCTACCCATCAAAATACAAATTTATAAAATTAACAGTCAAATCCCAATTTGGCCAAACGGTGACTTGACCTGCCTTGTTGTTGTTTCTCCCTTCATTCTCAAAGAGGATCAATAATGTCATGAGGGTGATGTCTTGACTTTCATGTGAACTGGATTTAAGTAAGGAACAAAGACGTCAGCCTCACACTCTCCTCTAGAGTGATCAAAGTCCAATGGCAAGACAAATCTCAAGATGACTGGGATTGGCCTGGAATACAGTGGGTGACCTTGGCCCTTCTAAATTAAGGTCTTTCCCAGGTCTCAGTTTGTCTGAAGCAATGCCTATTCAATAACTAGGGAGTAAGTAAGAATTGAAACAAAAGATGGCCATGTGGTAAAAGGTTATGAATAATTTTTTTTCATTAATTTATTTATTTATTTTTAGTTTACCACACACGGTTCTACATAATTTTGAGTTACAGATTTTCTCCCCTCCTTCCCACCTCCTTCCCCAAGACAGCATGGAATCTCACATAACTACCATGTATAACTTCGCATTGAATTAATTTATACACTAGTCAAGTTGTGGAGAAGAATTATGACCAATGGAATGAATCATGAGAAAGAAGAGACAGAACCAAAAAAAAAACCAAAAAACAAAAGAGAAGCAAAAAAGGCGAGCATATAGTGCGCCTCAATCTGTATTCAAACTTCACAGTTCTTTCTCTGGATGAAGATAGCATTCTCCATCGTGAGTCCCCTGGAGTTGTCCTTGCACCTTACGTTGCTGAGAAGAGTGAAGTATGTCAGGGTTGGTCCTCACAGAGTCCATATATCTGTGGTTGTGTACAATGTTCTCCTGGCTCTGCTCCGCTCACTCAGCTTTATGTCGTGTAGGTTTTTCCAGGTTGTTACGAAGTCCATATCATCCCCATTTCTTATGGCACAATAATATTCCATTACCTTCATATACCACAGCTTGTTCAGCCATTCCCCAATTGATGGGCATCCCTTTGATTTCCACTTCTTGGCTACCACAAAAAGAGCTGCTATAAATATCCTTGTACATATGAGTCCTTTTCCCGCTTGTGTGATTTCTTTGGGATACAACCCTAGAAGTGGCAATGCTGGGTCAAAGGGTATGAACATTTTTATAGCCCTTTGGGCATAGTTCCAAATTGCTCTCCAAAATGGCTGGATCAGCTCACAACTCCACCAGCAATGCCACAACGTTCCAATTTCCCCACATTTATTTCCAGCATTTATCATTTTCCTGTTTTGTTATTTTAGCCAATCTGACAGGAGAGATGTGGTATCTAAGAGTTGTTCTGATTTGCATTTCTCTAATCAGTCGTGATCCAGAGCATTTTTTCATATGCCTATAGATAGCTTTAATTTCTTCCTCTGAAAACTGCCTGTTCATATCCTTTGACCGTTTCTCAATTGGGGAATGGCTTGTGTTCCTATATATTTGGCTCAGTTCCCTGTATATTTTAGAAATGAGGCCTTTATCAGAGATACTAGTTGCAAAGATTTTCTCCCAATTTTCTGCCTCCCTCCTAATTTTTGTTGCATTGGCTTTCTTTGTACAAAAACATTTCAATTTAACATAATCAAAATTATCCATTTTGCATTTTGTAATGCTCTCTATCTCTTGTTGGGTCATGAATTCTTTTCTTTTCCATAAATCTGATAAATAGACTATTCCTTGCTCTCCCAAATTAGTTATAGTATCGGCCTTTACTCCTAAATCATGACCCCATTTTGACTTTATTTTGATATATGGTGTAAGATATTGGTCTATGCCCAGTTTCTGCCCTACCGTTTTCCAATTTTCCCAACAGTTTTTGTGAAATAGTGAATTATTAGCCCAGAAGCTGGCCTCTTTGGGTTCATCAAAGAGTAGATTTCTAAACTTGTTGATTTCTCCTACTTGTGTACCTATCCTATTCCACTGATCCACACCCCTGTTTCTTAACCAGTACCAGGCAGTTTTGATGACTGGTGCTGTGTAGTACAGTTCAATATCTGGTATCACTAGGCCACCTTCTATAGCATTTCTTTTCATTAATACCCTAGATATTCTAGACCTCTTGTTTTTCCAGATGAATTTTGTTATTATTTTGTCCAGGTCAGTAAAATAATTTTTTGGTAGTTTGATTGGTATGGCACTGAATAGATAGATTAATTTAGGTAAAATTGTCATTTTTGTTATATTACCTCGGCCTAACCATGAGCAACTGATATTTTTTCCATTTATTTAGTTCTGATTTTATTCGCGTGAAAAAGTGTGTCATAGTTATGATCATATAGACCCTGGGTTTGTCTTGGCTAATAGACTCCCAAATATTTTATAGTGTCTACAGTAACTTTGAATGGAATTTCTCTTTCTATCTCTTGCTGTTGGGCTTTGTCAGTAATGTATAGGAATGCTGAGGATTTATGTGGGTTTATTTTATATCCTGCAATTTTGCTAAAGTTGTTTATCATTTCAAGTAGTTTTTTACTTGATTCTCTAGGATTCTCTAAATAAATCATCATATCATCTGCAAAAAGTGATAATTTAGTTTCTTCTTTTCCTATTCTAATCCCTTCAATTTCCTTTTCTTCTCTTATTGCTACAGCTAACGTTTCTAATACCAAATTGAATAATAGGGGTGATAATGGACATCCTTGTTTCACCCCTGAGCTTATTGGGAATGCATCTAGCTTATCCCCATTACAAATAATGCTTGTTGATGGTTTTAGGTAGATGCTATTTATAATTTTAAGGAAGGTTCCACTTATTCCTATGCTTTCTAGTGTTTTTAATAGGAATGGGTGTTGTACTTTGTCAAAGGCTTTTTCCGCGTCTATTGAGATGATCATATGGTTTCTGCTGGTTTTGTTGTTGATATAGTCAATTATGCTAATAGTTTTCCTAATATCGAACCAGCCTTGCATTCCTGGAATAAATCCTACCTGGTCATAGTGTATTATTCTCGTGATGAGTTGCTGCAATCTTTTTGCTAATATTTTATTTAAAATTTTTGCATCAATATTCATTAGAGAAATTGCTCTATAGTTTTCTTTCTCTGTTTTGACTCTACCTGGTTTGAGTATTAGTACCATATTTGTGTCATAAAAAGAATTTGGTAGGACTCCTTCTTCACCTATTTTCCCAAATAGTCTACAAAGTACTGGAATTAGTTGTTCTTTAAATGTTTGATAGATTTCACATGTAAAACCATCTGGCCCTGGAGATTTTTTCCTAGGGAGTTCATTGATGGCATGCTCAATCTCTTTTTCTGAGATGGGGTTATTAAGAAATTTCACTTCCTTTTCTGTTAGCCTGGGCAGTTTATGTTTTTGTAGATATTCATCCATATCTCTAAGGTTGTCAAATTTATGGGCATACAGTTGGGCAAAATAATTCCTAATTATTGTTTTGATTTCCTCTTCATCAGAGGTGACCTCACCCTTTTCATTTTTGATACTGGCAATTTGATTTTCTTCTTTCTTTTTTTTAATCAAATTGGCCAAAGATTTATCAATTTTATTGGTTTTTTCATAAAACCAGCTCTTTGTTTTATTTATTAATTCAATAGTTTTCTTGGTTTCAATTTTATTAATCTCTCCTTTGATTTTCAGTATTTCTAATTTGGTATTTAATTGGGGGTTTTCAATTTGCTCTTTTTCTAGCTTTTTCAGCTGTATGCCCAGATCATTGATCTCCTTTTTCCCTATTTTATTCATGTAGGCATTTAGAGATATAAAACTTCCCCTAAGAACTGCTTTTGCTGCATCCCATAAGTTTTGGTATGTTGTTTCATTATTGTCATTCTCTTGAATGAAGTTATTAATTGTTTCTCTGATTTGTTCTTTGGTCCACCCATTCTTTAGAATTAAATTATTTAGTTTCCAATTAGTTTTTAGCTTATTTTTCCATGGCTCTTTATTAAAAGTGATTCTTATTGCATCATGATCTGAAAAGGATGCTTCGACTACTTCTGCTTTTCTGCACTTGATTGTGTGGTTTTTATGCCCTAGTACATGGTCAATTTTTGAGTATGTGCCATGTAATTTTGAGAAGAAAGTCTATTCCTTTTTATCCCCATTCAGTTTTCTCCAGAGGTCTATCATATGTGCCTTTTCTAAAATTCTGTTTACCTCCTTAACTTTTTTCTTATTTATTTTGAGGTTAGATTTATCAAGTTCAGAAAGGGGGAGGTTGAGGTCTCCCAATATTATAGTTTTGCTGTCTATTTCTTCCTGTAACTCCCTTAACCTCTCCTCTAAGAATTTGTATGCCTTACCATTTGGTGCATATATGTTAAGCAATGATATTGCTTCATTGTTTATGGTGCCTTTTAGCAGGATATAATGTCCTTCCTTATATCTTTTAATTAAATCTATCTTTAATTTTGCTTTGTCTGAGATTAGGATTGCTGCACCTGCTTTTTTTACTTTAACTGAGGCACAATATATTTTATTCCAGCTTTTTACCTTTACCCTATGTGTATCCTCCTGTTTCAAATGCATTTCTTGTAAACAGCATATTGTAGTATTATGGCTTTTAATCCATTCTGCTATCTGCTTCTGTTTTATGAGAATGTTCATCCCCTGCACGTTCAGAGTTATGATTTCTATCTGTGTCTTTTTCTCCATCTTAATTCCCCCTGTTTATGCTTTTATTTCTCCCTTTCCCCTTCTCCTCCTCAACAAAGTTTTGCTTTTGACCGCCGCCTTCCTCAGTTTACCCTCCCTCTTTATTCCCCTCCCTTATCTTACCATTTTCCACTTGCTACTTCTCCTCTCCTTTCTGACCACCCCCCTCCCTTTTTTCCCCCCTTCCCTTCCTACTTCCCGTAGGACAAGTTAGATTTCTTTTTTTTTAAATTTAATTTAAATTTATTTATTTAACATATTTGGTTTTCAGCATTGATTTTCACAACAGTTTGAATTACAAATTTTCTCCCCATTTCCACCCTCCCCCCCACTCCAAGATGGCATATATTCTGGTTGCCCTGTTCCCCAGTTAGCCCTCCCCTCTATCACCCCCCTCCCGTCTCATCCCCTTTTCCCTTCCTTTCTTGTAGGGCAAGATAAATTTCTACGCCCCATTGCCTGTGTATCTTATTTTTTAGTTGCATGCAAAAACTTTTTTTTTGTGGTTTTTGAACATCTGTTTTTAAAAGTTTGAGTTCCAAATTCTCTCCCCTCTTCCCTTCCCACCCACCCTCCCCAAGAAGCTGAGCAATTCAACCTAGGCCACACATGTATCATTATGTATAACACTTCCACAATACTCATGCTGTGAAAGGCTAACTACATTTTGCTCCCTCCCAACCAATCCCGCTTTATTGAATTTTCTCCCTTGACCCTGTCCCCCTTCCAAAGTGTTTGTTTTGATTACCTCCAACCCCATCTGCCCTCCCCTCCATCATCCCCCCCTTCATTTATTTATTTATTTTTTTATCTTCCTCCCTCTTCTTTCCTGTGGGGTAAGACACCCAACTGAGTATGTATGGTATTCCCTCCTCAGGCCAAATCCGATGAGAGCAAGGTTCACTCATTCCCCCCTCACTTGCCCTCTCCCCTCCTCCCACAGAACTGCTTCCTCTTGTCACCTTTATGCGAGATAATCCACCCCATTCTATCTCTCCCTATCTCTCTCTCTCAGTATGTTGCTCTCTCATCCCTTAATTTCATTTTATTTCTTTTAGATATCTTCCCTTCATCTTCAACTCACCCTGTGTCTGTTCTCTCTCTTTTACATATATATATATATATATATATATGTATATATATATACACATATATATATAAACACACATATATATACATACATACAAATACATACATATACACATAGATATATACATACATACACATTCACTTATATATATATACACATAAACATATATATATGCATATTCCCTTCAACTACCCTAATACTGAGGTCTCATGAATCATACACATCATCTTTCCATGTAGGAATGTAAACAAAACAGTTCAACTTTAGTCCCTTGCAATTTCCGTTTCTTGATTACCTTTTCATGCTTCTCTTGATTCTTGTGTTTGAAAGTCAAATTTTCTATTCAGTTCTGGTCTTTTCACTGAGAAAGCTTGAAAGTCCTCTATTTTATTGAAAATCCATATTTTGCCTTGGAACATGATACTCAGTTTTGCTGGGTAGGTGATTCTAGGTTTTAATCCTAGCTCCATTGACCTCCGGAATATCGCATTCCAAGCCCTTCGATCTCTTAATGTAGAAGCTGCCAGATCTTGGGTTATTCTGATTGGGTTTCCACAATACTCAAATTCTTTCTTTCTGGCTGCTTGCAGTATTTTCTCCTTGATCTGGGAGCTCTGGAATTTGGCGACAATATTCCTAGGAGATTTCTTTTTGGGATCTATTTGAGGGGGCGATCGATGGATTCTTTCAATTTCTATTTTGCCCTGTGGCTCTAGAATATCAGGGCAGTTCTCCTTGATAATTTCTTGAAAGATGGTATCTAGGCTCGTTTTTTGATCATGCCTTTCAGGTAGTCCAATAATTTTTAAATTCTCTCTCCTGGATCTATTTTCCAGTTCAGTGGTTTTTCCAAGGAGATATTTCACATTGTCTTCCATTTTTTCATTCCTTTGGTTCTGTTTTATAATATCCTGATTTCTCATAAAGTCACTAGCTTCCACTTGCTCCAATCTAATTTTTAAAGTAGTATTTTCTTCAGTGGTCTTTTGGACCTCCTTTTCCATTTGGCTAATTCTGCCTTTCAAGGCATTCTTCTCCTCAATGGCTTTTTGGAGCTCTTTTGCCATTTGAGTTAGTCTGTTTTTTAAGGTGTTGTTTTCTTCAGTGTATTTTTCAGTATTTTTTTTGGGTCTCCTTTAGCAAGTCATTGACTTGTTTTTCATGGTTTTCTCGCATCCTTCTGATTTCTCTTCCCAATTTTTCCTCTACTTCTCTAACTTGCTTTTCCAACTCTTTTTTGAGTTCTTCTATGGCCTGGGGCCAGTTCATGTTTTTCTTGGAGGCTTTTGTTGTAGGCTCTATGACTTTGTTGTCTTCTTTAGGCTGTATGTTTTGGTCTTCTTTGTCACCAAAGAAAGAATCCAAAGTCTGAGACGGAATCTGGGTGTGCTTTCGCTGCCTGGCCATATTCCCAACCAACTAACTTGACCCTTGAGTTTTTCAGTGGGGTATGACTGCTTGTAGAATAACGAGTTCTATGTTCCATGTTTGGGGGGGAGGTGGCAGCTCTGCCACACCAGCACCGCTCCTTCCCCAACCCCAACCCGGGCTGGGCTTAGATCTTAGGCAGGCTGTGCACTCCTGCCCTGATCTGCCACTTAATTTCTCCCACCAGGTGGGCCTGGAGTCAGAAGTAACAACAGCTGTAGCTGCCCCACCTCCGCTGCCCCCCGGGGCTGGAAGCCGAACCATGAACTCCTTCCACTCCCGCAGCTTTTCCCACTAACCTTCTCCGCAGTCTTTGGTGTTTGTGGGTCGAGGGGTCTGGTAACTGCCGCAGCTCACATATTCAGGGTGCTAGAGGCCCCATCCACCCGACTCTAAGTTTGTTTGTTCCACGCCGCTCAGGCTGGGTTGTGCTCCACTCCATTCCCAGCTCCCAGCTCCCAGCTCCGTGTGGAATAGACCTCACCCAGAGACCATCCAGGCTGTCCTGGGCTGGAGCCCTGCTTCCCTCCGCTGTTCTGTGGGTTCTGCCATTCTAGAATTGGTTCAGAGCCATTTTTATAGGTTTTTGGAGGGACTTGGTATGGGGCTCACTCTAGTCCCTGCTTACCCACCACCATCTTGGCTCCGCCCCCCCACGTCCCACAAGCTAGATTTCTAAACTTATCAGTATATGTTATTCCCTTCTTGAACTACATCAGATGACAGTAAAGCTCAAATACTGCTCTTCTCCCTCCCTTCTTTCCCTCTACTATAATATGTTTTTGTGCCACTTCATTTGGTGTAATTTACCCTTTTCTACTACCTCCTTACCGCTTCTCTCATAGCCCTCCCTTTGTATCTCTTACTTTTATTTTATATCTTTACATCAGTTAATTTATACAGGCATTCACAACCTATGTATATCCCTTTCAATTGTCATAATAGCTGTACCATTCTTAAGACTGACTTATATATGTATATATACATATATAGGTATATGTGTATATATATATATATATGTATATATATATATACACGTATATATATATATATACCCACACATATATATACATACATATACATAAAACATATATAAGATGATATAATCCCACATAAAGATGTAAACAACCTGCCCTTATTGGTTAATATGATTTGTCGGGTTTTTCCCCCTGGTTACCTTTTCATGCCTCTCTTGAGTTTTGTATTTGGAGATCAAATTTTCCATTGAGTTCTTGCCTTTTCATCAGGAAGGTCTGGAATTCCCTTATTTCATTGAATGTCCATTGCCTTGCCTGAAAAATTATGCTTAGTTTTGCTGGGTAGCTGATCCTTGGTTGTAGTCCCAGCTCCTTTGCCCTTTGGAATATCATATTCCAATTTCTCCTGTCTTTTAATGTGGAAGCTGAGAGATCCTGCGTGATCCTGACTGTAGTTCCACAATATTTGAATTGCTTCTTTTTGGCTGCTTGCAGTATTTTCTCCTGAGTTTATAGTTCTGAAATTTGGCTATAATATTTCTTGGTGTTTTCAGTTTGGGATCTCTTTCAGGGGGTGATCGGTGAATTCTTTCAATGACTATTTTGCCCTCTGGTTCTAGGACCTCTGGGCAGTTGTCTTTGATAATTTCTTCGAAGATACTGTCAAGGCTCTTTTTTTCATCGTGGATTTCCGGTAAACCAATAACTCTTAAATTGTCTCTCCTGGATCTATTTTCCAGGTCAGTTGTTTTGCCAATCAGATATTTCACATTTTTTTTTCTATTTTTTCATTCTTTACATTTTGTTTTACTACTTCTTGGTGCCTCATAGATTCATTAGCTTCCACTTGCTCAACTCTAATTTTTAATGAGTTAGTGTTTTCATTTTGCTTTTGAGTCTCCTTTTCCAGTTGGTTGATTTTGCCTCTCAGGGTGTGATTTTCTCTCTCTAGATTCTGAATCTCCGTAGCCATTTCACCAATCTTATTCTTTAGGGAGTTTTCCATTTTTTCCTTGTTTTCTTTTACCTCCCTAATTTGGTTTTTAAAATCCTCCTTTAGCTCTTCCAGCAATGCTTTTCGGACTGGAGACCAGTTCACATTACCTTTTGAGGTATCAGACACGTCTGTAGTGTCGTTACTGTCCTCTTCCATATTGGCATTTTGATCCTGTCTGTCTCCATAAAAAAAATCTATTGTCCTCGGTTTTATTTTTTTGTGTTCTTCTTCATGTTTGTTGTTTTGCCTTTTCCTGGCTTTTCAACAAGTTTCTGTCTATGGGGCTCAGGACTGTCTGTCCCAGTTTTCTTATTCTGGGGATTGTGAGTCTAGAATTATAACTTTCAGTATCCTGAGGTGTGGGGAAGGGTCTGGCTCCCTGACGTCTCACTCCCTATGGGTGCTCTCCAGCACTTGCTTTTCAGCAATGGTCTCAGCTGTTTGTTGTTTGAGCTGCTCTCTGGCACTTCCCCTGGGGGAGCAAGATTATGTCTGGGCTCCTGGTGTTGACCCCTGCCGGCTCTGCCCCTCTGGGACTAATGAGCTTCTACTATTTGTCCTGTGAGGCCCCACTACTTTCTCCTCTGTTTCAGCTTTCTTTTTTTTCCCCGAGGAATTCTCTGGGTGAGGGGGGGAGGGATTAGAGCCGTTTACCTGGCCATTATGTCTCCCGGAAGTTCAAGAATCCGAGTTCCTGGGCTGCAAGCGTCAGGAGGGGTTGTTTTCACTGCCGGTGGCGTTGCGCTGCCTCTCGTCCCTCCCACAGACTGCCATCCTGTGTTGGGAGGCCTGGGGATCTCCGCCGGTTTCGGGTGCCCAGCTTTCTCCCAGCCCGTCTCCCACGTGGATTTCCCGGCCAGCCGCTTCTGCCTTGGTCTGGAGCAGCTCCGCACTGAGCACTCTCCGAGCCTACAGGTTTGTGCCTCCGGCCTTTCAGACTCTCCCGGCTCGGAAATTTGCCCCACGCAGACTGCTCACGGTTTCTGACTCTCTCAAATCTGCTCCAATTCACTTTTTTATAGGAATCTGACAGACCTTGTGAGAGAGCTCTGGTAAGATGCTGCCTTCATGCGGCCATCTTGGCTCCTCCCCCGAACAAATAATTTTTAAAAGATAAAACATAAGCCATCAATGAACATTTTTAAAAGTGTCAAAAATAACTAATAAAGGAAAAACAACCTTGAGGTTTCATTGCATACCATCAAACTGACTAAGATGGTAAAAGATGGGGGGAAATTTTAGTGTTGAGGGAGGTGGTATGAGAACACAAACACAATAGTTCACTTCTGATGTATCTGGAACTGGCCCAAACATTCTGGAAAACAATCTTGAATTTCATCAGGAAAGTGTTAGGAATTTTGTTAGGAAATCGTTCCTCCCCTTTGAACCAGAGATACCCTACTGGGTTTATAACCCCACAAGAAGGTTATTAATAACAAGAAAAAAAAACCAAAAAAATGTGCTCTAAGTTATTTATAGTAGTACTATTTGTCATAGCAAAAAGTATGAAGTAAGCTATGTACCCAACAATTAGAGAATGACTGAACAAATTGTGACATGGAAATATAGGAAGATATTATTGTGCCAAAAGGAATAAAAAAATTGGAGAATTTAAAGAAATAGTAGAACTTCCATGAAATAGCTGGTGGCACAAAGATGTACCTCAAGTTGAGAAGACCTGGGTTCAAATCTAACTTCAGGCACTTACTAGCTCTATGACACTGAGCAAGTAACTTAGCCTCTACTTTCCTCAATTCCCTCAACTACAAATTGGGTGTGATAACACCTACCTCCTAACAACTAGAGTCATTATTAAGATCAAATGACAATATTTGTATAAGCACTTTACAGTTCCTGTTACATAGTAGATACTTCATAAATGCTTATTCCCTTTCCTCCATTAAACAATATACAATAAAACAGAGTTCAAAGAACATGCACAATGACTATAACTATATTCAGTTATTCCTTCCACATCATAGGGGTTAAGGGCACAGTGCCCCTGAGATCTGGAAAATCTGTGGAAAATTTTTTAGCTTTCCCTTTGTACCAGAGAAGGTATTTTTTTTCTTTTTCTTTTATGGGGTGTTTGCAGTACTGTATTGTAAAATTTGGGTAAAGTATTTGGTCATAGTCCCTGTGTCCTCTGCTGGCCTTCGTGTGTCATCTACAGCTTCTGCAAAACTTCTCCAAAACTCCCATTTAATTTCTGATGCCAATCCATGATATGGTGAAACTGCAATGGGGAAAGTCATTATGTGGAAGGAATAGCTGTAAATGAAGAGAACTTTAAATGACAACAAAATTCAGAACAAATACAAATGGTGATTGGTACTAATTTATTTGAGTTAAAGCATGATCTTTCTTTAAAAAATTGATATACAATTAATCTGAGGAAGTAGAAAGATTGTCTATGGCATAAGTGGTAATCATTCTTTTATGCTGTTTTATTTCAGAGATTGTACTTTGTTGGAGATGGGGAGGGTCATAGTTATGGAGAGTTTGGGGTTTTATGCTGTATTAAAGCAGGACTTATCTTTTTCTTTCTGTTTAACTCCGTGATTTTTTACTCCTATAAACCTTTATATTTCTATAACTTTACCACTTTGAACTTACATAGTATAACATGCTTGTCCAACTTCATTAACTACTTTCAAATTTTCTAACTCTTCTTATAGACTAGGGAGTATTCCCCCAACTAGTTTGTATTCTAGGATTTATCAGATGTTGGGATGTTCTTATGTATTTCTTGGTTTGGCTTATTCGATCTCTTTTTCTGGTCTACTTTTCATTATTTTACAAGTATCAAAAATAGTGTAGATGAATATTTGTGTGTAAGGAGAGCTAGCACTGCTAAGTGTCCTTCATTCATACACTATTGTAGTTTGATTCATGTAGCACTAAATCTCTAGATTAATTCAATTAATGTCATAATACGTATGTGGTTGTAACCCAAAGTTGAACGATAAATATCTCTCCCATTGTTTTTCATTCATTTCTATACAAATGGTTAGATGGTTGTATTCATGCACATCATGTTGACTCCCAGCTATTTCATGTATTTTGTAGTTCTTTTTTTTATTTTTAGTTTACAACATTTGGTCCTACATAATTTTGAGTTCCAGATTTTCTTCCCTCCCTAACCCCCTCCCTCCCCAAGACGGCATGGAATCCGATATATCTTCCACGTATAACTTCGTATTGAACTAATTTACACACTAGTCATGTTGTGGAGAAGAATTATGGCCAATGGAATGAATCATGAGAAAGAAGAAACAGAACCAAAAAAACCCCAAAAACAAAAACAAAAGAGAGGAGAAAAAAAAAGGGGGGGAAGGCGAGCATAAAGTGTGCTTCAATCCTCATTCATACTCCATAGTTCTTTCTCTGGACGTAGATAGTATTCTCCATCGTGAGTCCTTTGGAGTTGTCTTTGCACCTTGTGTTGCTGAGAAGAGCAAAGTTTATCAGGGTTAGCCATCACAGAATCCATATATCTGTGGTTGTGTATAATGTTCTCCTGGTTCTGCTCCACTCACTCAGGATTATGTCATGTAGATTTTTCCAGGTTGTTATGAAGTCCATATCATCCCCATATCTTATAGCACAATAGTATTCCATTACCTTCATATACCACAGCTTGTTCAGCCATTCCCCAATTGATGGACATCCCCTTGATTTCCAATGCTTAGCTACTACAAAAAGAGCCACTATAAATATTTTTGTACATATGGGTCCTTTTCTCACTTGTGTGATCTCTTTGGGATACAACCCTAGAAGTGGTATTGCTGGGTCAAATTCCTATAACATTCCTATAACCCTTTGGGCATAGTTCCAAATTGCTCTCCAGAATGGCTGGATCAGTTCACAACTCCACCAGCAATGTAACAATGTTCCAATTTTCCTGCATCCTCTCCAACATTTATCATTTTCCTGTTTTGTCATTTTAGCCAATCTGACAGGAGAGGTGTGGTACCTAAGAGTTGTCTTGATTTGCATTTCTCTAATCAGTAGTGATTTCGAGCATTTTTTCATATGCCTATAGATATCTTTAATTTCTTCCTCTGAAAACTGCCTGTTCATATCCTTTGACCATTTCTCAATTGGGGAATGACTTGTGTTCTAAAGATTTGGCTCAGTTCTCTGTATATTTTAGAAATGAGGCCTTTATCAGAGTTACTAGTTGTAAAGATTTTCTCCCAATTTTCTGCTTCCCTCCTAATCTTTGTTGCATTGGATTTTTTTGTACAAAACATTTCAATTTAACATAATCAGAATTATCCATTTCGCATTTTATAATGCTCTCTATGTCTTGTTGGGTCTTGAATTCTTTTCTTTTCCATAAACCTGATAGGTAAACTATTCCTGGCTCTCTCAAATTGCTTATAGTATCAACCTTTATTCCTAAATCATGAACCCATTTTGACATTGTTTTGGTATATGGTGTAAGATGTTGGTCTATGCCCAGTTTCTGCCCTACCATTTTCCAATTTTCCCAGCAGTTTTTGTGAAATAGTGAATTATTAGCGCAGAAGCTGGCTTCTTTGGGTTTATCAAAGAGTAGATTGCTATAGTCGTTGACTTCTCCATCTTGCATACATATCCTATTCCACTGATCCATGACTCTGTTTCTTAGCCAGTACTGGGTAGTTTTGATGACTACTGCTCTATAATACAGTTTAATATCTGGTAGGGCTAGGCCACCTTCCCTAGCATTTCTTTTCATTAATTCCCTAGATATTCTAGACCTCTTGTTCTTCCAGATGAATTTTGTTATTATTTTATCCAGCTCTGTAAAATAATTTTTTGGTAGTTCAATTGGTATGGCACTAAATAGATAGATTAATTTAGGTAAAATTGTCATTTTTATTATATTAGCTCGGCCTAACCATGAGCAACTGGTATTTTTCCATTTATTTAGATCTGACTTGATTTGCGTGAAAAGTGATTCATAATTATCTTCATATAGTCCCTGGGTTTGTCTTGGCAGATAAGCTCCCAAATATTTTATAGTGTCTACAATAACTTTGAATGGAATTTCTCTTTCTATCTCTTGCTGTTGGGCTTTGTTAGTAATGCATAGGAATGCCGAGGATTTATGTGGGTTTATTTTACATCCTGCAACTTTGCTAAAGTTGTTTATTATTTCAAGTAGTTTTTAACTTGATTCTCTAGGATTCTCTAAGTAAATCATCATATCATCTGCAAAAAGTGATAATTTAGTTTCTTCTTTGCCTATTCTAATTCTTTCAATTTCTTTTTCTTCTCTTACTGCTACAGCTAACGTTTCTAGTACCAAATTGAATAGTAGGGGTGATAATGGACTTCCTTGTTTCACCCCTGATCTTATTGGGAATGCATCTAGCTTATCCCCATTACAAATAATTGTAGTTCTTTTGAATAGAATTTTTCTTTTTACTTCTTTCTCCTGGTTTCTCTTTTTGTTATAAAGAAATGTCAAAAATTTGAGGGACTTCTTTTCTTGTTGTTGAATCCTGCTACCCTTGTAAGCTTAATGATTATCTCAGTTGATTTTTTCGACGTTTCTCTGTTTTTTTTTTCCCCAGGTAAGCAAGTATATATTCTATAAACAGGGATAATTTTCCCTCTTCCTTATATTCCTTCTTTCCTATCTTTTATTTACTTCCCTTGACTTGTTGCCATAGTTAGCATTTTTGGTATTCTGTCAAATATTATTGGGAAGAGGAGGCAAGCTGCATCATCCATGAACTTACTCAGAAAACTTGCAATTCTTTTTATGGCAAATAGTGATAGCTTTTGATTTCAGAAATATATTTATGATCATATCAAAGAAATGTTTCCATACCTGTGCACTCTAAAGTTTTTAAGAAAGATAAATTCCCCTGGTTTTCTCCCTACATTTTATATTAATGTAACTTTGTTATTTTTCTTGTGAATAATATGTGAATCCTTGATGTTAATTAAATATCATCCATATTGACTTTTATGTACTACTGCACATGTTTGCATATTATGTTGTATGTGGGTGTGAATGTGTGTGTGTATGTATTAAATATTTTAATCAACATTCACAGGCAAAATGGCTCTACAGTATCCATTTTCTGCTTTATCCCTCCCTAGTATGAGAATCAAAACCATATTTCCCTCACAATTATTTTTTCCAATATCAGGAACTTTCTTGTAGCTGAAGTAATATTTGCTTTTTATATGTCTGATACAATTTATTTATATATCCATTTGGAATGGCATTTAATTCTCCCTCCTCCCTTCAGCTTATGTATTTCACTGAGACTATGTTTAGCATCTCTATTTTTTATTTTGTTAAATTACATATTCTGCATTTTTGTAGACTAATATTGTTTTTCTGTAAATTGTCAGTTTTCTGGTATGTAATTTTATAGATTAGTTTATCATGGTTTATTTTATTTCTTCTTTATTCATTATAAATTAATTTTTATTTTGGAAATTTTATCTTTCAAAATCAAGTTACTTAGCAGTTTACTGCCTTGTTAGTCTCCAAATAATTCTTCCTTTTATTCATTATTCTATTTCTCTTCTATGATTAAAAAATCTTTTGTGGTTATTTTAGAACTATAAAATTATTGATTTCTAGCTTTCTAAAACTAATTCATACTCATTCTATTAACCCCCTTTTGTCTCCAGTATTACTTTAACTTTTTGTTATAAATTTGAGCATTTTGCTACATTGTTATTCTATTTAAAATAATTGTTGTTTCTATGATCTATTCTTGGATCTACTACTTATTTGGAATTTTTTCTTAGTTTTCTCTTAAGTGTGTATATTTTTCTATTTTATCGACTCTTTTGATATGTTTAGCCACAATATTTTTATTCTCATTAATCTTTCTCATAGCTTTATCTAGGTATGAATGAGAAACATTATAGTGTCCTAAAATTATTGTCATTAGCATTTTTAAAAAAATTAGTTGGCATATCTTTGAAGAACTTGTATGGTGGACAATTTTATGCTTATAGTGGTTTTGTTTCATTAGAAGATATATGCAAAGAGCTACAATTATAACAGATTTAAGCATAACATTCTATTTGTCCTTATCATTATATGTTTTTAATATTTCTTTATCTGACGTTATGATTACCAACTCATTACTGTTTTTAATTGACTTTGACTTTATACATTTTCCTTAGCCTATTTTTTAACTTTATTTGTTCCTTTATGCTTTAAAGGTATTTCTTATAATCAATTAATTTATTTAATTTTATTTCCTTATCCAGTCTGCCATTATCTTTCATTTTGCTGGCAGGTTTAATGCATTCATATTTACTATTATATTTGTTCAATCTGTGTTTTCTTACATTGAATTCTGTCATATTAATTTCCCCCCCCCTTGATTATATCAGTCACTTGTCTGTAGTTTTGCTTGCACTAATCTGACCCCGCTCTACTTACAGACTCTCCTTTGCTCTGCTATTTTGCTCTGTCTCAGTCAAAAATTTGTTTGTTTTTATTCTTTAAAACTTCATTTGCCTCTCTTTATAATCCTTCCCTTTCCTAGGTATTATGAGTACAGTACACAATCCTCCTTGTGTAACACTATCTTAGCACTAGCAGCTAGGCTCTTAGTTACCAGTAGTGACAAACTCAAATAGAAATGAGGCCATTAATCTGTATATAAGGAGCCATGGAGGTAGCTTAGTAGCTTAGTTTTAAAATGTAATATTTTCAATGTCCTACATTTTTATTTATATTGTTAAATATTTTCCAATTACATTTTAGTGGGTTTAGTACAGCACTTGGGAGTATTATAGGGAATATGTTTGACGCCTCTGCCTTAGTATGAATAACATTCATTAATATCGTGCCTTTCTAAGCAATGTTCAATTTCTTCCATTCCCTCATTGATACGTTCCCTTTACAGGATGCTCTAGAACTGAATCTCCCATTCATGAATATCCTTTCTTCTCTTCTAGGGCCTTGTGTAAAATAGAACCTTCTGGTAGACAAAAGCCTTACTCCCTTTTCTGTATACCCAAGTATTAGAGCACTTTCTAGATCTCTCCTATACCTCGTTCTTATTTTGAAATTTTATTTTATTTTCCTTATTAACAAACATTTATTTTGTTTCCCCTTTGCCTCTCCATTGAAAAGAAAGAATAAAAAAACTTGCAAAAATTTGCATAATCAAACAGATTTATATGTCTATATTTTTAATAGTATTTTATTTTTCCCCCAAATGCATGTCAAGACAATTTTTGCCATTCATTTTCACAAGATTTTGAGTTCCAAATTTTTTCTCCCTCCTTCCCTCCCTCCCCCTTTCCTAAAATGGTAGGCAGTTTGATATAGGTTATACATGTACTATCATGTAAAACATTGTGAAAGAAGAAATAGATCAAAAGAAAAAAAAACATGAAAAAGAGTAAAGTAAGTGGAAAAAGTATGCTTCAATCTGCCTTCAGAGTCTATCAGTTCTTTATCTAGATGTAGATAGCATTTTCCTTCGAAAGTCCTTTGTATTTGTCTTGGATCATTGTCTTGCTGAGAAGAGCTGAGTCATTCATAGTTGATCATCACACAATATTGCTGATACTGTGTACAATGTTTTCCTGGTTGTGTTCATTTTACTTTGTATCAGTTCATACAAGTCTTTCCAGGTTTTTTCTGAAATTTGCCTGTTCATCATTTCTTATTGCACAATAGTATTCCATTACATTCATATGTCACAGCTTGTTCAGCCATTCCTCAGTTGATGGGCATCCTCTCAATTTCCAATATTTTCCCACAAAGAAAAGGGCTGCTACAAATATTTTTGTACATGTAGGTCCTATTCCCTTTTTTATGGCTTGTTTGGGATATAGACCTTGTAATGGTATTGCTGGATCAAAGAGTATGCACAGCTTGGTTGCCCTTTGGGCATAGTTTGAAATTGTTCCCCAGAATGGTTGACCTATTCACAATTCCATCAACAATGCATTAGTGTTCTATTTTCCCACCTCATCTCCAACATTTATCATTTTCCTTTTTTGTCGTAATAGTCAATCTGATAGGTGTGAGGTGGTACCTCGGAGTTGTTTTAATTTACATGTCTCTAATCAAGAGTGATATAGAGCATTTCTTCATATGCCTGTAGATAACTTTGATATCTTCATCTGAAAACTCCCTATTCATATCCTTTAACCATTTATCAATTAGGGAATGATTTGTGTTCTTATAAATTTGACTTCATTCTCTACATATTTGAAAAATAAGTCTTTTATCAGAGACACTCGCTGTAAAGATTGTTTGCCAGCTTTCTGCTTTCCTTCTAATCTTGGTGCATTGGTTTTGTTTGTGTAAAACCTTTTTAATTTAATATAATATAAATCATCTGTTTTACATTTTGTAGTGCTCTCTATCTCTTATTTAGTTATGAGGTCTTCCCATCTTCATAGATCTGACAGGTGGACGATTCCTTGCTCTTCTAATTTGCTTATGGTATCACCCTTTACGTCTCAATCATGTACCCATTTTGAACTTATCTTACTATATGTTGTGAAATGTTGGTCTATATCTAGTTTGTGTCCTATTGTTTTCTAGTTTTCCCAGCAGTTTTTGTGAAATAGGAAGTTCTTATCCCAAAGACTGGGGTCTTTAGGTTTATCGGACACTAGGTTACTATGGTCATTTACTACTGTATCTTGTGCTGTCTATTTCTTCCTGTAACTCACTTAACTTCTTTAAGAATTTGGATGTTATACCACTTGGTGAATAGATGTTTGTATTGATATTACTTCCTTGCCTATGGTACTTTTAGCATGATGTAGTTTCCTTTCTTACCTTTTTGATTTAAGTCTATTTTTGCTTTTGCTTGCTCTGAGATCAGCATTGCTACCTCTGCTTCTTTTTTTTTTTTCAGCTGAAGCATAATAGACTCTTCTCCGGCCCCTTATTTTTACTCTGTGTGTGTCTCTTTGCTTCAAGTGCATTTCTTGTAAACAACATATTGTAGAATTCTGGTTTTGGATCTACTTTGCTATCTGCTTCTATTTTCATCCCATTCATAGTTACTGTTATGATTATTAACCGTGTATTTCCCTCCATCCTAATTTTCCTCCTGTTTGTCCTCTCTCTCCTTTCATCCTTTGCCTCCTTGACAGTGTTTTGCTTCATCTACTGCTTCCCCCCATCTGTCCTCTCTTCTCTCATTCACCCCTTATACCTTTACCTACTTTTCTCCCCTCCTACTTTCCTGTTTGCCTTTCTGATGTCATTATATAAATTGTTCTCCCGTTTCTGCTGATTTCACTCTGCATCAATTCATACAAGTCTTCCCACGTTCCTTCCTCTTTTGTCTTTATAGCTCAATGAGGTTCTATTATTTCAATGTAACATAATTTGTTAAGTCATTCCCCAAATGTAGGGTACTGCCCCTTAGTTTCCAGATTTTTGTCAACACAAAAAAGAATTTATATAAATATATGTATGTGTATGAATCCTTCTCCCCTTTCTTCAGTCTCTGGGGTATAGCCTTAGGATTTTCTGCCTCTTTTCCTGTCTTTTTTAATCTTCTGAGAATGTTTGTTTTCAGACATATTCATTCATGAATAAGGCAGTATGGCTTTGCCTCAAGAGTTAGTGGGATGAGTCTTATTCCAAACTCTTTCACTTATCAATTGTCTACACTGAAGCAAGTAGCTCATCCCTTAGAAGTATGTTTTCTTGTGCTCCTGCCTTTTACCATGACCACTCCTGAGGACCTAGATTCCTCTGAGAGGGGAAGTGGTCCTAAGAAACACAACTTTGGGGAAAAAGGGTCACCTGAATTTCCAGCTTCTCCCAGATGAAACCAGATTAAGCCTTGCAAAGGCCCCCACTAGACCATCCCAAATGCAGGGGTATGCTAGGCAATACTTCCCAGAATACTCCATTTTTGTATGAATGACTCCTATTTCTCTCCTTTAGTTATCTACACATGATATTCCTAAGCTCTCCAAAGCACAACCACATGGTGAAAGAGAACAAAAAAAACCCAGAATTCTCTCTCATCTCAAGCCTGAAGCAACGATGGGTGTATCTCGGGATCTCTCCTGCCTAAAGTCTCCCCTCCTTAAGGTTCTCATTTTTTTTGCTTTTCCTCAAAAGATTCATTCACTCATGTGGGAATATGAGTTTTAGTCTAAGAAATAATCATTTAATTTTTCCATTTCCTCCCGATTCTTTTAACACTTCACTCCGATCAAAGTTTTCCATAAATGTTCTCTTTGTTGACTCAAAGATGTTCAAAGAATGAATTTTTTTTAACAGTCTTCTCTAGACAATCAGTATAGCAGATGGATAGAGATCTGGATGTGGTGTGAGGAAAATCCAGGTTCAGGTTTTGCCTCTAAAATTTACTGGCTGCATTTTCATGGACAAATCACTTAATCTATTAGGATTCCCAGACAACTTCCTAAGACTATAAGTAGCTGATTTACGCCCATGAGGGAATTCCTCTTAGTAATGAAATTACTAATCTAGACACCACCATTTCCTCTCCTTAAAAAAAAAACCCTTGAATATATTGATTTTGCAACTTAGTTATTTCTTGATAATTGTGCTTTTTATTTAAATATTTGTCGTTTGTTTTTGCTGTTGTTGTTGATGGATGATTTGCCATGGCACATTTTGTACTACTTGGAAATGATGAATGGAGAGTTAGGAGGCAACTAGCCTTGCAGATTTGAGTTTAGATCTTATATAAAACATTAAATGTATGTGTGACCCTAGGCAAGTCACTTCTTTTAGCTTTAGTTTTCTCATTTGTAAAATGGGGATAGTGATGGTACCTACCTCCCAGGGTTAGTGTTAGTAAGAAGTGGGATATTTACATATCTCATTTATTATATCTAATTTATAAAGATGTTTATCATGTACATATGTACACATGTATACATATATATCTTGAGGTTTTTTTGCTTTGAAACCTTAAAGTACTATATGTTAGAACATAATATCATTACTAAATATGACCTCTTACTTAGCTATCTTCCCCTAAGTCCTTTTCCTCTCTTTTAGTTGCTTTTTAATAAGTTTACTTAGTGATTTTCTATCTTTCTTAGGGTGCTGAGAAAAGGGTGGAATTAGAGCTAATCTCTCATTTAGTATTAGTAGGCTACTGTCCCATTCATGTTCACCTAATCTCTCTCTCTCATCTAGACTTCTGGGAATAGTTAAAATCACAAACTTGACCCCAGTAGGGGATTATGTGGGTCTGGTTAGACTAATTCTAAGGGTAAGTTCTATAGATGCTAAGGCATCTGCCTGGATCTTGGAGCACAGGATCGAGCATAGAGGGCAGAGAGCGGAGCTTGGTAGAGCTACAAATAGTTGCTTGTTGATGGTGTTGGCAATGATGGCAGTTAGTATGAATTACCTTGAGGGAAACGTTCTCTTTGCCTTGCTTTTATTACTCTGTTTGATACTTTTCTTACTGTTAGAATGTGGTAAAGGTGAGCCAACTCTATCAGCCATCTTGTTGGAAGTTCTCTTAGTTTGCCTTAAACAGGCCTTGAACTAACTATGCAACCAAGGAAAGTTTTTGGACGAGCCGGCAAATAATGCAGATTTTAATTCTATCTTTGAATCATTCACTGATTCCATTTTCACAATAACAGTAACATAATTCACAATATCTCCCCCCCTCCCACATCAGTATTATAATTTATTTAATGGAACTATCTCTTGAATGTACTCTGTACACATGAGTCCTTGTGGATTACATGAGTTGTTTAGAAGATATGTTACCATCATGCCCAAATAACCTCTTTAGATTCCTTCTGTGGTCCTTTACTTAAATCCGACTGGAATAATCCAGCCATTTTATTTTAGCTGCTTCACTCTTTCCTTGCTTAGCATTCCGATCTACCTTAAAAACAAAACAAAATGAAACAAACAAACAAAAAACTTTATTGGAGAAATTTTAATAGCTGTCTCCTGTTCCTCCTTGATCCTCTCACCAATAGCTGTTAATTTTTTTGTATAATACTATTACGTATCAATCATCCACATATGATGAAATGGCTTTATAAATTTTGTTCTGGACTTCTTACTCTTCTCCTTATCACCCAGTGGGGCTCTCTGAAGCTATAAACTAAGGTCAAATCAGCAGGACTCTGGTCTCAATCATAGTCACTGGTTGTGTTTGGATTATCTGGCATTTTGTATTATCCATATCTTTTTGCATCTACCTTAGTATAGATAGCTGACTAAGGTCAAAACTGGACGGCAGAGAGGGGGAAGGAAAAGAGAATCAGCTGACACTAAATGGGGTAGTTCACCCACATGAGGACATATCTGTGATCCAGAATGAAAGTTTAAGAATCACGGCTCCCTTTGGCTTCTCAACTTTTTATTTGTAATTTTTAATTATACTTTTTAAAAAAAATCTGCATCCTTTCAAAGCATTCTTACCCTCTGGTCTTGGGCAAGGTGTTTGACTAAATTGCATTCTGAGGCACATGCTGACTGAGAGGCTAATAAAAAGAATAACCAGATAAGTAGTGAATAGGTTTTTAATCACAAAACTATATTGAACTAGTATAGTAAAATTTAGCATAACTAAATACAGATGCTAAAATAAGAAGAAAAAACCCCAACCCATAAACTTGTAGTTTAGGTCAGCACAGTTTACCAACTTAATATGCTAGACTCTTTTTGCCTAAAGTTTTACAATTTAACTTAATAAGCTATCAATATTTTATTATGTAGAGTACATAACTCCTGGAGTTTTACTGTAGTTACTATAACCTAACTGTACTAAAGATAGAGAAGTTTTTGCATCATTGGTCATTTTGAATTAAAAAACAAAACAAAACAAAACTAAGTTTATCTTTTTTGTTTAAAAACTGTTTCCACCAAGAATTAACCTAATTTTGTTTAATAAAAAAACAAAAGGCACATTTTATGAGTTCCATGTTTAAATCAGATTACTACTTAGCCTCAGAATTCTCACAGAGGTGGTTGCATCTTGATGGATGCCAAAATTTGGTGCTTATGATATCCTAGCATGCCTATAGTAAAATGATTATGAATTCAGCAGAATCAGTGTCGAGTGAAGCAAGGGGAAAAGATAGACTGTGAGGAAAAGTGACACCCTTTAAAAAATCCCAAACCTCTTGCAGAAATGTTGGCCAGAAAAAAAAATTAGTAAGGAGGAAAAAACTTGGAAGACCTTTGAGGTCTTGATGGATTTTGCAGATTCTCCTTAAACACTTTAAAGGCTGAATTAAGCTCTGTTTTTTTATCTGAGTGTCTGACACTTGTTAGACACGAGAGAGCTGGTATTTGGTTCTCTTGGCTTGACTCATTCTTATGTATCTGCTTAATTGGAACTGATTGAATTTTGTTTTAAACTCCACAAATGCTTTGAATTGATTCCATGATCATGGAATCATTGGATTTAGAATTGAGAGGAACCTGAGAGATTATTTAATTCAAGCCTTTCATTTTACAGATGAAGAAAGTAAGATGAGAGCCATAAATAGAGCAAATGAGGAGAGTGGAGCCTTGCCTCAATATCAGGAGTGGGTAGAAGGGGTTGGTGGAGAGTTGGAATTCCTACACATACCTCAAGGTTCTACATAAACCTATCTATCCATATTATAACCAACAGAGTCACACTGCTATCATTCATTTCTCAGCTAGAGCCCACCTTTCCTCACAATTATGCCTCTTCCTAAGATTTCAGGGATGGTCAATTGTCAGTGTGACAAAGGGCTGTAGGCAGGACTCCCCCTGCAAGGGGAGGCCTCCTTTCCTAGAACAGCTGCATGAAATGATCAAGATCATTTTACAACATCACTGGGCCTAAGGACCCACCCAAACCTTATACTACAAATGACAGTGATATGGATATTCAATGGCTAAAGAGAAATACAAGTCTTTCCTGTCCCCCAAATGAGTTCTCCTCACCACCCCCCCCAACTTTAAGTGAATTTCCCCCAGGCAGCAGAATTTCTAGTTGTGCTCCTGATTGAGGTCTGGTAGGTGAGATAATTAACCCAATGTTACACAGTTAGCCTATAGCAGAGTTTGGATTCAAATTCCATATTCTGACACCAAAACAGAAAGTTAGAATAACACTTTATTTTTCACTAGACAGTAGTAGTAGCATTTCAAGCTTAGCCTTGGTTTCTAATTCTCCTGTGCTTGATACAGTGAAGAAGAATGGTAAGTGTTAGGCTTGATGTCACATTATGTGAGTTAAAATGTAGATTTTTGAACTTGGCAACTATGTAAGACTGGGCATATCACTTTACAGTGATCATACACTTTCGTAGCTTGGTGTCTGTAAAATGAAGGCAGAGGTATCAAAACTCATGGCTCACTGGCCCAAGCTCATCCATATGTGGCCCCATGGATCTTTTTTTATTTGAGTTTGATGCCACTGGTTTAAATGACCCTTCAGTTAGGTGGTACATAGAGTCCTGCATCTGGAGTCAGGAAGACCTGAGTTCAAATCCAGCCTCAGATACTTATTAGCTGTGTAACCTTGGGCAAGTCACTTAAATGCTGTCTGCCTCAGTTTCCTCAAATGTAAAACATGAACAATAATAGTGTCTACCTCCCAGAATTGTTGTGAGGAGCAAATGTGATAATATTTGTAAAGTGTTTAGCGTAGTACTTGGTACATAATAGGTACTTAATAAATGATGATTCCCTTTCCTTATTTAGTCAAATCAGCCTTCTTACTATTTCTCACACATAGCACTTCTCTATATATGCACCATGTTCTATATAAAGCTTTTTCCTGATAGCCCCAGCTGCTAGTGCATTCTGCCCTAAAATGACTTAAAAATATATTTATATGTATACACGTTGTCATCCTTCTTAGATTAAAGTCTTTGAAGAAAGGAACTATTTGTTTCATTTTTGACTTTGTTCCCCTAGTGCCTTTCACAATGAATGACTGATTGATTGGGTAATGGCTGAACAAATTAAGGCACATAAGTGTAATAAAACACCACTGAGCCATGAGAAATGACAAAAGGGAGAGCTTTGGAGAAAGTTTGGAAGACTTGTATGAACTGATGCAGAGCAAAGAGTGAAGTACAATGATTTACGCAATCACTACCATAATGTGAAAAAAAAACAACTTTGAATCACTTAAAAACTCACATCCATGAAAGCGCTAAATATCTCTCTGGAAGACTGATAATGAGTCTAGCTTCCCATCTCTTGGCGGGAAGTGATGAACTAAAGGCATAGAATGAAACTTAAACTTTCAGACAAAAACCAATACGTGAATTTCCTTTGCTTGACTATTACATATTTGTTATAAGGGCACGTCTTACAAATGGGGGGACTGGAAGCATTGAAGGATTAGTAATAATAATGCAAAAAAGTAAGACGAAAAAAAGAACAGCATCAATGAACCATTAAAATACACAGAAGGAAGCAAAAGGAAATTCTGAAGGGGATACAGTGCAGCAGAGCATTATTGGAAATAACATTAAATTTAATATATTAATAAACTCTGTAGTAATAGAAACAATGAAAAGCATAATGAAACTGGAAGACTGAAGAAAAGTGCAACTAAATAGAAGGGTGGTTTACAGGTGGGAAAAGTGAATAAAAGAATTGGTAAATTTGGTTTTATCACTGGCGCAAAGGCAATCAAACCACTTCATGGGGCATTTGGGTATCTCTTATAATAATACTCATAGTAAGCATTTCACAAAAAAACTGTCAGAAAAATACTTCGAACTTCTTCAAGTTTCACAATCTGTTGCTGGGGATAAGAAGTGGGGCAAGTATATAAATAAGACCTTCCAAATGAGGTAGACATAAATTTTGATACTAGACGATTTCAAAGCATTGATGATGATGATAAATGTATCAGCCTTAGGAAATGAAAAGGGTCAGATACTTGGAGATAACACAGAAGCTTCATGCCTAGAGATCACAAATGCTTTCTTTAGGAAAGGAGTGGGGAGGAGCTAGGTATGTCAAGCACAAAATAACATTAAAAAATTAAATTTGTTATATTTTAAAACACAAGAAATGACTTGTAATTAGTATTGGAGTCATCCCTGAATCAGACTACGAATTTATTTTGAACCAAAATAAAAATTCAAAGGCATAATAAAGAATAAAACTGAGAAAAATATATGCATGCAATGAAAACAACTCTAATCTGATCTACTTAGACAAGTCATTGGTCTGAAAAATCGAATATGGATGGACAAAAAACATCGACATATTGTACTAATTTTACATAAAAATTTAAACTACATGAATTGGAAATCAATGAAATGAATGGAATCTAAACCACCCTGCCTCCAGTCAGAAAACACTTGACTTGCTAAGAAGAATGATATGGCAGCCAAGAGCAGTACCATTTTAGAACATAAATTTATGAAATCTTACAGAGAAAAATGGAGAAAGATAATGAGCAGTATCACCTTATAAAGCAGAGAAAAGCAATGGAGGGGAAAACAGTTTAATAGAATTTTAAAAAGAGACTTGATTAAGTAAAGCCAACATAATGATATTTAAAGATGAAGCTGGAAGAGGACAACGAGAAGGAAAAACATGAAAAAATATGCAGAGATCTTTATAATGAAATCTTTTTACACCTAGGGTGATGGTACTTGAACTCTAACATCAGCATCCCAGTTGTGTTTATAGAAGAAATAGAAATAATTAATTGTTTATTAAGCATATATCAAGCAATGAGGATACAATGACAACAAATCTGTTCTCAAGAAGCTTACCTAATAAGCAAGGAGGCACCTGCATATGTAAGCATATAGGTACATATAAGCTGGCATAGGGAAAACATCTCCTCATCAAAGGACCCCAGCTCTGTGCTCATGCCTTGAACATGGGTTCAGTTCTGGTGGAACCTGACCCCTAATAGGAGGGTCTTATTAAGAATTTCTTGCACTCTTTGACTCGTTATACCCATACCCCATAATGGAGCTCTGAGGGGAGATGTCTAAAAACAAAGCTGGGGTTCGGCTCATGGTTAGCATCTCCTCATTAAAGTGGATTTTGTACAAATGTCACAAGTACTAAGGATGTTACTCATCTGTAGTTTGAAAGTTATGTTAAAATTCGTGTGATGCCAGAAGTCAGGAGATAGATAGATGGATAGGTATGTGTGTGTCTGTGTGTGTGTATGTGTGTCCGTGTGTGTGTGTATGTGTGTGTGTGTGTGTACCTTTGTCACATAGGGTTCTATTGTCTGCAAACACAAAATAAGTGGTATGTTCTCCCTATGTTATATAAGTTTAATTGCCTTAATGTTTCCAAAATGCTTTCCCCACAATTGTTCTGCGAGATAGCTAATGTAATTACTATTACTTCATTTTTTCCATTCACAGCACTTTGCACAAGGTTATGTATTCATTATGTGTCCAATGACTATTTTGTTGATTGACTGTCCCTAGTGGGGATGACAAGGTCTTTTGGGGGTTGTCTCTTGAAAAGGTCAAACTCCCATTGAACATTTGCCCAGTGACAAATCTATTGGTTTTACTTACATTTTTCCTTTCCCATTTTTCTGAGGATGGAAAGGATGGGAGAAGAAAATAAAAAGGAGAAAACAGATGTCACCCTCTCCAATTGAAAGCTTTTCCTCATGGCCTGAATCACTGGAATAACCCCTTACTTTTTTTAAAAGAAGATTATACCACCCTGGTCCTCCAACTGAATTCTTCTAATAAATGCTAAAGAACAATGACACCTGGAGAAATGTGGCTTAATTAGGAAAAAAAAATTAAGGATGGGAGGGGCAGCAGTATGTCTTGGTCCCAGGAGAAAAGGATCTTGTTATCAGTAATTCGTCCTTTAGCACAGGGAGCCATTTCTTCTGGTTACTGCTTCTAGAAGTTGTCACAGAAGTGGGGAGGTTAGAGCTTATTTTAAATCCCATTCATAAGGGACTAAATGGGCAAAGACCTGATAAGGAAGAGGGCAGGACAAGAATGGAAAGGGTTAGTTGACAGAGCATGAGACCTATCTAGCATGGTTATTCTCTTCTCCGTAAAAGAAAAGCTAACTGGTTAACATAGAGATTGGCCCGTGATTTTGGTTTCATTAACACTACATTATAACCCAGTGGGCTGATGGGCCCAGACAAATATGCGTATTTCACATAGGCACAGAAAATCGGAGGATGACCAAGTAGAGCTGAAAGTGACCTCAGATATCTTTTAGTCTAAGCTCATTTTATAGTTAAAGAAATTGAGACATAACGGAGTTTGTGTGGTTTGCCAAGAGACACACAGGTAGTAAGTAGTGGAGTAGGAACTTGAACCCAGGTCCCTTAATACTTATAATGTATTTTATCCTTCTTAATTTGTTTTTTTTCACTTTATTATTTCATAAAGAGCTTTCCAGATCTCTTTGAATTCCTCATGCTTGTTAAACTTAACTGTATGAAAGTATTTCCATTAGAGTAATGCAGCAATGTACCATAATTCATTCAACTATTCCTTTGTTGAACATTTAGATTGTTTCTGGTTATTATTATTTGCAATGACCTGTATTGCTGCTATTAACATCTTTGAATATTAGCTCCTTTTAAAATAATATATGTATATACACTATATGTATATATGTACATTATATATATATACATATATATACACACATATATATTGAACATATTTTCAGTCTGTTCCCAACAATGCAATTGTTGGATTGAAAGGAATGATTACATAATGTCCCTTTCTCATGTGGACATTTTATTTACTGAATGAGACAGAAAAAAAACATTTCAGTAAGAAATATGGAGAAAGACAGCTGGAGGAGAAATACAGATAGTTCTGAAGAACTAGAAACATCAGCCTCTAAGGTAAAAGTACTAAGAGGACCTGAGAAAAAACAGCTTCTCAGACGCAGTAGTACTGACCGATGTAAAGAGCTGCCATGCGTTGTTTCCCAGTGGCTAATTTTAGTATACTTTTTTTATTTTCAAAGCTTATTGAAGTTAAGTGTTGGGAAACTGAATCAAAGAATGGTTTGGGGGCTTCCAGATGATTATATGTGGGTATTTGTGTCATCTGACAGAAATGTGGATGGCTTTCTCAACACATGAGGAAACCCTGATTTCAGGTCAATGAGAAGTCACAACAGAGGCTGATTGAGAAATCAAAAGAGAAGGCAGAGGATTGAGAAGTCAATCAGAGAAGCTGCTTAGAGAACAGAGACATTAGAAGCCAGAAGCCAAATCACAGGACGCATACATTAATGGAGCTAAAAAAGAAAAAAAAACATTCTGCAGGGATCTGATCTAATTAGAGGACGTCTCTGAGACTGGGAGCTGATTGGTAAAACCAAAATCCTCTGCTATGGGGCAAGGCTGTGTTACTCTCTAGCGCCATCTACAGTTTGAGAGAGGAGGAAATGCCTCAAAGCCTTGCCTACATTGCCCTTTACTGCCCTCTATAGCTTGAGAGGGGGATATTACTCAGAGCCAGAGTGCCAACCTGAATAGATTTGTAGATGCTAGGCTTAAGGGAACCAACTGTTTTTCATTAAAAGAGTGAAAGCTGCCTCATTAATTATCCAGCCAAGGGAGCCAATCTGGGAAGTTTTGCAAATACCAGGCTTAAGGCTGAGTTTAAAAAGCTTAACACTTTTAATGGGCCAATAGTAACAGGAAAGTAATTTCATTCAGCAGGAGAGTTGAAGGCCAGAAGATAAATGGTTCCACGCAGCAGGTGATTTGTGGTACAGACTATTCTCCAAGAAGGCCAAGGACATCAAGGCATATAGTTTAGAGTTGTACACTGCCCCTGGGTTTCCCTGCTCATTTACCCTACTGCTAAGCTTCTATAAGTTTGTGCCCATTCTCCCTCAAAGACACCATATGCATCTGTGGAAGAGTGACAATGCTGTAATGATTATGATTGGGTTTGGATGTTCCTTTGGCCTCCTCATTTAGTAAATGTTTAATATGTAAGAGTTAGCAGTGTCGTATTGGCTGATTTGTTTAAATGAGGAATACACCAATGGGGGTCAGAAACCAGTTGTTGGTAGTAGACATATGTTTCTTTCCATACAATGACTACCCTTAGGTTCTTTAGAATGACTTTTAGCCACAAGGTTGACTCTCAAGAGAAGTGGGTATAAACACCCGTTGGAGTTATTCCCAACCAAGGAAAAAATAGGCTGGGGATTTGGAGGTCAAGAGTAACATCCTTTGTAGCTAGGTAATGATTATATAATCTATTGTCAAGGATTATTCTCTTTTCCAGAAATCTGGGTTCACAGGCATTGAGTCTATTGGGGCCTACCTCCAGAGTGTGATCTTGTCTCTTTCACTCATCCCATACCACTTCCTCTCCACAATCAGAATACTCCAAAAAAAAACCCCTTAAAATATACTTGTTATAACTCGCATCTAGCTTTACCCAAGTTACTCAATGTGTGCAACATAGTGTATAGGGGATGCACCAGACTTTACTTCACCTCCACAGAAAATTCATATGACTCAAAAAAATCACCAAAGCCCATGAACACATCCAGTCACATAACGCATTAAAGTTTTTTTTTTTTTTCTGGAAGGTAAACATATTTTTTTGAGCAACAGGTCCTACCCTTCATCTTGGACCTTCACTGTCAAAGCAACTGTGATCACCAACAAGAAAGAATGGCAAGGTCCAGACTTCCTAGCCTTGCAAGGCATGGTTTTAATGCTTCAGGTGTAGAGGAAATCTATTGTTGGGGAAAGTATTCCTTTTGGAATAAGCATGCTGATGATAAAATTTTCTCCCCCTACCAGTTCAGTCTGGCACTCAAATACTTGAACTCAAGTACTCTCAAATTTAAGATTACCCACACAAGGTAATCCCCAAGGCTGAGAAAATCCTCTGTCAGAATCCCTCCTCTCTGTAATGTCATCCTTTTTCAGGAGTTCTAGCAATTCCCTAGCTGCTCAAACAGGGAAAATCCATTCTTTGGAGCTCTTCTCTTTGACCTGGGCACAGAAAAGAAAATACTGAGGCAGATGACTCTAGAAGCTCTAAAAATCTCAAAACCTTAGGCCACATAGAATTCAGTATGTGCACCTGCTGCAAATTTCTAATAATTACTGGAAAAGGGGTGTGGAAAAAAGAAATTTTCCCCATGATCCCAGTCTTCTTTCCCCATCTTCTTTCCCCTCAGGATAAAGGTATACTCTGCTGGGTTCCATTGTGGAAAGGGAGAAGTACAGCCAGCCTGATTTTATAAGCCATGGAGGAAAGGCAGCTCATTTAAGAAGAGTACAGTCTTCCTTGATCTGTCATTACGGAGACAACCCTAGTCACTGTAGCACCAATGTGATAGTCACAGAACCTATGGTGGCTATGAATATGTTGGCATAGTCCTGCATTGAGAAGTAAACAGACTCTCTATATGGAAGACAGAACTAAAACATTTATTCAAACACCAGAAAACCAAATCACAACACCAGAAAGCCAAATCCATCATGCAACGAAGAAGTCTATACACAATAACAATGCGGGGGCACTACCATCCCCAAGCTTTCCCCCTGCTAGGGCCTTCCCACAAACAAACACTGCCTGCTTCCTCTCTCTCAGCTCTAACTGCTCTGACCTACTTCCTTCCTCTCAGCTCTGCCCCACCCCTTTCTGCTCCACCCTTCCTGCTCTAACTCTTCCTATTTCACCTGTTCAGCAAGCTCCTCCAAGCACAGACTCATGTGACTCAGGCTTCCATGTGACTTAAGCAGGTCACATGGGCCTATTAATGGCTGGGAAAGATCTTCCCATTAAGCAAAAATACATTAACAATGCAGTCACTAAGAACCAATCAGAGTTCTTTGCTTCTCCTCAGCAATGTGCCTGGGCAGTGTCCTTAGGTTAACTAAGAAATTCATTACATTGGTCAGGGGCTGCCCCTAATCAACAGCCCCTCTTTATACTTGTCTCTCTGGGCAAAATTCTTGAATGTAAGCAGCTGCCCACCCTAGGGCAAAGAACAAATCTTTTCCAGCTCCAGTTATATCTCCAGGATGATCATTTGTCAGCTGCATTGTAGAGAGGAATCTTGTTCAGCTACAGGGTGAAAAACAAAGACTCTTGGGTCACTTCAAGCTCTACAGTGTGATTTTATGAATGTAAAACATATGTGTACGTTCATGTCTACTGCTTCTTCCTTCTTCTTCTTGGTATTCTTCATATAACACATGTACATAATACACACATGTACAGATACAGGCATAAGAGTAGACGTTCCAGGATGGAGCAGCTCATCTCTTGCAGGAGGGTTATAACAAATATCATTCTGGCCTCATCTTCTCTATAATGCCTATGCAATCATTCATTTGTCTCCAGGAAGTTAGTCAGTAAACAAGCATTTATTAATGTCAGGCACTGTGTTAGGCACAAAGGAGAAGGAAAGACAGTCCTTGGCTTCAAGAAGCCTGCATTCCAATGGGGGAGGACAACACATAAAGGGAGGTATCTGTGTAGGGACCTCACAGTGATGGAAGGCCAGCCTAAAGGAAGGCCTCCTCTCTAAAATGGAGACCATAGAGAGGAGAACACTAACAAGAGAGCCAAAGGGGTGGAGGGATATCCCAGAATGAAAAGATTCTGGGTACTGAGTGAAGCTCCATCTGATTCATGGTGGCAAAGTCCAGAGAGTCAGAAATAGATGGGAGAGAGATGAAGGAAGGCTGGCATGAGCCTCTCTCCGAAAGGGAAAACTCAGAAGGAACTCATCAATGGGAAAAGGTAAACAAAAGTGCAGAGGGATGATCCAGGAAGCATTCAGGAAGACAATTTCTACCCCCTAGGCTTCTCAAACTCAATATTCTGAAAGCGGAATTCAGCATATTTCACCTTAAATCAATCCCTTCTCCAAATTTCCCACTTCTGTTGAGGGAACTATCATGGCTCCAGGCACCCTTAGAGCTCACCCTTGATTGTTCCCTTTTCATTAACACTCCCTCTTCCCTCATATCTAATCAATTGTCAAGATTAGTAGGTCTTTCTACAACATTTCTCCCATCTTTCCCTTTCTTTCCACATCAACATTTAATTGTTCTTTGCTGACTCCTTTACCACTACCCACCATCCCTAGCTGTACACATTTACCCAATAGACTGCAAGCTCCTAGATTTACTCTGCCTGTTCCCCCTAAAAAGAACCAGGAATTCTCTCGGCCAACCAGCATCTGAAACATGGTCATAAAAATAACGCCCTTGGAATGAAAGAACATTGCCAATAGCCTACTCCAGCACGTAGCTATGCCATTGTACATAGAGCAGACACTCCTTTAAAGGTGCCTCACTTAGTAATAAATCTTCTTGCAATCTGTTAGCAAGAAGTTTCCACATCTTTCTAATTCCCAGTTCTAGGTAGCCAAGAACTTTATTGCAGGTATAATTTCCTCCCTTTTACACCTTCCTGGAAGTTTTGCTAAATATGTATATGGAAACAATCTAGAGGATAGGCATATTCTGGGGTACTTCAGCTTTCTGTAGAGACACCAATTATGTTTTGGTGCTCATAATGACTTTGTATTGGTAAGGGATTATTACAGAAAGGCATTAAGAATACCTTAATAATCACCTTTTGCCTTTATATAGTGCTCTACCATTGGAAAAAATGCCTTTATATCTCATTCACTATTACAACAACCCTGTGAATCAGGCAGTGAAATGATCATTATTCATGAAAGGAAACTAGGATTAACTAGATTGTTATATACCTAATGTCATGTGACCAGACCATAAATTCTATGAAGACAGGGACTCTCATGGGTCCTTATGTATTTTCTTTGCACCTCCCCCAGCAGTAACCAAGTATAGTGCTTTATAGGCAATAAAGGTTTAAGAAATGGTGATTGAATTGGTGAATAAATCAGACAATGAGTGGTGGGAAGACTAGAACCCAGGTCTCCTGCATGTAAAACCCAGCACAGAGGTCCTATTTTCCCTGTATTGCACTGTGCTAGCCTTTTCATTTTGGCAGGAACTAGAAAAAAATTAAATTAAAGAGCAGCTATTTTTAGAGAGTAGAAGCCTAATCATGTTATCACCAGGATGCGATCTCTAGTCTCAAATGAACCAGGAATCCCTCTCTGCCAACCTCTTTCTGAAGTACGGTAATAAAAATAATGGACCTGTAAACTGTTTTTGGCAATTATGTTACCCCTGGAATGAAAGGACATTGTCATTAGCCAGCGCTTATGTTCACCAGCTTGCTGAAGCTGGCGTCCAGCCAGGCTGGGAAACTGCACTGGATTTCATGCGGACCCAGGTTCAATGGGATAATTAGGCAGGGTTTTGTTCAAGTTTGTTGATATAAATGTGCTACAGATTAGCCTTTCCCCCCTCGATGCTGAGTAATGATGGTAGAGAACAGGTGGTAAGCTAATGGTGAAACATGACATTAATACTTTGTTTCCTGGTCCCTTCCTTTGTTGATTTTGTGTGGAGGATTTCTTGAAAATCTTCTAACATGCTGGGAGCACCTTTCTTCCCCTCCCCTGTTTTTACTTAGGTCACTCTGAAACCTCTGGCCCAATAGGTCTGAGCTGTCCAGGCCTTCAAAGGTTGATTGTTGCTGTCAGTCTTCTGTGAAATGTCATCTGAGTATAAACATCTGGAAAATGGAACAATTAAAAGAAAAGAATATGAAGTAAAGTACAAATATTTCCAAATCAACTGTTAAACCCCAACTGCAGAATTATCTCCAACTTCAAATGCCAGCTTGACCTCAGCTTAAGTAATCTGAACCTTCACTGTGCTTATACCGAGCCAGGAATATTTAATCCACCACGGCCTTTCCATCGATTCAAGCCCCTTTTTGTAATAAAATCACTAATGACTAACCTATGTCTTGTCTCAGCCCTACCAACTTTCTCTCCAAGGAGAATGGACAAAACAATTTGGATGGCCTTCCATATCCATGTCACCTACTTAACGAGGTCTAGAATTTAACCATCGTGGTTCCAGGATACCAAGGAAGCTGGGTGGGGGTGATGGAGTAAAAGAATGAGGCCTCTGAAGGCAATGCAGAGAAACCATTGATTTAGTTGCTGTCAGGAATTTATAACAGAGACAGAGATCTAGAACAAAAGGATCTAAGGATCAAGTAACAGGGTTTATGGGCACCATTTTTACCCTACAGTTATTCCCCAAGTTAATTCACATGGCAACTAGGGAATTATAGGGGATTGGAAAGGATGACTTCACCCCCAGCACCACATAATTCCTTCGCAGATTTTCTAAAAGGAGTCCTTGGAATGATGAATAGAATGCAGACTAATGACCAGAAATAGGTCAGTAGTAAAAAGGAATGTCAAGACACAACTCAACTAAGAGTTTAAATTTAGGGACACCCCCTGCCCAAAAGTTTAAAAAAAATGTCAAAAGAAAAACTTTAAATGCCAAAGGGTTCTATTGGCTTACTGATTGGATGTAGCTGGCTGAGTTTTATATCATTAAAAAAAAACCCGAAAGATGGTTCCTTGGACTATTAGGACAAAAAGATTGAAGATACTGCTTCTTTATGGAAAAAGATGCTGCCTGTTATCTAAAGATGAATAGATGGTAGCAGAGAGCATACAATGTGTCCAGTGGGGAAAAAGTTGGGCATGGAGAAGAGTAGCAAAAGACCACAACTCAGCAGAAGTCATCAGTGGCTTTGTAGCATCAGAGGAATGAGTTGTTCTAGCCATGTGCATGCCCTATAATATGTCCTTTCATGTACATTCCCTGGCCACACATGCTACCTACCCATGGTCTCTCCCCCACTGGCATGGTAATCTATAGGAGATTATATATACCCATGGGTATACGAGGAATCCCCTTATCATTTACTCTGCTATGATGTTTAAATGCCTTTTGGTTTGAATTAATGTGCCCACTGGTGGGATAGTAAAAGAAATAGATCTGTGGGGACTTGTGAGCTATGATTTTGAGTGCTTTGAAATGTGGGTGGTGTTTGGAGGAAGGAGAGGCTACATGGATGAAATCTAAGGAGCTACAAAAATAATGGAGCAGATAAGAGTGTTGCTGGAGTTTCACACAGAATTCCAAAATTTCAGAGTAGGAAGAAACCTCAGAAACCATTTAGTTAACCCCATTCTTTAACAAAAATCTGCTCAGCTCGTGGGAATTTACATATTTTATGGAGACCTTCAAATCTGTGTGTGTGTGCATGTGTGTGTGTGTGTTTTCAGGGGAATAAGATTAGGGGTAGCAATAGAGACATTTTCCTCCCCAAATAAACCTTCCTAGAGGTATCCAGCTGTGACTTCAAGATAGATTCCCACTAAGAAGAAAGTTACAGAGTTTTGTTGGTACTCTTCTGTATCACTGCAGAGCAACCTTCAGGATTAAAGGTTTAGTGTGGAAGGCAGGCTTAGCAGGCAACTCAGCTCATCTAATTAAGTAGCAAAAAGAAAAGATATTCACTCTCCAAGTGAAGAATTTTGGCTTGGGGGTGGGGGGGATTATAGGCAGTTGTTTTGTTTTGCTTTGTTTTATGGAGCACAGAACCAAAAGACTGTAAGAATTGGAAGTGAATTTACTCACCTAATCTAATCACCTACTCAGTGCACAAAGACCCTTTGTTAATTCACAACAGTCATGACAAGTGACAAGTGGGGCAGCTAGGTAGCACGGTGGACAGTTAAGGATAGAGTGCCAGGCCTGGAGTCAGGAAGAACTGAGTTCAAATCTGGCCTCTGACACTTATTAGCTATATGACCCTGGGCAAGTCACTAAACTCTGTTTGCCTCAGTTCCCTCATCTGTGAATGAGCTGTAGAAGGAAATGGCAAACCATTCCAATATCTTTGCCAAGAAAACCCCAAATGGGTCACAAAGAGTCAGACACAATTAAAATGGCTGAACAATAACCATCTGACAAGTGATTATTCAACATCTCCTTGTAATTACTCAGTAATGAGGAACCAACTACCTAAGGAGATGACCAATTCCACTTTGGGGTAGCTCCAATTCTTATAATTTCTCACTTTATACAAAAATTATAATCCCCCCCCTACACACAGATCTGTTAGTTTTATCCTCCAAAGTCAAGCAAAATTTATCTAGTCGTTTTCTTTTCCGTGATGGCAGTCTTTTATATTTGAAGACATTTATCAGTCTTCTTCCCTACCCCCTACCCACCATTTTGTCTTTTTAAAGTTAAATGTTTTCAGATCTTTCACCTATTCCTCATATGGCATGGTTTCAAATTCTCTCACCTTCCTTGTTGACGTCTTTAAAGATAAACTCCAGTTAGTCAATGTCCCACGTAAAACAAGGAAACAACGCTCCAGATGTGTTCTAACTGGAATAGTTACAATGGGACAATTCCTCCTTGGTCTTGAACATGCTAGCTGTATCAGTGCAGCTCAAGACTAGAATCAGATGCATCCTGTCTCTGATTCATTTTGTTTTTAGTCAGTTTTTAGTTCATTTTAAAACTGCTCTGTCTTTGTCACAGCGACTGCCGCTAAACCAGGTCTCCCGCATCTTATCATTTGGTAGTTGATCAGGTCTTGACAAGCATTTCTGTTAAATTAGATTTGTTCCATCATTCTAAACCATCAGGGTCTTTTTTGAATCTTGATTTTGTCATTCACCACATTAGCTATCCTTTTCAGATTTGTTCACTCATGAATTTAATAAGAAGGCCAAACGTATTATCATGCAATTCATTGATAAAAATGGGAAACAGAAAAGGACTGAGAATAGTTCTTTGTGTTACCACTAGAGGCCAAACCTTTGGGTGGCTAACAATGTATTAATCAATACTCTTTAGATAAAAATATTCAACCAACTTTGAAGCTACTTAAGTGATACTGTCAGGATATGTTTCTGCCTTTGTCCATCAGGCTACAAAGTCAGTCATAGTCAAATGCCTTCCTGAAATCAGTGTATAAGGCATGTATACCATTTTCTTTATCTACCAGTCTCCATTTCTTTACTGAAATATATTCAAGTGAATGACATATCTCAGCTTTCACCCTAGATACTGGAACAATAGAGGACAATCTCTGGGGTACTTATTTTGGTTCCAAGATTCTTGTTTATAAGGAAGTTGCAAAAATAAAGTCTTAAAATAGAAGTCTCATCTTATCTTCTGTGGGCCTTCCCTATAACTTATAAACAGCCATCTATTTGGTTTCCTTGTTCCTCCTTTTTACAATGGACCATGTTCCAAGCAAGATAGCAACTCTTGGAATTAGTAGAGAGGGATGCATAGTAGCAGCAACCAGCCTCTAGGCCACTGAAAATCATCTTGGTGAAATCCAAACTAACATACATGGTTGCTGGGGGAAGGGGGGAAATGTCAAATGTCACAGGGAGTAGGGGAAGTCAATGTATTATATACGGTTTTGCACATCATACAGGCTGGTAAAAATGTCAGTCGACTATTGGTTCTTCAGACCTTCATCATTCGTCATTCAGTACAAGAATGGATGAGCTTTCCTTTGGAGATCTAGAGATCTGAACTTGACCTAGATTCTGATCACTCCTGTAAGGTAAAGTAAGCAGAACCAGGAAAGCAATACAGACAATAAATAGAGAAACGTAAATAGAACAACATCCACAAAACAATCAATACTGAATGCTGGGAAATTATAAAGAACAAACTTATCCCCTATTGTGATTATGGCTATCCTAGCAATCACTGTCTTAACTGAGGTTAGAAAGAATTTTAATTAGGCAGGGTGTCAACTCTTCAGCAGGGCATTTAGGTGGCTCTATCAGTAAGGCGAGTGTCACAATATCAATGGTGACCATGAATATGCCTGTATAGTTCTATATCACAGAATATAAGAGACTCTCCATATAGATGGCAGATGTAAAACATTTATTCAGACACCAGAGCATCAAATCCCCAAACCAATAACTCCAATTCAACATAGCAGCAATTATATCCCATAACCAGTAAGCCCACTTTATCATAACATCAAAGAACTTAAAACACAATATCACAACAGGGAACCAAGCCATCCCATAATCTTCCCCTCTGTTGGGGCCTTACCATAAACACTCACTCACAAATCCTAGCTATCTGCTTGCCTGCATCCTCTCCTCCAGAAGTTCTCAGAGAGAGCTTAATGGCTACTACCCTCAGAGAGTATGTGTGTGTGTGTGTATGTATAACCCTTTTGACCTAATTAGCAAAAGGGTGTGGACCTTCCTACAAAGAAGCCTCTCTTAATCAAGCTTCACTTAACTAGCTCCACCTGAGATCTGTTAATGGGATTAATGGACAGGGAAGATCTTTAATCACATTAACACCACAATGGCCTAATAGATACAGTGTCAAACCCTGGAGTCAGGAAGACTCATCTCAGGAGTTCAAATATGGCCTCAGTCACTTACTAGCTGTGTGACCCTGGACAAATCACTTAACCCTGTTTGCCTCAGTTTCTTCATCTGTAAAATAAGCTAGAGAAGCAAATGGCAATATTATCTTGCCAAGAAATCCCAAAATGGGGTAATGAAGAGTCAGACATGATGGAAATGATTGAACAGCAACAACCCTTCAGCAAGGACTATGATAATATCTTTAAAACATAACTGGTGAACCTTAATCCAACCAAGGAAAGCCTAAGAGGTCTTGCCCCCTATCCTGTCTAATGGGGGAGAGTCTGTCCCTTAAAGCTAAGTGGTTTAAATCCCCATTTTTGACCAGTCCTACTCTTTCTGGATAAGTTAGATTTTTGGCAGCCCAGGAAACACTCAAATTTCAGGCTCAGAGATCCCCACCTGTTGGTGTGTTCTGCAATGCGTAGAAATAAATGCTTCATGCCAAGTGCACATCTGTGGGCGTTGGCTCCAACACTCTGAGAGTACATTTTGTATTCCTTTTCAAGAGGAATGTATGTATAAGTCTTTTTTTTGGTTTTTCTTCCCTAATGGCAGGTCCTCTAGGATCCTATGGAGTGGCAGAAAGAACTTTGGACTGGGAGTCAGGAGACCTAGGTTTTAGTCTTGGCTTGGCCACTAAATAGCTGTGTAACTTGGGGTAATTCAGATAACCTTTCTAGCTCTCTGTTTTCTCATTTGGGCCATAAGGAAGTTGAACCAAACGATCTTGAAGGTCTTTTTCTAGCCCTAGAGTTCTACGACCCTTCCTCCCCACCCTTTAACTCCCCCTTTTTTCTTGTTGCTTACCAATGCTCCCACCGAGCCCCTGTTATTAAAACCAGAAGTAAATTAAGGTCTGGTACCAGACATCCTTGGTGCCAGAAAAGCACAGACCATGTCAGGATGGCAGGACTTACCACCATGCACCTCTATCCCCCACTCCAAATATGAGTCCAGCCAACATCTGAAACTATTTTAAAACCCCAAATATGTTTCCCTTCAAGTACTCTTCCCTTTATTTTTAGAACTGAATGTGTCTTAGAGCAACAGACTAGAGTTACCTAGTCTATTGGGAGTTAGAAGGACCGGGGGTTATTTTAGAAACAACCCTCACTCAGTGTACAACAGAGAGCCACAGCATGATATGGTGGAGGAATTAGATGTGAGTCTTAGTCCATTTATGGGCAACTAAGTGGATCAGTGGGTTCTGGAGTCAGGAAGACCTGAGTTCAAATTTAACCCCAGATACTTACTAGTTGTGAGTCCTTGGGCAAGTTACCTAACCTCTCTTTGCCCAGGTTTCCTTATCTGTAAAATGAGGATAACAATGGCACTCAGCTCATAGGTTTGTTGTGAAGATAAAATGAAATAATATTTATAAAGTCCTTATCACAGGGCCTGGAACATAGTGGGTGCTATATAGATGTTATCTATTATTATTATCTCTCATTTGCCAACTGTGACCTGATTCAGCAGGTCACTTAATCTTGCCGAGACTCAGTCTCTTCATGTGTAAAATGGGGATAATCATACTTGCGCTAACTGCTTTGGGGAATTATGGGGAAAGGGCTTTGAAAATCTTAAAGCAAAACATCCATCAGTCAGTTATTTAGTAATCAGTCAATAAACATTTAATAAATGCATACTATGTGCCAGGTATTGCACTATGCACTGAGAACACAAAGAATGAAAAAAAAAGACCAATGATGACAACAAAAATGTCCCTGCCCTAGAGGAGCTCCTGATCTAACGGGGAAGACAACATGTAAGTAACTTTGCACAAACAAGAGCATACACACACATAAAATATGTATCTATATGTGTGTACACGTATGCATATATGTATGTGTGTGCATGGATATATATACATACATATATGTGTGTGTGTGTGTGTGTATGTGTGTGTGTGTGTGCGTGTGTGTGTGTGTGTGTGTGTGTGTGTGTGTGTGTGTATCAGATACATAGGAAGTAGTCAACAGAGAAGAGGCATTAGAATTAAGAGGGGTTGAGGAAGGCTTCTTGTAGAAGACAGGATTTTAGCTGGGACCTGAAGCAAGTTAGGGAAGCCAGGATGTGAAGATGAGGGAGGAGAGCATTCTATGTATTCTATTCTATGCATTCTATTCTATGCATTCTGTGCAAGAAGTATAGCCAGAGAAGATGCTCAGGGTCCGAAGATAGATTGTCTTGTTTGAGGAATAGCAGTCAGCCAGTCAATGAGCATTTCCTAAGAAGTTACTGTGTGCAGCAAGGAGGACAGTGTCACTGGATTGAACAGTACACGGTAGAGGGGTTGAGGGTGTAAGGCATAAGAAGACTAGAAATGAGAAAGTAGCCAAAGTTATGAAGGGGTTTGAACACCAAAGAGGGGTTTCTATGTTGGATCTTGGAGGTGATAGAGTACCAGCGGAATTTTTTGAATATCTATTATTGGGGTAGCTAGATAGGGGTGGTACAGTAGATAGAGTGCTGGGTCTGGGGTCGGGAAGAGTTGAGTTCAAATCTGGCCTCAGACACTTACTAGCTGTGTGACCCTGGGCAAGTCACTTTACCCTGTTTGCCTCAGTTTCCTCATCTGTAAAATGAGCTAGAGAAGGAAATGGCAAACCACTTAAGCATCTCTGCCAAGAAAACCCCAAATGGAATCAAGAAGAGTCAGACATGACTAATTGACTGAACAACAGTAATGAGCTATTACTCTTGCTGCTTGATACCTCTCTTTCCTCACTATAACTAGGTCACATCAGATCTGCCAAGGGTCAGATCAAGATTCCTTCCATCCTTGTTTGAGCCAATTAGAATCATCTTGTCTATAGCCACAGCAGAGGCAGTATGGTACAGCAGAAAACATATTGAATTTGGAACTCAAGGGTCGCTGTTTGGATCTTGACTCCATCATTTACTACCTAGAAGTTGAAATGCTCAGGCAAGTCAATTTCTCTGGGCCTTGGTTCCTTATCTGTAAAATGGTTCATGGTTATACCCGATGACTTCTCAAGGCCCTTCCCCATTCTAGATCCATGGCCCTGTGATAGGACCCTGGCTACCCCTCTCGAAGAATGTTGTTGGTGGAGGTGCTCGTTTAGCCTTTTATGACCTGTCACTCTTCAGAGCTAGTTTTGAGGGCCTGTGAGTTTTCAATGCTTCCAAGTTCTGGGGAGAAGTGTGGTCCTTGCCAACTTTTTAGTCCCTATTCAAGTAGGCCCAAGAATTCTCTGCCCTGGGACTGTGATCTGGAACTGGATAATGGCAATGAAGTTACCAAATAGTGCCTGGTTTTACATGAGATACCAGCACAGGAATCCCCTCTCTTCCTTTTTTGACTAGGTGTTCAATCCCTTTACTATCTCTGAGTACCAAGCACTCCTGTTCCTGCTTCCTCCAAGGCCCACAGATCATGTCACTTCTGCTACACCGCATTCCTGATCAGCCCCGACCCTAGTGTTCACAGACCTCTCTTTCTGTCTTCTTAAGTTGCCCTGGGTTGGAAAAGTGATTAATTTTGACTTTTTGTTGGTTGTACTATTTAGAATTCAAATTTACAGGTTTTTTAAAAAGTTGTTTAGAGGGAAATTTTGGGAGAGAAAATACTCCTTTTACTCTGCTGTCTTGGCTCCTCCTCCCCCACCCCACCCCACAAAATCAGTCAAATTAATGACATATTGCATTAGGAAAATTTTGCTTCCTGGAGTTGTGGAATAATATTTCTTGAAGCTTTTGATTTCTTGGTGAAAAATGTATTTTAACTACGCTAGTTGCTCAGGCTTTGTTTTTGCAGAACTGTCTAGAGAGAATACGATTATATTTAGTATTTCATGGAGGTTGACTATGTTGCAGCTTGCAAGTATGGCCAGGAAAATTAAAGGCATTCAAGCCTGCTGAGGAATGGGCATTTATCTTTAGGGACTGAGGGCGAGAGGGTGGGTTCTTTAGCCACGAGTAAAAGTGGAATTCTACCCTTGCCTCATTCTTAGCCCCATAGGTGACTTCTGCCAGAAGCTCAATCCCAAAATTCTACTTAGAAAAAATTCTTTGATATTAGAAGTACCATGCTGATAATTCACTAGACTGCTGGATAGAAATCACCCTAAATCCATATCTTATTAAAATCTCGGATTTAAGTTGCCTGTTCTCGTCAATACTGCCAATGGACACTCCTAGCTATGTTTAAAATATTGTTGCTCACAAATATCAATCTGGTATAAAATAAACAAAAATATGAGAAGGGAGTCAAAGTGGAGTCAATGACAGTGAATTGGCATTTCTGATGACAATTTGAAAGTAAACAGCCCATCATGAAAGATAAAGATGTATTTAGGAAAAGTCATGCTATTTTCATTTTGCTAGCTGATCATGCTTTGGGGCGATGGGAGACCTTCTTTGAAATGACCTGCCCCTCCCCTAAATGTCTTTGATCCTTTCCCTTTAAGAAGAGATTGCCAAAGTTTTGATTCTGGATTGTGGGTAAAGGGTAACCCCTTGACAATTCAGGGCTGTTTTTAAAGCATATTTACAATTAAAAAACATTTTTTGGGTAATGCTTCCACTTTCCTAAATCCACATGTTGTAACTGATAGGGGGAGGGGGTCTCATTGCTTTGCTGCCCATGTGAATTTAATAAAGGCAAATTTCAAGGAAATCTTTTAAGTCAGCCAGTACATTTGCAGCAGAAGCAGCAGCAGCAGCAATAGCATCATTGCTTTAATTATTTTCCCAATTTTGTGGAGGAATCCAAGACCCACGGAAATGGATGACTGGAAATTCTGAGATCCTTCATGGCTTGATAAGAACTGGTATTTTGCAAGAGGATGCTTGATAGCGTTACTTAACCTCTAGGCTCCTCAGGTGCTACTCCTGATCTCTTGTGCCCAGTATTTTGTCACCTCAAGCCTCACATGAATTACAGAATCTCAACATTTCTAAAACTATTTCATCCACCCTTGTCTAATGAAGAATTCCTTCTAAAACTCACCTGGCAGGGAGTCTTCCAGTTTATGCTGGAAGATGTCCAGTGAAGGCTAACTCACTACTTCCCGTTCAATTTTGGGAAATGGCTAATTGTTAGGAAGTTCATCCTTATATTAGACCCAAATTATATTCTCTTATGCTTTCATCCATGGATTCTCATTCTGCTGACTTGGGCCATGATGAATATATCTAATCCCTCTTCTGGATGAGAGAGTGGCATGTACCTCCTCATTCTTCTTTTGTCTAGATTAAACATTTTCAATTCCTTCATATGATTTCTTTATGTTTTCCCCTATCCTTTTCATTCTGGTTGTTCACCTCTGGATATGTTCCAATTTGTCCTTTAGAATTATAAATGGTAATTGCTAGGTAGGTGCAAGAATGAAGGATGAGATGAATTTGTAGCTAATAGCCCTTCTCACAAGGTTGAGGTATCAACGTGGGTCTCTGATTTATAGCTTTAGTCACCATCATGATATGTGGCTGCCTCTTTGACTTGTCCTTTTGTCAAAAAGGGCTTCATTTGTTGCTATCTCTTATGGCTTACAAGCTGGATTTTTTTCTGATTTCCAACCCCTCCTGTCCTTTCCATACGTGTTGGTCAGCTAGTCTGTTCTGTTAAGAGCTTCATAGGATAGAAAGCTCATCTTAGGGTTGTCCTCCCTAATTTAGGAATAGTATCTGTTAGTAGAGTTCTTATTGCTAGGTATATACCCCAAGAAGATCATACTTAGAAAGCAAAGAGCTGGAAGCAAAAGTTGATACCAAATGGACTGGGGTACACTTAAATGAATTGTGATGTATTAATGTAATGGAATATTACTCTGCCCCATGAAATAATGAATATGAAGAATATAGAGAATCACGAGAAGACATACTTTATGAACAGATACAAAGTGAAGCAGAGCCATAAAAACCAAATTCACAGTGACAATGCAAACGGAAATGGAAATGGGAAGAACAACAGCAAAATGAAACTGAACGTGATTATAATGATTGAGTTTGATAACAAAGAAAAGATAATTTTTTTGCAGATGGGGGACTAGGGGCACAGAATTTTGCAAATGTAAGACTCACCTCTCTCTCTCTCTCTCTCTCTCTCTCTCTCTCTCTCTCTCTCTCTCTCTCTCTCTCTCTCTCTCTCTCTCTCTCTGTCTCTCTCTCCATGTTATAAATAAAGGCTTTCTGAATAGGAGAGAAGGAAGGGACATATTTGAAACTGAAGGTGACATAAAAACAAAGATATCACTAGAGGTGATTAAAATAGCAGCTATTGGCTAAGAGAAAGGCAAAGAGAGAATAAAAATAAATCCCTTTAGCCTAAACTCCTCTGGGATTTTCTTCTTGAGAGTCTTTCATCCTTCATATAAGTCTGCTTGATGGCTAGAACACGGACTGCTAATGACACCTCAATACTCCTCTGGAATGCTCAGGATTGTTCCCAAATCAAGCCCAGTTATTGACCTCACCAACCTGCATCTTCTGGTAGCCTAAGGGGTATGTTCATGGGCCTTGAGTTTGGCCTTATTGTCCCGCAGCTTTTGTTTAGAAGAACACCACCTGGCTCTCCCTATCATAAGGTGGACACTATCCCACACCTTACATTAAGGCCTAGCACATCTCCAAATATGGAATTTCTTCAGGTGCTTCCCTAGAGTCTGAGGCTTGTTGACTTGACTTGATGTTCAGTTCAATTGAATGTCTAATTATCCAAACGCAGCCTTTTTCAATGACCACCGTGGAGATGCTTCCTGAATGAAGGGTACCACCTTCCTATTGGAGTGCTCATCATTTTTCTGGACCCAAATTGGAAGGTGTGCCTCAAGTCCAACTGAGTTTAGATGCCCATGTGTTGTTTTCTTTATCTTGAGATAAGGAATACCTTGTCCCTTTCCATAGCCTCTGATTTTCACTGACTTGGGAGACAAGTCCTGCGCTTTGTCAAGTTAGAGCCAGCAGAATTAATTTCTTCATTTACAAATGAAGAGTTTTCTGAGGAGTTCCAAGTTTACTACCAGGCTATCCTATTCTATCTAACTGATAATATCTCATCTTACTCAAATATCTTCTGCTACTCTCAATCCTTTCACCCCTGTCTCCTATGATGAAGTGGCTTTATTCCTTACTAAGGCTAACCCTCTGTCTACTCAAGTGATGCCATTCCATGCAGTCTCCTTCAACAAATTTTCTCCTCTGTCATCCCCACTTTATCACTTATTTTCAATCTCCCCCTGTCTCCTGGGTCCTTTCTACTATCTACAAATATGCCCTTGTGTCCCACATCCTTTAAAAACCTTCACTTGATCCTTCCATCTCTGAAATCATCCACTATCTCTTCTATCCTTTGTATCTTTATTGACGGACTCACTGAGATTCTGTTTAACATTCCTAAACAAGTAAACTTCCTAGGAATTAAAATTCATCCCCAAACTTGACTACTCTAAAGAGAGGATTTTAAGTAAAGAGTATTATTCTATACCTGTTAACTTTGACTGAGTCCACCTGTTGTAGAAACTAGTGAGCTTTCATCACTGTACACATAGGAAGAAAAATCTAATGCATGAATACTTTTTCAAGGTAGAGGGACTAACATTTTATTTTTATTAACAGTACTATGTAATTCATTTCAGTGAGGATCCCAAGTTACTTCTTGCCTCCACTAATGCTGTCTGATTTTATAAATCTAAATTTTGGTTTTTAACTCTTTCCATCTTTTAAATTATAAGCCTACTTATTAGTTTTACTTTTTTTCAAATATTGTTTCCTGGATTTTTTGAATACAATTTTACATTTGAATCCTGCTGTTCTCTGGTTCACTCAGGAACAATCCTTTCATCTTTTCCATTGGCTCATTCTTGTGCCAAGATTTAAGTTAATCCATGAATAATTTTCCTTAATTCTTAACAGTAATCCTACAATAAGAATTTAAGAAACATCTCAAGATTGTATATTCACTTCATAGAATCTGTAACTTAAATTTCAATGACTTTAGTCATTATCTTATTCATAGGTCTAGTGTTTTGGGAGGTCAAGGAGTATAAGGTATCACTTTTAAAAAATAACAAATATTTATTTTCCCTTCCTTCCACAATTCCCTTCCTACCCTCAAAGGAAAAAAAATAAAACCCTTGTAAAAATATCTATAGTAAGACAAAACAAATTCTCACATTGGTCACTTTCAAACATGTTTCATTCTTCCTCTTGAATCAATGTCCTAGTGCCATCTAGGTGTTTTACTAGGCAGAGTTCCTGATTTGGAGTCAGGAAGATTTGAGTTCTAATCTTGCCTCAGACATTCAACTAGCGTGACCCTGATCAAATCACTTAATTTCCCAAAACTTCAGTTTCCGTATCTGCAAAAATGGGGCTAATAATTACGTCTACCTCACAGATGTGTAGTGAGAATCACATGAGATAACACTTTTGCTCTTTGCAAAACTTGAAACACTATATAAATGCTTTATATTATATATTTTACTTTTATATGTATATAAATACTTTGTGTCATATATATTTATATATAAATACTAGCTATTATTGCTATTTTCATTATTATCATTTATTACCACTCAGGAAATGGGTAGAAATTCTTTATTGGTTCTCTAGAATTTCAGTTAATTACTGAATTTGTTTTGCTTGACTATACATATTTTTGCAAAAGTTTTATTTTTATCTTTTTCTTTACATTGAGGGGTTAGGGGTGGGATTGTGGAAGGAAGAGAAAATAAATGTTTGTTAAATTAAAATCACAGTTCTTAATCTTTCCAAGTAGTTTGTCTTTATAATGTTACATAAATGATTCTTCAGTTTTTTTGTTCTATTTATTTCACTCTGTATCAGTTCATACAAATCTTCCTGGTTTTCTCTGAAACCATTTCTTTCATTATCTTTCACTTCACAATAATTTTCCTTAAATTTATATAATTTGTTCATCTATTACTTAATTGATAGGCACCCCACCCCCTTCATTTCCTTTTTTCCCTCCCATTACAAAAATAGCTGATAGAGTGAGTTTCTTTCAGACTGTGATTAATGTATTGTTTCTATTTTCACTTTGTCCCCTGGCACCATGCCTCTCACTACAACATTTTTTTCCTATCTGTTGTCTTTCATTTAATCTCATCCAATCCTACTCAGATGATTTTGTTTATTGAGTGTCTTGATAAGCTTTCTTTAAATTTGCTTTTTCTGTCCACTGTTTCTCTCTCTTTTATGAGGTGATACTGCTTATAATAACCTGCTATTCTTCTCTATAAGATTTTAAAATCAAGATTATGTTCTAAATGGTATTGCCCTTGCTTATCCTCATTTGTCCTCTTGACAAGTATACCAAGTGTTTGCTGATTAAGATGGTTTTTTGACTCTTTTGATCTCCTTGTTACTGTGGTTGATTTATGGAAGTTATACTTATGTATGAAATTGTTATAACCAGTGTTGATACTCTTTTCTCCATCAATTTTCCATTTTTTTGAATGAGGAACTTGATTAAATTTAGAGTTATTTTAATTGGATAATATGTCCTTTTTCTTCATTTTTTCCCCTTCTAGCTTTGTATTAATTTTGATCTTTGCTCTAGCAAGTCAAGTATTTCTTTGGCTTTCAAAGTACTTCTTAACCTAGCCTTTTCTACTTTTCCAGTTTTTTTTTACTCCCTTTTCCCCACCTGATATTCATCTATCCAGTGCCACTGGCTTGATTGCTTTTTCTTACATAAACACTCCATCTCTGGACTCTGGGCATTTTCTCTAGCTGTCCCCCATGCCTAAAATTCTCTCCCTCTTCATCTCCATGACTTGGATTCCATTGGCTTCATTCCTGTCTGAGCTAAAAACCCCACCTTCTGCAAAAAAAGTTTTCCCAATCTACAATAGTGCTTTTTAAAATTTTTGGCTATATTTTGTTTTTAATTTATCAAACAAAATAAGCATTTTCATCACATAGTAAAATAAAAAGATGATTGTATATGAAACTGCAAATCTACCATGTACAACTTGCTATTCCTTTAAAATATATGACAAAATTATCATGTGAATTTGTTTTCTTCCCTCCTGCTCTCTGCCCTCTTCCCTCTATCTCTGAAAAAAATATATATGTATATATGTGTGTGTATCTGTATCTTGTTTGTACATAGCTTTTTATAGTTTGTCTTCCTCATTATACTATAAGCTCCTTGAGGGCAACAATAGGTTTTTGTCTTTTTTTGTATTCCTAGTGCCTAGCACAGTTCTTGGCATGCAGTAGCTGCTTAATAAATATTTATTGATTAAAAAATGCTTGTTGACTTGAATCTTGAATACAGATAACAGATTTAGGGATCATTCCCACAACTCTAAGTCATTTCCTGCTCATCAAAAGATAATTGATTTCATTTTTGTGAACTTACTTGGTGTTTTCCGTGTACAGCCCCTCCTATTTTCTCAAAGAAAATTTATTTGAGGTAAAGTTTGGCGGTTCCTTTGTTTACAAGCCTTTGTACTCTCATTTCTTTCTCTTTATGCCCTCCTCTTCACTTAAGTCAATTAGTATCAATGTATGGCATAGTGGAGAGTTAGATTTAGAGCCTGAGAACCAGTGTTCAAATCTTGTCTCTGCTACTTATTACTTACGAGACCTTGAAAAAGTCACTCACCCTCTATGGATCTCAATTTCGTCATCTGCAAAATAAGGGATTGGATTAGATGATCTCTGAGGTCCCTTCTAGCACTCACTCTATGAACCTATAGTTCACCCATCAGATGGATGCAATAAAGAACTTTAAATTGGACTTGGTATTTGGCCAAATGTTCAGTTAGGTTGGATGAGGAAAGTGTAGTTACTTACATGCCAACATTGCTATGGTCTCCTGAAAATGCAGAAACAGTCATCAATACTCTTGAGAGAAATGAATTCTAGGAGGAAAGGAAGTAATATGATCGCTCATTTTCTGGGCAAGAAACAGAGACCCTGAATCTATGCCATAGAAATCAAAGGGAGAAATTGACATTGATCACAACAGGGTTTGAAAAAAGGCATGATTTTTTTCTTTTTGTCAAGGTAATTTGCGTGTATGTGCTATGAGCATCATCAGACAAGAGAGCCTCGCAAACAAAGACAAATGATCAGCTCATTCAAAGTCTTCTTTAAAAAAAAGTAAAGCATGTTTAGGCTTGCAAAGTATTTTACATACATATCATTTGAGGTAGTAGGGATGGCAGGAATTAGGTGGGGGGAGTAGGGAAAGATGAGATGGCATATGGCAGGGGTAGGGAACCTACAGCCTCAAAGCTACATGTGGCCTTCTAGGTCCTTCGGTATGGCCTTTTGGTTGAGTCCAAGTTTTATAGAACAAGTTCTTTTTATTAAGAGGATTTGTTCTGTGAAGTTTGGATTCAGTCAAAAGGTCCACTTGGGGACCTAGAGGGCCACATGGGGCCTCAAGGCCACAGGTTCCCCACCCCTGGAAAACTCCTGATGAGGAGAAGCCTAACACAGCAGACTGATACCTGCTATACAATTTAGAGGTTAAGGAATTGCCTGGGATACTGAGAGGTTAAGTTTATTATTTAGTGTATTATTTATTATTTAAGTTTATTATTTGTATTTATTATACAATTTATTTTATTATTTATTATTTAGCTAGTAAGTATCAAGGTCTGGATTTGAAATCAGGCCTTGCCAACTCCAAGTCTAGTATTCTACCCACTACTCAACTCTGCCTCCCTGCATTACCAGTCTATCTCTCTCCACAGAGAACAGCAACAGATCCTTGCATAATCTTAAGGAATAAGACATTGTCTCTGCCATCAAAGAGATTGTAATATGATGTAAGAGTGAGAGCGTACAATTGCTCAATCTACAGCATTCATTGAGTACTTGCTATGTGTCATTATGCTACTTATTATGGATACTCTCTCTCTCTCTCTCTCTCTCTCTCTCTCTCTCTCTCTCTCTCTCTCTATATATATATATATATATATATATATATATATATATATATATATATATATACACAAATTTGTCCCTGCTTCCAAGAAGCTTACTACTAATGGTGAGACAATGTGTGCATAAATAGCTATATATTAAAGCCACATACAAATTGCATCTTAAGGGTTGGAATCAGGACCAGGACAGATTTCAGAAACTGAATTAAGTCGAATGGCTGCTTAGCGGATGCTTGTTGCCTCACTCAATGACTCAATATAAGAAAGAATTTCCTAGAATCTACTTCAGGGGTTGCTGTGAGGCTCAAGTGAGAGAATATATGCAATTGTAGCACTTTACAAACTTTAAATGCTGTGCAAATATAAACTACGATCATTGTTATGCTTCTTACTGCAAACAGATGTCAAAATGGAATGGTCTGACTCAGGGCAGAGTGAGTTCACTGTCACTAGATCAAGAGAGACTAGATCAGGGATGGGGAACCTGCAGCCTTCAAACCACATGTGGCCTTCTACATCCGTAAGTGTGGCCTTTTGACTGAATCCAAATTTTACAATTTAACATTGTTCTGTAAAATGATGGATGGTCATAGGAAGAAATCACTATTTACCCCTTTATCAGTAAAGGACTATCCTACCCTTCAAAAAAGGATGCTGGTACCCCCTTCCTTTATTATGTTGAATATAACAGACATATGTTTACATTATTCACGCATTTGTTAAATTGTAGGTGAAATCTGGTTTTGTTTGAGAATAATACTTTTGCCTTATTGCATCCTTTTTTTTCATCCTGTTTGCATGTAAAATTCAGAAGAAGCCAGATGTGGCCTTAGGACCTAATGTGGCTTGGCCACCCCTGAGCTACTGAGTTCACAAAGCTCCATTAAGACCAAAAAGGGGATGTGCAGGGAGAGATGATGCATAGAAATTAAGGCATCATCTCTACCCTCAAGGAGTTGATAATCTAGTTGGGGAGCCAATAATTGACCATATCTGATGCATAAAAAATAGCTTATGTATCTATAATCAGTCAATAAATACTTATTAAGTGCAAGGTACCATGCTATGTGGTACATAATAAAATAAAATTACAAATAAATTCTTACAATTAAAATGTTAAAAATAAACATGTGATATGGTGCCTGACTGGACAGAGCTTGCTTTCCACATTGTCAAAGATAGCTTGTATTTAGCATCCTTCCACGTACCCTTTGAGAAGCCATCTTCTCAGAAGTATACTGGAGCCAGCTTGAACCAGTCTGCAAAAGCTGAATGTTATCCTTTTAGTAGGAGTATTTACAATTCAGAACTTGGTAAACATTATAAAGCAGAGCTTGATTTGTTATTATGTTGTCTGTTATTTGAGGTAGAAGGTACTGCAGAAATTGCAGGGGGTGCAGTGCAGAGATGGGATGGCCCTTGGATTTTATTGCTATAAAATTGCCTAGAATTAAGAAGTGGTAGAGCAAATGTTAAAAATGCATATTAAAAATGTGTCAAGGATATATTTTTTTCTCCCACAGAGGTGGTTATATTCACCATCATACCACTGGTTAGTCCACATAGATGATGAGGATGACACATGCAATGCCAGAACTAGCTCAGGATTTGGGAGGCTCTAAAAGAAAATGAAGAAGAGGAGAGGCACTGGCCTTCACACCAAACTGAAGGTCTACAGAGCCATTTTGCTGACTTCATTGCTGTATGCCTGTAAAACCTGGACAGTCTACCAGTGTCATACCAGAAAATCGAAGCACTTTCATTTGAATTATTTTAGGAAGATTCTGAAGATTATCTGGCAAGATGAGGCACCAGAAACTGAGGTCCTCTCTTGAGTTAAACTACCACATGTTTACATTCTACTGCTGAAAGAGCAACTCTGATGGGCTGGCCATGTAGCCCCAATGCCAAATGTGCTTCTACCTAAAAGACTGACATATACCCTCTCTCTCTCTCTCTCTCTCTCTCTCTCTCTCTCTCTCTCTCTCTCTCTCTCACACACACACACACACACACACACACACACACACACACACACACATACACACACACACACTCACACACACACATGGCAAGAGCTAGACAGTGGTAGCAGTATCATTATTTCTATTCTATTAGTGATGTGCGTGTCACAGGGCAATGAAGTGATTTGCTTATGATCACATAGCTACTAAGGGGTCAGAGCAGGTCTATTAACAACAAAGCCAGTGCTAGTGCCATTCCTATAGTTCTGTTAATCAAAAGCATCCATTCAAATATATCCCAAATGGTATAGCTAGAACATACTAACATTCCCTTAGAATTTCTTGGGTCAAGTTGGGAATGATTTAAATTGAGAAAATGAGGTACACTCAACCTTGGTGGTAACCACCTTTTAAAGAGTTCTAAGGAAAGAGACACTAATCCATTGCTCTATATTTGTCAGCATCTGTCCCATCCCCCTCTCCATTTCCGAAGGAGTACGGCATCAAGCATTGCTATTTCCCTCTCTTGTTCCTTTGCTCCTTCTTTTGTCTCCCTTTGTCTCCCTACAATCAACCCCTTGCTTTAATTCAATCCTTTGGAACACATGCATTCCACCATGCCCGCAGCTTATTCCTCTTCACTCAGAGATCATTAGACTTGTCGTATTATGTAATATCTGTCATCAGGCAACATTTTTACTGAATTATGAGCACATTCCTCAGCCATGCTTAGCAACAAATGGAAAATAGCTTTAATTCTTTCATATCATGCTTGCCCAATCAGGTTGTAAATTGGGGGTTGGGGTGAGGGGTGAGGGTAGGAGGAAGTGAGAAGGAAAAGGAGGAGCTGTGGGGGAAACTATATTAAGCAATACATTATCCAACGTGGTGTAAACTTTCCAAGATTTCTTTAGAGAATACCCATAATAAACAACACTCTTTCCCTCAAGAGGTACAACACCTGTTGCTGATTCTCTTCCTCTCCCACCCCCTCCCCTCCCATCAAATTGGAAATGCTGGGTGAAATTCTCCAAGAAGCAGAGAATGGCTATTACTTTTTAGGATAGCTGGCAAATCTGTTCTCAAGATGGCTAGGAGGACTCTGATTCTAGATGGAACATGAAAATAGATCTAGAGAAAGAACCATGAAGAATAAGAGTCAAAGTTCCATTTCTGATGATAAGGACAGCTATTGAATGTCCCTCAAATTCAGACTCTCTCAAATTCATACTCCAATATTTTGCCCCAAGCACCATCTTATGCTTAATTGTTAAATCTGTATGTAATTGGAAGGAAATGCAATCCACATGTTTCTTCTCATTTACACTTAAATCACCAAAATATGGTGTTTCAATCTCAATTTGTCATCCAAAAAACCTTTGGGGACTTGGATCAAATTTGGAGGTCTTCCCTACCACCAATTTTGTCATCTTCAAGTAAGTAATTGAAGGGGGGTAAATAGACTCAAGTGTTTGAGGGTGTGTAGTGAATTCCAAACACTGAAACAGTATTTCCAGTTCCATTTCCATGTTGCCATTGAAATTGGATTCCTTCAGCTTTTGAAATATATTTAACAGACCCTGAGATACATAATATTATACAAAATGTCATTTCTATGGAACTATAGCTAGATTGGCTTGCTTCAATCACAGAGAGAGGTTTATGTTGGCCATCATGGAGAACAAGGGGAAGAGGAAAGAGAAGGGAATAAGTATTTATTAAGTACCTTACTATGGGCCAGGTACCATAGTAAGCACTTTACAAATATTATCACATTTGATTCTCCTAACAACTGTGCAGTAGGGGCTATTTTGATCCCTATTTTATAGTCAGCATAGCATGAGTTAAGCCCTGTCTGTACATGGGTATCAAGTACCTAATGTTAATAGGTCATCAATATTTCATCCATACTCAGTGCAAATGACAAGCTAAAATGTCAATTGATCAACCAACAAGCATTCATTAAATACCTTTTATGCGTCAGGCACCGTCCTGGTCACTGGGGATACAGTTACAAAGAACATAATATCGCCTCTAGATGAAAGTCAGCTTTCTTCTTCCTTTACCCCCCTGCCAATAAGAAAAGAGTAAAAGCCACACTATAAAAGGGATGGATGGCAGACTCTGTCATGAAAGAGAGAGAGGAATGGTTTTACTGAGGAAGGCTTCCTGATCAAAAGACCTTGGATTCCAATAAACCTTTGACTTTATCTCAGATCCAGGGACTGCAACACAAAAAACAATATCATTGTTAGCCATCGGATTATGATGAAAAGCCATTTTGTAGATCTAGAAGGGCTCTGGAAGTATCATGGTGTCCTGCTTTCTGCCCTTATATAGTACCACACCTCAACCACCCTGGGTCACACTTAAGGTAAATGAGTAGCTAGATGCTTCTAGGTGACTCACTGGACAGAGTGCTGGTCCTGGAGTTGAGAAGACTCAACTTTCTGAGTTCAAATCTGGCTTCAGATACTTACTAGTTGTGTGAGCCTGGGCAAGTCATTTACCCCTGTTTGCCTCAGTTTCCTCATCTATAAAATGAACTGGAGAATGAAATGGAAAACCATTCCTCTATCTTTACCAGAAAAACCCAAAATGGGGTCATGAAGAGTTAGACATGACTGAAATGACTCAAGTAAGTGGTTGCCTATACATTTTAATTTAGAGCCTTCTTACCCCCAAATTACCCCCTCACTCAAGTGGCCACCATTCCACTATTAGAGATTTATTCCTTTTGGTAAAAGTACTGTGTTCTCCAGACATCCCCTTTTAAAATACTAATATTCCTCAGAAAGATATCTCATTAAGTTCCTTCTTAATATCTTAGTGGTTGTTAAGTTTTCATAGTGTCCTCGATTTTCTCATTATAAAATAAATTGGGACAAGATGCCTGAAGAAAGAGCTCTAATTTCAGTCAGAAAATCTGGGTTTTGAGCACTGGCTCAGATTCTTCCTGATTATGGATAAGTCTTGTAATGTCTCAGAAACACAGAATTTCAGAATTGGAAAGGATCTTGGTGGCCAACTTGTCCAGCCTCTATCTGAAAAAAGGTTTTCCTCTACAACACCTACCAAGTGTTCATCCGCTGTTTGCTTGATGACCTACAATGAGCGGAAATCCACTGCCTCCCTAGGCTGCCCATTCTATTTTGGGATTGCCCTAATTATTAGGAAGAGATTTTTCTTAAATGGAACCATCCTCAGTTTCCACATTTTTAAAAATGGGAATCTAAACCCTCATAGTCCCTATTTCTCAGGGTTGTGAGAAAATTAATTTGTTAACCTTAAAGTGCTATGTAATTACATATTTCAGTTGGTATCATGTCTGCAATACTAAAAGGATAGATAGGAGGGAAGTTTTTGCCTTCTTCAGAGGTTTATACAGGGCTGGCCCAGAACATGCCATTGCTTATAAGAAATGATTGTGGTGTGCAATGGAAAACTTGACTTTCTGATTAAAGGATGTGGTTCTGTTAGAAGTTTTCTTGTAAAATCTTCTCCCATTGTATTATGCTTGTCTTGTTTTCTAGCTTATGATTTTTAAAAAAGGAGAAAACAGTTTCTAAAGAAGTGTACCTCACCTGGATTCCACCCTTAATGCCTCTCCTGCCTCAGAAAATTTAAAAAAAAATAGGATTCTGTCCATAGAATATGTGGTTAAGGGTTAACATTTGGCACGAGGTACAGAGCCCACATGACTCCTGTGGTGCGATCTCTTTCACAATGCAGTGGATATAAAATTTTATCCCTTTGTTTTCATAAAAAGAAATCAATTCCTCATGTTCCTCTGAAGGGTTCCGTGTGTGGATGTGAATGTGTGTGTGGACTTGTGTGTGTTTTAACAACCCATAATGTCAGGGTTTCTTGATTCTACTTGTAAATTGTCACAGTTGAATCTGCTTTTAATTCCTCCTGGATCAGTGTTTGGTGGCTGGGTAATCATTTTCACTACTGGCCTATTCTAACAGCAGGCTCTGTTCAAAGTCCCTTCAACTGCCTTTTTCTTAGCCAGGAGTAAAGCTGTCCTGTCCTATTCAGTTAGTTCCACCATGACTAGCTAGAGGAGACCCAGGCAGAGAGCAGTGTGATGTCATCCTCTACATTGACATTGAGCCTCTTGAGACTGAAAAGGAGGGACAGGCTAAGTGTAAGGCTGTCTTGAATTAATGTAGTACCCCCCCCCATTTTAGATACCTTGCTAATGAGCCTTCCCTGTATCCTAGAACCCTGAATATTTATGTCTTCAACTTATCCTACGGCCTTGTACATAGGAATATACCATACTTTTGTAAGGCTTAAAAGAGGTCATGATTATAAAAGAAAGACAGCTAAAAAATAATTATAATAAATGATAAAAGGCTAAAAGTGAATGAAGGTACTATGGCACAAGGGATTGTGTGCTAGATTTAGAATTAGGAAATTGACACACTCTGAGCCTGTTTCCTTAACTATAAAATACTGGCCCTACTTATCGAGAAGAGCTATTGGGAAGATGTCTGGAATGTATCTTCTTTACCTCCACCTGTTGGAGCACTTAGCTGCATTCAAGTCTCAGCTTAATTGAGACCCTGTTCAAAAAGCATTTGCTTATTTCAACATCTGTTAAGTCCCTTCTCCCAGTAAGTATGCATTTATTTTGTATATATCCTATATATACTTGTCACAATACCTGCTCATGTGCACACACTACTCCCCGATTGGGTTCCTTACTTTTATAAATATTTTCTATAACCTCTGCCCCCAAAACTAATATCCCAACTAACATCCAAACCCAACTTCTATTTTCCCATTGATCCATAAATACGAACATAAATTTTGTTGCTGATCATAGTGGTAAACCTAAAATACTCTCACTTTAATGACTTCTTTCTATGAGATATTGTATTACCTCAAATTTCATAGTATCTGTCCATCTGTCTATTTATTTCTTCCTTTATTAAAAATCTAGCCCTCTCGTTTCACTATGATGGGGGAAGTCTGGGTAAGGAGACTCATTCTACTAATATAGATTTGTTGCAACTTAAAGAGTTATGTAAGCTTAGAGAATTTCCTGGGTGGCGTTGAAGTTTACATGACTTATCCAGGATGACATAGCCAGTATGTGTCAGAGATGGGATTTGAACATAGGTCTTCCTGACTAAAAGGCCATTTGTGTCTCCATTAAGGCAGCTATGTGATACAGTGGATAGAGTGCTGGGCTTGGAATCAAAAAAAAATCATCTTCCTGAGTTCAAATCCAGCTTCAGACACTTACTAGTTGTGTGACTCTGGGCAAGTCCTTTAACTGTATTTGCATCAGTTTCCTCATCTGTAAAATTAGCTGGAGAAGGAAATGGAAAACCACTCCAGTATCTTTGCTAAGAAAACTCCAAAAGGGGTCACGAAGAGTTGGACGTGACTGAAACGAATGAACAAGAACAACAACAAAAGAGTTAGAATTTCCACTTTTTACAGCTTAGAAAATTGAGACCCAAATAGGTTAAGTGGATTGGTGAAGGTGAAACAGCTAATAAGTAGCAGAGACAAGTTTCAAGCCCAAGTTGTCTGGTTCCAAAGCCAGTGTTCTTTTACGCTGCACCAACATGCCTCTGAATAAATGTAGTTCTTGACTTTGGAGAGGAGAGTGGACAGATTTTCCTTTTTTTACTGTGTTCAAGGGCCTCCTGGGTTGAGTAGGAATTTGGTCAAACATCAATAGATGGAACCACTTGGATGTTGGAGCATGCTTTCCTGCCAAAGGATTTATTAGACTGCCTTCTTGATTGCGGCATACCCCATGGGCCCTTTTCTAGTCTCAGATCAAAAGTTACCTCTAATCTAAAGCAGGGAATAGAAGGTAGGAAAGAACCCAAGGAGAATCACTTTATTGGGTGGAGTAGGAAGCTTACAGCATCAGTGCTACCTAGTGGCCCCCTAAGGCAAATGTTGGTGGTATTCTTCCACTCCTCATTGTGGATTCCTCTTTCTTTTCTCCCTTGTCCCTTCTCTCCTATCTCACTATTCTTGTGCTCTTCCTTTCTTGTTTCCCTGGTTTCCTTCTTCTCTACCTAGGTCGTAAACCTGCCAGTGGTATGTTGATGTATCTTTTTTTAACTTTTTAACCTATAAATTAGTACGTTATGCATAGCATGGTGTAATGGAAAACACACTGGATGTAGAGTTAGGAAATGTGTTCAAATACTAACTCTGTTACTAGTCATATGATGATAGAAAAGTAACTTAGTTTCTCTGAATTTCTATTTCCTTATCTGTAGAATGGGGATAATATTCACACTATATGCCTCACAAGAATGTTGTGAGGACTATGCTTGGTAAACCTTAAAGCGCTTTAGAAACACAATCTATTATTAGTATTAGCACCTGTTGGAAATGTTTAGTTCTGATGATAGTGCATAAAGCATAAATGTTTTCTGAGCTGGGTTGAGGCCTCTCAGGAATAATGTACTTGGTTTCAATAGAAGGTACATTTAGTTCTCATCAGAATTTATAGACAACCTTTTCTACATTGTAAGAAAATGCATGCATACTCCTTATTTAGGCCTATATAGAATATGCTGAGGGTGATCTGTAACAAAGATACTGATGGATTTCTCCTGCCATTCTCATTGTATGGTTTAGAGACACTATTACAAGGAATGGAGCCACAGAGCTATGTTTCCTTGCATGGTAGTTTACTTCATTTAACAAAAATATTTCATTTCATTTTGTTTCTAGTTCCAAAACCTCTCCCTCCCTCCACCCTCTTCACCTATCCGTTGAGGTGGTATATACAATGCCCATTACTTATATGAAGTCATACAAAACATATTTCTGCATTACCTATGTTAAAAGAAAAAGAGAGCAAAATATGCTTCAATCTGAGTCAATCAGTACTTCATCTGGAGGTAGATAGCATTTTTTCATTATAAGTCCTTTGGAATTATGGTAGATCATTATATTGATCCGAGTTATTGCCTTTCACAGTTTATTATCTTTACAACATGATTGTTAACTGTTTAAAGTTGTTCCTCTGGTCCTGCTCACTTTATGTTGCATTAATTCACATGTCTTCCCAGGTTTTTCTGAAACCACCATCTTTATAATTTCTTATAGAACAATAGTATTCCTTAAAATTCATATACTATAACTTGTTCAGCCATTCCCCAATTGACAGGCATACCCTCAGTTTCTAATTCTTTGCCACCCCAAAAAGAACTACTATAAACATTTTTGTACATACAAGTCTTTTCCCTTTTAAAAATATCTCTTTGGGGTATAGTCCTAGTAGTGATATTGCTGTGTCAAAGGGTATACACAGTTTTATGGCCCTTTGGTCATAGTTCCAAATTATTCTCCAGAATGGTTGGGTCAGTTCACAACTTTACCAATAGTACATTGCTGTACCTATTTTTCTACATCCCCTCCAGTATTTCTCATTTTCCTTCTTTGTCATCTTCGCCAAGCTGATGGGGTGAGCTCACTTCATCTTAGAGGCAGCATGCGTTGGTTATATGCATGCCAAATTTCCCTTGGAAAGGGAGTCCATAAATTATCTAGGAAATGCCTGCTATGAAAAAAACCACTATTGTCAGGGAAATGAATGAATAAATGAAAAAATATATATTTAGTGTTTATTGCATGCTACGCTTTACGCTAAATGCTAAGGATACAAATACAAAAGTGACACAGCCCTTGCCCACAAACAGCTAATGTTTCAATGGCAGTTGAAGGATCATGGGATCATGAACTTAGAGCTGGAAGAGACCTTAGAAGCCATAAAAATGAATCACTACATTTCACAAGTGGGGAAACTGAGGTACAGAAAGGTCGTAATTTTCTTAGGGTCACAAAACTTTTAAGTATCAGAGTCAGGGAGGATTGGGTTCAAATCCTGCCAAGTCCAGTTCCTTATCCACACTATGCTATCCCTACACTTATTTTGTTTGGCCCCAGGTGGTAGAAAAATTACCAGTTGGTAGAACTGCAATAGAAAATGTCTCAAGTGCCAGCCAAAAAAGGAATGTCTTGCTTTGAAAGCTAAGTTACTTAGACTTTGACTCAGGAAGAGAGAGTGAGGTTGACAACTTTGCACAACTCTGCCTTACTTAAATTCAATTCATGCTCAAGTTAGGACACCACCTGTGATGCCATTGTTCTTCCTCAAAAACAAAGGATGAACAAGAGCATATTTAGAAATTATTGATAAAGAATTAGTTATTTGGAATTAGTGATTCATTGATAGAAATAGTTTATATTTCTAACTATACTGTCTCTTAGTTTTCAAATAAACAAGCTCTCCTGTCAAATTTATTAGAGGGTTATATCTCACTGGAAGAAGTCAAGCAGAAGTGGGATGAGCTGTATGGTCCCTTCCAACTTTGGAACTCTATGATTTTCTCCCTGGACGTAAATATGGAAGATACTTTCATAATCTTTAGCTACGAGGTTAGAAGAAACATGTACTGATTACCACTAAACACCAAAGGACATTGTGGATATTAGTCAAGCTTTTTCTTCTTTATCAGAGTCTCAGGATAGCTCTGTCCATGCATAGGTTATACACAGTTCAATATATGTCAAGGGGTATATCTGTATCTACATATAAATTGGGGACAGGAGTGGGGGAGGAAGGTTGGAACATTAACATAGTATTTCTAATGCTACTCTCAATGTGGAGAATTCTGAGACAGTTGTCATGACATCCAGTGGGAGTGCCTTAGAGAGCTTTTGGAGCATCCATAGATGCCTTGTAACTGGTTCCAGTTGCTAACCACATGGTTAGGAATAAGGTTGTATTGGTAAATGTTAAAGAACTGATTCTCTGGGGGATGGGGAGTATGCATGGCACATTTCAAATTTCATCTGCACTATTAACATTTTTTCCATCACTCTCTTAAGTTTAGACAATCAACAAAACAACAAATCAAGCCCTGATTTGTAGCACTCACGGATTTCCAAGGTGTAATTTAATAATTTGCTCTCCTGGGTCATTTAGATCTGGCTCCAACACAACTCTAGTAGGAGAAACCTTTTCAATTGCTTACATGGCTGAAAACGGTAGTGCTTTCAAAAGACTCTGTCCTGCTATCCAGCTGTTTTCTCTGTAGATCTCTGTTTTTGGTTTGATTCCCTGATGGCATTCAGTGAGAAGCAATGCAGCAAGAAGAAAGCCCTCAGAGGCCTACATGAGGCCCCATGAAAATGGAACAATTATCTGTTCTTTTCTTTTAGATGAAGGAGATTAATATGGAGATTCCAGCCTTGTGAGTTTCAAAAGGTCAGAAGAGGGTCCCTCCAGGAGTCTTGGAGTTTAAAAGTCCAGGAGTCGGACCCCATGCCATGTTTTGTAGTCCATCATTAATGACCCCTGAGGAGTAAGGGTCTTGGGGATCCAGCCCAATGGTCACTGAGACTAGGACTCATCTGACAGAAATGCTATATCTGAACCTTAACTTGGTGGGACCAAACTGGGCTAAGAGTGAGCCCATTATGCTCAGAGACCAATGAAGTAAATGGGAGAGTATGACCTTGAGGTGTTGAAAATGGAATTGCATGTTCTTTTGTGATTGTTTTATCTTGAAAGTAGATACCTCTTTGTAAAAGTTAACTGACATTCAGTGGTTAATTGGAACTGGGGTCCTGGTCACTGGCACCTAATGGTAGAGAACATAATCAATGAAATAGAACAGTATAGAAAGAGATATCCAGTACCCCTCAGATTACTTGTAGAATCCTGAAAATAGAGGTAGCCAGCCTCACTCTGGGAGAATAAGGCGGAACACATATTTGTATATATTTAATGTTCAACAAACATATAATTCTGAATAATGGCTTCTGAGCTTGTGCTCTGAGCCAGACATTTCCATGTATTGCCAACTCTTTATTAACATTTACTTCTGTGCTTTGACAGCAAAGCAAGGTAATCTCTTCTTACTATATGTGATCACAAGTATTTTATAGATGAGACATATAAATAAATTTGAAATTTGGAAATTTGGAAAAAAAATAGATTTCATTGTGATAAAGCATTTATATTATTTTTGTTATTTGTTCAGTATAAAAGATTGAATGCCGTATACAATTTACAAAGAAATACAAATTATTTTCAAAGTATTTCCATTTTTTAAATTTTCAAATTAGCAAAATTTTGTCAAAATGCTCTTTCATTTGCATTTTGAAGGAAATATATTTTTTGTTTACCTTTCATTTTGATGCAAATACCATGATCATTTTTATCCCATTCCATGGTGATCCCCTTCCCCTCTACTCTTCCTTCTCTTCCCCTCTTCTTCTGCTGCTTCTTTTCTGCACTTTCTAGAGGGAGTTTCCCCCCCAAAAATGTTTTATCACTGGGGCCCAAATATGATCTCAGTGACCCTAGTTATCAATCCTCTCCTACTCTCCATACTTTTCCTTTTAAAACCCCTTTCCTGTGTTAAGGTTTGCAACTTGCTTTACATACTCGGTGATCAGCATGTGCCTGGCACATGATAGGCCCTTAATAAGTATTTAGTACTTGACTGACTTACAACAGCCCTATGAGATGGGTGCTGTTGTTATCCTCATTGTAAATATGAAAAAATAATCGAGGTTCAGAGATTAAGTGACATTCCCAGTAGTCCGAGGTAAAATTTGAACCCAAATTTTCCTGACTTCAAACCTATCATTTTATCTTGCTATACTATGTTGCCTTTCTATAGAAGGGCTAAGGAGAGTTAATTTTCATTACCAGTAATATTTTCTAGGTGGGAGAGTTAATTGTCATTACCAGTAATATCAGGTTTGCTGGAATTAGTGCCAGGTCCCATTACAAAATCAGAATGACCAGTGGCTCACTCCTGATTCAGTACCACAGAAAAGGGTAGCAGATGGGCCTGGGCAGGCATCAGATTTGGCTTTGTCTTACTGAAGAGCTCCTTCTTACGGACAAAAAGTAAGAGCAGTCTCAGGAGCGTAGACTAATTTGGAAAGAAAATTTCCTTGTGGCTTTCCAGCATTTCTAGTGACTCGGAATGTGCGCTTCAGTGGCTCCTTCATCTGTGCAATTCTGGATTGTGCCTGAAGAACATATACGAGCGTGAAGAGCTTGTCGGCACTAGTTGTCCCTCTTCCCCAACATTGTGATTATTTCTCCACTCCTGCTGGATGGTTTCCTCATTAGACCTCACGGCCCACATCCCCCAATGGCCAAATCCTGCCAATGGGCCAATCATGACCCATTTACAAGGAGGCAGGCCTAAGTCTTCTTTTTCCTGGCATGATATCCTATAGATACTTTAGGCCTAATATCTGGCAGCATGTGGTAGAGAGTTGGGGTCACCATGTGGCACGTGCCTTCACCCCATCCCATTGACCTGGCTTTAGTTAATGTCTGTAAGCCCCTTTGCCAGAGGCTTAGTCTCTCGTCATTCCCTTGCTGATGAGCTCCAGGAAGCCAAATTAGGGGGGAATGGCACAGAACACTGTCTACAGACATCAAACAGGACCAGCAGATGAATGAGGCCTGGTGTTGGTTAAGAGCCATTTGCAGTTGTGACTCTGCCTTTCAGCTGTTACTCTTTATGCTTCACGTAAACCCCCTGATTCTCTGGAGATGGATTGTGCAGGCAGGCTCTGCTCTGGAATACATTCAATGGAAAAGGGGAGCCTTTACCTTTACAGTGAACATATGCTGTGTTTTGTTCATGAAGAAGACACTGATGATCCACTCTTGGTAGTATTTTTTCCCTAATGGTAGAATAAGTTATGCTTAGTTATTCCTGATTTTTAACCAGGTCCTCTCTTCTGAGCAACAAAGCACATGCGTGAAATGATTGGCAGAAGTAAGGAGATGCAGTCCACTGTTAGAAAACAGTTTTTCTCTTGTACAAAGCTAATTGGCCCATGGGAGGATTTAGCCTCTGAGCTTGGCTTCACTAACTAGCCAAGGATTTTGTAGAGAGATTCTAGTATTGATTGAAAAGTTGGACTAGACCATACCTTAGATTCCTTAGAGTCTTCTAACTTAGGGGTTGACAGCCTTTCAGAAGAGGTGGGCCATGCATTTTGTACTGTCCCCCTCAAGTCTGAGAGAGTTCTATGGTATGAATTGATGCCTTTTCAGTTTGGGGAGTAGAGGAAGTCACTGCCAGGAAGTTACTGCAAAGGTATAGGCCAGACATCTTGTGAAAAGTCAGGGTCAGTAGCTAGCACATGAATTATGAAGCTGAAGCACTATTTAGAGTAGAAACAAACAACTTTGATAAAACTGAGAATTCTCATCAACATGGTGACCAACCGCAATTCTGGAGGACTAATGATGAGATATACTACTTATCTTCTCCCCTCCTAACAGACTAGTGATGGACAATGGACTCAAGGTGCAGAATTGCATTATGCATGTGTATACGTATATACATATATATATGTATATATATGTGTGTATATATATATATATATATACACACACAGAGACAGAGAGAGAAGAAGAAAAGGAGAGAGAGGACAGACAGACAGACAGAGAGAGGTGGGGAGAGGGAAAGGGAGAGAGAGAAGACAGACACAGAAACAGATAGAAACAGAGACAGAGGTGGCCAACATGGGAGTTCATTTTGCTTGACTGAATATTTATCACAGGTACTTTCTTTTTCTTTTTCCAGTGGAAGGGGGTGGGAAAATAGATATTTTGTTAATTGAAAAGAATAATATGTAGTTTAGAAATTAAAAAGTGGAATCAAGACTGAAATCAGGATCAAAACCAAGTTTGAGCGAGGTGACTGAGAGGTGAGGACTGGCATTAAGGGAACAACAAGGGGCTGTACTTGACAGTCCCCCTCAATATGCCACACTTACGGATCTGTGGGGTCACTGTAGGCTTCTATCCCTCAGCTGAATGGCTCCTGCTATCACCACCATCCTTTGTGGCCATGGAGGCTGATTGTAAGCAAGGACATAGGATCCATTTATTCACTCTCTACAAGCTGAAGGTCAGGATGGCAGCTGCCTACAGGTGACCCTATAAGAAGCTAGGTAAAGTAGTTCAGCTGAGACTTTCAGAAGTGCCCAGGAAGGAAGGGGGAGGCAGTAGTATGGGCTTTCCCTCCAAAACATTATTTCTACCTCTCTATAGTTCTAGCCAGCATAGATCCAGACTTTAAAATGTGAATGCCCTAGAGGTACTCTTTGAGCAACTATCAATTTACACCTTCATTATGAATTTGCTTTAACAAGAATTAGCTGAGGATTGACTGTAATTATAATGACCCATGTACTTCCTTTCTTTGCAGAGGGGTGGAGGACTATGGATATGTAACACTGTATATACTATCAGACCAGATATATAGAAGCTGGAGTTACATATGCAGTTGTGACTCTAGTGGGCAGAGGATCTCAAATGCTCCCACTTAATCCATTTTTCTCTTTCCATTAGATAGGGGAACAATATCTGCTGGTGTCCCCTCCTCTGACCTCTCCTGGTAATGAGAGATCTATAAGAAGTAATCCAAGATTGGGTTTGGGGGTGGAAAATGAAGAAATAGCTTGTGGCTAACAACAGAGTTATTAAGAGGGTCAAATGGGACAGCATATGTAGAAGTGCTTTGGGAAAAAGAAATGGTAGAAACTGAAGAAATAGCTAATGGCTAAGAAGAAAGAGAGGTGGGGGAGAGAGAGGTAGACAGAGAAAGGAATTTGACTGAAATAGGGAGTCCATTCAGAGACCAGTTCTATTCTCCTGAAATAAAATTCAGAAATAAATAAAATATACCTTTTTGCCATCCTAAACAAGAAGGATCACTATGAAAGGATCCAGAGAATTTTGAGTCTAATTCCATGGATTTATACTTTCTGCACTATAATCTCTCCCTCCCTCCTGCCTCCCTCCCTCTCTCTCCCTCTCCCTCTCCCTCTCTCTCTCTCTCCCTCTCTCTCTCCCTCTCCCTCTCTCTCTCTCTCCCTCTCTCTCTCTCTCTCTCTCCTCCCCCCCACCCCCTCCTCTTTATCTTTTCCCTTTGCCTTTCAATTTTCTAAATTTTTATTGGGAACTTAATAATCACCAATAAACAAAAATTGTAATATACAGATAACAAAGAAAATTGTACAATAAATTGTCAATTTCAGTTACATATGATTGAAGAAATCTATCTTCCTCCCTCTACACATACACGTCATGTACAATTTAACAAGGCAGTGGCAAAATTTATTCTCTTTTTCACGCCTTTCTGTACTTTTTGTTTTCCTTTATGATTCAAAATATTTTATCAATGATCTTTTCATTATAATTTGAGTAATCTTAAAAATAATTCCTTCTCAGATTTCTCCTAGTTCTGTGGGGTAGTATCTATGGGGTAGTATAAAGTGTGGTAACACAAATAAAATACAACATCTGAATCCCAGCTCCGTTTGTTGTCAGACAGTCAATAAATAATTTAAAAGCACCTATTATGTGCCAGACACTGTGCTAAGTACTGAGAATACAGGCAAAAGACAGACTTTGCCCTCAAGGAGCTCACAATTTAGTGGGAGGAGACAACATGTAAAAAGAAGCTTAAAAGAAAGTGGAGGGAGGTGTTTGGGGAGGGTACCTGGCATAAGGGTATGATGAAGTCCTGCAGACAGGTGGTAAATAATGAGATGGCTACTCTTAAGTGGAGGATCGGAGAGGAATTCTCGAAGGTCGGCTTTTGTTTTCTCCAATTAGAAGGAGGGAGGGGCTGCGGGGGATTAGGGGTACAGAGTGGGTATGAGCTTCAGGTGATGTCATCTTGCAAGATGATGAGATTCTGAAGATCATGAAGAAGTGGAGATCATGAGAAGTGATAAGGTGGCTGTTCAGGTACTCTCCTTAAGCAGAAGCTCCAGTCTGATGTCCACCCTCTACCTTCTATTATAAGAGAGAAGGAGGTGCCAGCCCTGGGGCAGGACCTGTGACTTCATTGTTCTGGGCTTTGGTTTCTTCATTTGTAAAATGAAGAATGGAACTAGACACTATCTAAGATCCCTTCATGTTTTTAAGTTTATAATGGAAGAATCATTTACACTGAGAGGATATTTCTTCGAATTCAATCTCTTCCACTTAAACTGAGAGGTACGGCCTTAGGAAAGTCTCTTGACCTGAGTTTTCTCATCTTTAAAATATGTGAGTAAGACTAGATGAACTCCAAGGGCCCTTTAGGTTTTAAATCTATGAACCTATTAATTTAATTGAAATGGCTAGCTCAGTGGATAGAGTTCTAGGCTCAGAGTCAGGATAAGATTCAGTATAGTCACGATAATTCAGATCTCTCAGCCAATTGACCCCCCAACCTCTGGCAGCTGTCTAAGGCTGTATCTTAGGGCCACAGATCAACATGGGTGGAGAAAACTCCCACAAACTGTGTGTAATCCAAGGACTGTAAGATGCCTTTGCAGGAGTGGATATAGAAATGATTGACCTTGTGAATCCTTACCATATCTAGAGTGAGATAATTAAATACCTGATTGATAGGGAGTGATTCCCACTTCTACATTTTAGCTGGGTAAAGGGAAAAAGCAGTGGTGACCCACTGTTCCCCACATTGCCTCCCTCTCCTCTCCTACATCCTTCAACCTAGTTTTGGCTTTCGGCTGACTGCTCTGCGAAGGTAGTCAATCCCTAACAACCTCACTTTTCAGTGGCTTCCATAGATACCATCACATGCACAAATACTTATAGGTTTCAGGCTTTTACCTCCCCTGCTTTCCCCACTGTGCTGGAAGCCAACCAAACTTACACGGATACCCTTTCTTCCATAGAGCTCAGAAACCCACAAAACAGTAATGAAATACAGAGATTTAGTCCATCTGCACACAGCTTCTCTGAGTCTTCATGCCCATGTGACCATCTGTAAAATGGGACTAATACTCCTGTGCTTCACATGATGGTGTGATGACAAATGAGCCAACAGCAGAGATTCCAGGATTTTTTAGGACCCTAAAATAAGTCATTGTATAACCATAACCAGAATCCAGCTCTATTGATTTTTCTAGTCTAGTCTGTTCCAGACCAACCTTTTCTAAATTTAATTGCTGTCTGAAATCAAGAATTTACTTGAACTGAAAGAATAGTTTTTCTGGCATCTAAAACAGGTCTGGGGATTATTCTCTAAAAAAAGAAAAGTTCCTTCATTAGAAACAAACATTTGCAGCTACAAAGAATCCTTGATGTGAAAACAGGTATGATGCTCGTTAAAGATTTTGGTCTTTTCTTTCCTTTTCCCCTCCTTATCCTTCCCTTTGTAAATGCAGGTCAATCTGTTTCTCTTTACATTTCTAAATTAGAAGGCCTGATGGTGGATTTCTCATAAGGCTCTTTTTAACCAATGTACCTTTCTCGTGGCTCATTGAAATTGTAAAGTTTTTTTTCTTTAAATGCATTTATTTGAAAAACAAATCTTGAAAGTTTCGCCATTAGCCTCACTGCCTATAAAATCCTCTGTTAGTCTGGGCCCTCTCTGGGGTACCCTACAGGTGCCAAATGCTCAGCAGCTGCAGCAGTAACACAGTGATGAATTTAGGGAATGGTCAGAGTTTAGATCCAAGATGACCAAATGAGATACATTTTACAATGAAAGCCCAAGCTTATGTTAGAAATTAAAAAGGTCTTTATAGATGGTTTTGTTTCCCCCTTGAGCCTTCTAAATCAGGAAGACAGCTTGCTCAGACTCCAACAACCAATGCACAGGCTATTTCTTGTAAGTCCTGACTCAGTGAAAAACCAGAGGATAAAACATTTGTACCTGTTGGAATTGGGACAGGAGGAGGAGGATGGAGTGAGAAGTCAAGGTCAATCAATACTATGGAAAAGGGGGATGCTTTTCACTAGGACTTTCAATGGATTTCATCAGCCAAATAATAGTCCCTTGTGGCTGTCCAGGTATGATCTATGGATTCTTGGTCACGTCTATGCTACAAAGTGGCAGTGGGGACCATGATGATAGAAGATTCAATGTTACATGGTGGAAAGAACTCTGAATTTGGAGTGAGAAGAGATGGGTGGGAGTCCCAGTTTTTCCATTAGTTTCTTGTCTTACCTTGGGCAAATCACTTAGCCTCCTTTTTGCCACCTATAGAGACAATAGTACTTATCTGCATGTTTCACAGGGTTATTGTGAGGGTCAAATGGGACAGTATATGTGGAAGTGCTTTGGGAAGAATGCGAGTTGTAGCACTGGACTTGGCATCAGAAAATTTGGGTTTCAGTTCTAGATCTGTCTGGAAAAGTGTGCTCATGGCCAAGTCACTGAACCTCAGACTCAGGTTGCTTATCCATAAAATGGGACAGTAATGCTTGTGCTACCCACCTTACATGGTTATTATAAGGAAAGCAAACATAAACATTGATGTGCTACATACATGTGACATTAGTTTCTCATTCTTCTCATCTATTATTGTTCTGAATTATAATTATGATGATTGTGTTGATTACATCAACCTTCAGAGGACTTCCTCAACATGATCTAGAGCCACCTGGAAGGCATTGGATTAAAAGTCTCAATTGAGGACCTTAGCTCCTACCTTTCTGAGAAAATGAATCCATCACTTATGAATACCTTCGTCTCTTACTACTCCTCATCCTAAACCTTGTACATCAACTTTGTTGTTCATCCTTCATTCTCAAAGAGGACCGATGACATTATGAAGGTGATACCTTAATTTCCTTTTCTTTAAAAGGCTGCTCAAAGTTTCTTAGTTTCTGTTGAGTACAAAGTAAACAAGTTACTGAGGCTGCTGAAAATCACATAGGTAATTCTGGTATTAAAAAAAACACAAGAATAATAGTGTGGTTTCTTTTACTTGTTTTTTTGGTGTTTTGCTTTTGTTTTCCTTTTTAAAAACACACACGTACACAATACAACTACTTCTACACTTAAGCAGCCTATCTATTCTAAGAGATTAGGTGGGAGAGGGAAGGGGGTAGGGGGAAGTAGGCTCTGATGCCTAGCACACTGCAGAAGCGGCGGGAACAGCAAGCGGGGTGCTGCTGCTCATCCACAAGGCCCAGTGCTAGTCTTGTGGGGCTCACTGACATTCTGGTTTCTCATGGCCTCCTGAGCCAGGATACAGGTGGTGGTAAGCAACCTGGAAAGTTCTCGAGTGCTCTGGGAATTCCAATACAGTTGTCATGAATGGATGACTCGACTTTCCAGAGAAGAAGCTTGCCCGCCAGTGGTCTGGGTCTGGTTTGGGAAGAACAGGATGGCGGGGGATCACTTCCCCAGAGTACTCAGCACTTCCACAGGAGCTGTTACTACAAATTAATGGCTGGATGGGATTGCTGCCATGTTGCTTGTTCTTATGATGATGTAAACGTTAGTGGTGACTCCCTAGTAGCCCCTGTCAGGCAGTGGGCTGTGGTGCATGATCATAGGTGACCTGGCTCTGAGCAGGGGGCACTAGGCCACAGAGCCCATTTCTAAAGGAGATTACAGGAGGACACTCCATGGCAATGGAAATGCAAGAGCTCTTAGTGTTTTCAATTTCCTTCTGCCTCTAAGAAAGAAGTGGCCTTTCCTTTGGCTAAGACCAAACCATACATGGCTTATATACTTTACTTCATCCCTTCCTGACTCCTCTGGGAGCTTTCCTTGGCAAATATTCATTCCCTCTGGTTCATTTTCAATCTCTCCCTATCTACTGGCTCCTTTACTACTGCCCAAAATATGATAAGATCTTTAAAAAAATAATCCCTTAAAAAAACCCTTCAGTTGACTGTCACTTCCTCAATCTGTTGTCTCAGAACTCTCCACTCTTTCATTTCCAGATTCCAAGAATGAGCTATCTACCCACCCTTGCTTTTACTACCTCACCACTTACTCACTTTAAAAAAATTATTTTATTCTGAACTTAAGAAATAAAACAGGGGAAGCTAGGTGGCATAATGAGTAGAGCACCAGTCCTGGAGTCAGGAGGACCTGAGTTCAAATCCAGCCTCAGACACTTGACACACTTACTAGCTGTGTGACCTTGGGCAAGTCACTTAACCTCAATTGCCCTGCCCCCCCCCAAAAAAAAACAGACAAGCATTTCCATAACATAATAAAATAGAAAAAATGTACATAAAACTGCAAATCTATCCTACATAACTTACTACTCTTTTAAAATGTATAACAGTTGTATAATTTTCTTTTTTTTCTTCCCTTCTCTGCACCTGCCCTAGAGATGGCTATCATTAGACACACATAAGTATGTGTATATATATATATATATATATATATATATATATATATATATACACACACACATATATATATATGTAAAACATTCTATACATACTTCAATTCATCAGTTCTTTCTCTGGATGCAGAGAGCATCTTCCTTCATGGGTCCTTTGTAGTTAATTTGGGTATTTATAATAGTCAAAATGACTTAGTTACTCGATGTTGTTCTTAAAACAATATTGTTATTACTGTGTAACCATTCAGTTCTTAACCCCTTAAAATTAGGCTTCTAAACCCACCAATCTACTTAAAAATTCTTATAACTACTAAATGCAGTAGCTTTTTTTTCACTTCTTCTGTTCCTTGACATTTTTGTAGTTTCATTCATTGTTGACAATTGCCTCTTTCCAGATTCTCTCTTTGGAGTCTTTGACATTGCTTTCCCCTTGTCTTTCTTCTTCTTATCTAGCCATTCCCTTTTCAGTCTACTTTGCTTCCAATGACTCATTTATCATTTCCACATAGATGATTTTAAAACCTAAATATCCATCCCAAAACAATCCTCTAACTCCCAGTTATACATTTCCAACTACCCTCTGAACATTTTAAATAGATATGATATCCCATTGTCACCTCAAATTCATTATGTGCAAAATGGATACCCCTATTTATATTGAGGCTACTACCATCCTCCCAAGTACCAAGGCTCATATCTTATAAGTCATTCTTAATTCTTCCTACTCTTTCCTTGTCATGTTCAAGCTGTTTCCAGTTCTTGTGGCTTTTACCCATGTCATATCTTTCACACTTAACCTTTCTCTCCATTCACATAGCTTGCATAACATTCAGGTCCTTATCCTCTCTCACCTGCACCATTAGAATAGCCTACTAATTCATCTCTTTTCTTACATATTTCTCCCCTATCCAATCCATCTCCTGTAGAGCTACCAAAATAATTTTCCCAAGACACAGGTATAATCTTGCTATTTCCTTGTTCAAAAGTCTTCAGTAGTTCCTTATGGCTTCTGAGACAAAATACATTATTTCTTAAAATCCTGTTTAGGTCTTACCACACATCACTTCCCTTCACACATTATGTTCTATCTGGTCTCTGAATTCAAGACTGAATCTTTTGCCTCCAGGTATTTTCAATGCTTATGATGAACTCCTACCTCAGTTCTGCCTCTCAGAAACCAAGAGTCATCTCAGATGTTACTTCCTCTGTGAATGAGAAAGCCATGAGGGATATACATACAAGTGATCCAACACTGATCCCCCTCTCTCATTCAAAAAATCAGTCTTTGGAGACAACAAAGAAGTTATTTCGAGGAAGTAAACATGTTATTCATGAGATCCTTGCTATGCTTGGAAGAGCAGATTCTGAAATTAAGCTATCATACTAACTGAACTCCTCTGGGACAGTAAGTGGCAACTTTAAATGGTAGCCATGCTTTAGAATTGGGGTAAATGCTGATATTACTGGTGTACTTGCTGTTCTTCATACACAATATTCCATCTCCATTCTTTGTGCCTTTAAACATTGGCTTCTCCTTGCCTGGAACATTTTCCTTTCTTATCTCTTCCTCCTGGAATTCTTAGCTCCATCTAATACTTAACTCCAGAGCCATCTCATTCATAAAGTTTTTCTAAATCTCTCTGATTGTTATATACACATAAACCCAAAATAAAATGTAATTTTGGGGAGATGTGTATATATGTACACCTTCCTTGATTCCCCCAGATGTTAATGATATACTCTTTCTCATATTACCTTATTTTTATCTATTTGATACCAAGTAGATCCTCCATGAATGATGGATGGAAGAAATGAATTGCACAGGATGAGAAAGATAGATGGGTTAGAATCACCTGTACCTGTGGAGAGAGTACATTTATTGGTAACATCAAAGAACCAGTAAAGTCATCATCATCATCATCATTGTCGTCATCATCATCATCATCACCGTCATCATCATCGTCATCACTCAACAATCTGGTTATGTTAGACATTAGCTCAAGGTCTATATAATATTAGATGTAAACTTAAAACTAGAAAATTACTTGCCTTGAGGTGTGAACAGTTTAATTTACAAAATCCATTAGGAAACTGCCATAAGAAATTTAAAGTGTGTTTAAGGCCTAAGTAGATTTAAAAATTTTTATTAGCAATGCGACCAATCTTGCAGCTCATATCTGACATTAGTCTGTTATTACTCTTTAGCCGAAATATTTGTATTTATACACACATGTGCATGTATATGTGAACATGTCTATGCACTCATTTCTTTTTCATATTCTTTTCTCAAACACGGATAAAACGTTCTGGGGAAGGTCCTTGCTTTTTTTCCTGATAAGAAAAGGAGAAGAGTTTTCTCCTTTGTTTCAAATATTATAAACCTGCTGCGTAACTTTATAAAAAATATGTCTCCCTATTAATTCATCATGTGGCCTGAAAAAAGCTCTTACTTCATGTTCTAATATTAATCTCCCAAAATATTTTATAGCATTTTGTAAACACCAGTCATCAAAGCACATGTGGGACTTGTCTGACCAGTACGTGTGACCCCTTTTGACTTTTCAAAATGTCATAAGGAGAAGGCATGTTCCTTCAAACACTGTATTCCTGCAGATATTATATATATATATATATATATATATGCATACAATGTATATTGTATATACATGTGTATGATATATGTATATGTATATATATAAAACACATATGTAGCTAGAAGAATGCAAAAAGTTGCATTTTAGTATCACTAGAGTAATAAAGGAAATTGCAAGGAGATTGAAAAAGGAGGTTATGTATAAACTCCCTAGACTGGTCCTGAAGTCTAAAATTCCCAAGGGTAGCACTTCCTATACCCTTCAGTGCTGTGGAATCCTGGAAATGTTCTAAATTTCCTATGGCACATCTGGAGAAGGTGGTAGCAAAAGGCATACATAAAGACTTCAGGAGAACTCAGTCAAAAATAACACAGATGTCATCTAATCCAAACATCTAATATAATCCATCTCATCTCATTCACAGATGAGAAAAAATCTGAGGCCCATAATAGCACATCTGAGGTCCAAGGAAAACGTCAGTGGCAGGGCTACTCCAAAGGTCTTTATTTCTATTCTAAGTCACTGCAGAGGAAACCCAAACATGGTGAGGGATGGAGTAGGGATAGAATTAAACCTGAGTGAGGTAAGTGGAGAAAATTTCTCAAGCATAACAAACAAAACAAAAACCACCTTGCTGAATGGTAACACTGAGACTGCTGGAATGAGGAGGCCATGAGGATCATATAAGTGGTGATTCCAAAGCTGATTCCCTTCCTCCATTAAAAAAAGTCTTTGGAGACAACCAAAAAACATTTTTGAATGGGAAGAAAACATGCTATTTATGAAATCCTTGCTAGATTTGGAGGAGCATATGGAGATGTGTGGAGAAATGTGGGTATTTTGAGATTGAGCTATTACAGTAACCGGACTGGTCCAAGACCATGAGTGGTAGCTTTAAATAACAGTGGTGCTTTAGATTTGGGGGTGAAGGTTGATTTAACTGGCCTATTTGCTGTTCCCCATACACCGTATTCCATCTTCATTCTCAGTGCCTTTGAAATCATCTGTTTCCTATCCCTGGAACACTTTCCTTCCTTGTCTTTACCTCTTGAAATTCCTAGCTCCATTCAGATCTCAACTGTACTACTATATCCTACAGGGTTTTTCCAAATCCCTCCAACTGTTAACATCCCCCCAGCATTATGTGTATGTATGTGTGTACGTGTGTGTGTGTGTGTATATGTGTGTGTGTGTGTATATAAATATGTATACATATATATGCACACACATATGCACAGGTATATATATAACATACATGTTGTATATTACATATATACATATATTTTAAACATATATATAGAATTTAAAAAATATTTTAATATAAAATATTTATTTATCTATTTATTTATGTGTATATCTTGTTTCTTCAAAGTAAAATGTAAACTCTTTGAGGACAGGACACTTTCATAGAATCTTGAGATCATAGATCTAGAAGTTAAAGGGCCTTAGAGGTCATCTAATCCAATTTCCTGATTTAAATTTAGCAAGACCCAGAGGAGGCAAAGTGATATACAAGATCATGTAGAATAGAGGAATGATTTGAACCCATGTCCCATATTACAAAATCCAGTATTCTTTCCCCCATACCATGCTGACTCCAGATCTTGTATTTGTCATTGTATCCCCAACATGTAGTCCACTGTTTGGCACACAGAAGGTGCTTAATAAATGCATGTTTAATTGACTTGAATTAGTTGGGTTCTAATTTGGGCTCCTGGGTATAGAAAATGGGTTGATTTGGAATAAATAAAAGGGCCTAAGGGAAACGAGTAGAATCGTATCCAGAGGGGAACCAAAGCTAGAGTTCTGGGACTTCCCAGGTTACTTGTGACGTACTTAGTACATCTTTCTGGATTACCCATAGACTTAATTGGGAAATAGACATTGAATACATTGTCAGAGCCCTTCCTCTGTGGCACCTTCACTCTTCTTTGTTCTTGACAATTAAATTTAACAAATATTGATTAAACACCTTCTATGTGCAAGGAACTAATCTAAGCATGGGCAAAGTTGTATGAATTTTACATAGCAGGAAATAGGGAAACACAGATACACACACACACACACACACATGTCCTCAGAGTGATATAACAAAATCTGTGCATAAGGAAGATTCTTCTGGTAGCTACATGAAGCGTCAGATAGAGAAGGAGTGTATGTCTGGGTGAAGATTTTTCAGGAGGGCTATGAGATGTTCCAGGAAGCTGATAAGGAGGACCTTTTGGGGTGGTGAAAGTGAAAATGGAGGGAAGGTGATGGATATGAGAGATTTTGAAGGGCTAGAGTTGACTGGAAAGCACCATAATAAGTTATCATCACCATTATTATCATTCTAACTTGGGGTGAGTGGGGAAAGTTTCAGGAAGGATTGAGCATTTGGGTTGGGAATTAAAAGATGGTTAGTATTGGATTGACTGAGTTCAGAATCACAGAACCTTGGGGCTAGAAGGGATCTCAGTTAACATTTAATCCAAACTGTATCCCTCAGTAGTCCTGTGAAGTAGTCATTCAACTTCCCATGAAACCTTGGGTAAAGGGGAACCTACTACCTCCAAAGCCAACTCATTCCACTTTAGAATAAAAAAGTGTGTGTGTGTATGTATGTGTGTGTGTGTGTGCCCGTGTGTGTGTGCACATGCACGTGTGTGTGCACACGCACACATGCACATACGCGTGCGTTGACTTATTATCCCCGGGTGTATAAAATATTGCACCAGTAGAATGTAAGTCCTTCGAAGGCAGGCACTATTTGTGTTGTTCGTTTGTTTGTTTTATCTTTGTACCTCAAAGGCCAATAGAGTGTCTTGAACATTGTAGTTGCTTTAAAAATGCTCGATAAATTGAATTTAATTGCTCTAGTTCTTAGGAAGTTTTTCTTTATGGCACATTCAACCAATATCTGCTTCTCTGCTGCTTTTGTTCTGTCCTCAGGAGTCAATCAAAATTAATTTACTCCCTTTTTGAAAGGAGAAGAAAAACGAATCTAGTCTCTGAGAGAGAAGGGGCAGAGTAGATAGTGTTCAGGTCGTATTTTGCTTCTAACGCTTACTAGCTGTATGACAGGTCACTTTACCTGTCAGGCCTTAGATTCCTTTTCTGTAAAATGGTGATGTTAATACCTGCCTTACGCTAGTACCTACCTCATAGACTGTTGTGAAATGACATTAGATTGTGAGCTCCTTGAGAACAGGGACTATTTTTCACAAGGCGAGTAGGATAGTTCTGTTACTATTGTGTTGAATTTAATATATACATAAACAAACATAAACATTTCAATAGACATAGAACAGGAAAAAGGATTGTGTACAAAATTCAGGTTCCGTAACGTATGTATTTTTAGAGTTTATAATTAAAAAGAATAATGCAAAAATAATTAAGGAAGAAATTAACTTTGTACCCACTAAGAATAAAAATATTTCATCATACTTATTGCTGCTTCTGAATCAATGGAGTCTGACTCAATCAATAAATCACTTACCATATTTCTTGAGATTGTTGCTGTTTAAGACCTAACAAAACAGGAAAAAGTACAGAAAATAATGACAAATAACGTAAGAGTGGCTGTTATTTTCTTTGGTTCTTTTCTTTATTTTCTTATGTGACTCTTATTCTGTGAGTCCCATGAGCCTCTTAGAACTCTTTTTCTCTTCTTGTGTCAATCATTTCTACTCCTCCATTGATGCTTTCTCCAGTCAAAGACATACATAACTAGGAAGGGGTGAATAAGTCTTTGCCTAAGGAGTGGTCCATCAATGGCATGAGAGAGATGATTTTCAACCAGAGATATGCTCCTCCCTCTGATGACTTCCATCCTTGTACCTCTCTTCAATGTCTTCTACCACCCCATTCCACCTTGTAGCCCAACCACTACAGGTCACTCCCTACAGGGATCATATTGACACGATGCCTTTATCACAGGGCTTACTCTAATCCACCACCATCTCCAAAGGTAACAAAGATCAAATCATTCCTTTTCCCCGTGCCATGCTGGCATGACTGCTGGTCAGACTATCTTCAGCACCGCTGCTGATCACTTTTACCTTTATCCCCACCAAATGAAAGGTATAGTTATGGTTCCACTTTTGAGTAGGTATATCCTCATGAAATCGACTAAGCACCACTGCCTAAAGGTGTGGTCATACTGGCTTGTCTAGCTCCCTATTAACAAGCTACTTTCCCAATCCTTCTCCCCACAGAAGCCTCAGATTAGAGAATAATACCTCTCCACTTTCCCAACAGAGAATTAGAGATATTTTCTTTTGTAGCCTTCATCTGGCTTAGAGACAATGAGGCAAACCCGAAGAACTCTCACTCTCTTCGTACTGACTCTCTGATCCCATTCCTCTTTTCAGAGTCAGATAGTTGATTCTGGTTCTCCATGTCCTCTCTTCATCCTTAGTGACTGATTATGGTTCTGGCATTTATTCTTCTGAATTTTTTCATGAGCGTGTCATGGCTCAAGGCAGCAGTAACGATTTCATTTCATTTTCTAAATCAGTGACGAGGACAATGGGATGGTTTTAATTTGACTCATCACAACCTTATTGTTCCCCAGTAGGTCCCCCCACCACTTTTCCTTGTTTGACTTTGCTTGAGAAATGCCTCTTTTTCCCTTCACTCATTCAGACATCAAACAAAGACATTCTCAGGTGGCTGTCTGCAACTGGACATGTACAATAAGTAATGACCATATGAAGTAAAGCTTTGTTTTTGTCAAGAACAAAAACCGACCAGCATCAGAGGAGATAGCCCTGGGAGGGGAGAGGGGACTGGGTTTCAAGACTTCTGGCTCCTATGTGGACCTGTGGGGCATTAGTACAACAAAGAATAACTCTAAAAGTCATAAAAGACCCCAATTCCGAGGTAATCCTTAACCCTACTGGCTAATCATTGCTCCCTCTTCACTCAGGGCTCAGAGTGGATACACATTTATAAAAGGGTGTATTGATGGAAAACAGCTGAAGAAAACTTGAAGGAATGAGTCAAAACATCCTGGGGGAAAAACAAGTTATTTGGGGAAAAAGCTGAAAAAATAGTAACTTTTTTAAGGCAGATAGTTTTGGCCATCTGTTGCACACTCTCTCCTCTCCATTATATTTCTTGGATTATTTCAGCTCCTTTAACAATTAGGGGTCAATTTCCTTTTGACTACTCTACTGGTTTTTAAGGTCTTCATGTTTACTATTAATCACTTTTCCACTTGCGTTTCTCAAAGCCCATAAAATGAACTTCTTTTTTTTTAACACATAAGGGATGACTTACTAGAAAATTGTGAAGAGGATTCTCTAGAAACCCTGTATCTTCTTTTTGGTACCACTCTGTTCTCTTTGCAATTCCCATCATTCCTAAGTAAGCCCAGTGCCTTTCTCTTCTCCAATGACTCTTATTATAGCTTTCTACGCAGTTTTGCCTCGCATGTGACATCTTTGTTGGGCATCGCAGTCAGCAGCTACTTACCAGCCTGAATCAACTTTATCCTCCTTTATCATTTGGTATTGTCGCATTAATATTTCACTATTAGTGCCCTGAATTGTCATTTGTGTACTTGTCTTATTCATCTGAGTAGAGAATATGCTCCTAGAGGGTGGATCCCATGTTTTCTTTCTGTAACCCGTGCCTCAAGCCCAGCATTTGCATAAGACTCTCCTCATTGATGGAGAGAATGATTAGTTGATGCCTTCAGTGCCCTATGTTTGTGTGAGGGGCAAAGTTAGTGAGATGAGATCTTGAGGAAGAGAGATCCTGGTCTTCTGCCTTCTGGTTTTAGAAGAGAAAATCCACAGCTCCAGTCTTTCTTTAAAAGAGGCCCCTGGAAGGAAAAAAAAATACTCCAGGAAGAAGCTTGCCACACTAAAGACTTAGGTGAATTTCTCCTTAGTTGAAATCAGAGACTCTCCTTCAGTTGAAATATCTAGCTCTCAGTGGGCTATTCACTTTATATTGTCTAGCATATTCTCATCTGTTTAACTGCTCTGATTTCCCTTTGTCTTGTTTAAATGTACTTATTTGCTATTCATTATGTGTGATGGTCTTTGTGTAACTGGCATTTTGTAGAAAGGGAGTTAAGCCTTTAGACATAGCTTGGGAGACTCCTTCCCTTTTAAGGGACAGTGGCTTGACCTAAAGGAGAGTGGCTTGAACCTAAACTGTATTTCCCCTAGACGAACGATATTTGGGAAGTGGGCAGATAGATATGATTCTGGATCAGTACTCCCTTTAGGGGTAGAGGAGAGTGGCCTGCCTTGTGGCACCAACTTCCTGCTCCTATGGTGGTAGGAATCAAAGAAGAAGGGAGGAGACTGGTGATATTTATTCATACCTCTCTGTGAACCACATTTAGACAAAATCATGTAGCATGGGCAACACAATACCCTACAATCTCCATCCCTGTAACATCTATCGTATCATAGGTGCTCTATTATGTGTTTGTGGAATTAATAAATGAATTGATGACTACAACTACATTGTCACTGTACTAGGGGAAAATGAAAATAGCAGTAGAATATAGAAGTGGAAGAGAGAACAGGTGGGACTATACATAGCACTGGGCTAGAGACTACTCTAGGATGCTTTCCCCATGCTATGAAAAACAACCACTGGGAGAGGGAGGTGAGGGTGTAAAGTGAGCCATTCAGAGTAAGAGACAATACTTTGGGAAGGTCTCCATCATGCTGTACTGATGGACTCTACTTTTTGGCTGGTAACCATGGTACTTAAGAAACTCAAGAAACATGGCTATGATGTTCTATTAGCAACAGTGAGAGCTACGAGGATACATTGAGGGAGGGGCCAATAAAGTTTGTAGGAATGGCTGTACCACATGGTTCCAGCATTTGGTACCACAAAGTATGTCTTTCATTTGTGGCATTTCATAGTTAAGTGGTCCATTGTTGTTTTTTTTTTCCTCTGGGGTACTTCATATGTCCTTTTGGACATGCTACCTCCTGCCCCCAAACCAGTGTTTCTAAACCTTTGAGAGGTAGCTATGATAGCCAAAGTTAAGGACATCTTGAGAATGCTGTCTAGAGAAATCCTTCTGTCCTAAGGGTTTCTCAGCCCCTTCACATTTTCAGACCCTCTAAATAAGGAGGTGATTTCTCCCTGACTCCTGAGAATTCCTGAAAATGAAAATTCCCCAGTTGTATATAAATCAGTACTAATTCTGCATATGTTTTTAATGTTAGTATACCTGTTGGTGACTTCTAAACATTGGGCTATGGCACTGTTAATTTTTTTAATAACTTAAGTTCCTAAAAAGGTGAGATTATGTCTAGTGCATTTATATCTATTAATCCTAATTTCTTTGAATTCTTAACCTCAGGTTTTCAGAATCATGGAATTAAAAGTTGGAAGGGATTTCAGTGGCTATTTAATATAGTCAATATCCCAAAGGAACCCTTACATATTTGACAAGTGGTCATCTATACCAGGTGTAGGGAACTTGTGGCCTCAAGGTCACGTGTGATGCTCTAGGTTCACAAGCACAGCCCTTTGGCTGAATCCAAACTTCATAGAACAAATTGCTTTAATAAAAGAATTTGTTCTGTAAAACTTGGACTCAGTCAAAAAGACACACCCAGGGACCTAGAAGGCCACATGTGGCCTCAAGGCCATAGGTTCCCCACCCCTGATTCCAGACACTTTTGGGAGGACTGTGCCCCCAAGTGGGGAAGAGAATTTACCACCTCTCAAAGCAGCCCATTCCATTCAGCTCTAGTTGTTAGGTTATAGTTCCTAGCTTGTAATATTCTAGTATATCTTCTGTGATTAGTGGTATGCCAGGGAGCCCCATTTGCCAGACATTTTCAAAAGATAATTCATTTTAAGTGAGATCACAGGACCAGAGATCTAGACTTAGACCTCAGAGATCATCTATTTCAATTTCATCGTTTCACATTTGAGGAAACTGAAGCTCAGGGAGGTACAATCATAGATGTAGTAACATAATTCTAGAGCTGGAAGAGACTGTAGAGATCATTGAATCCAATAATTTCATTTTATGGATGAGAAAACCAAGACCCAGAGCGGGGGTGAAATGTTACCTTGCCCAAGAGGACAAAAGTAGGAGATGGCAGTGCTGAGATTTGAACACACATCCTCTGACACCAAATCCATTGCTTTTACCACCGTTCTGTGCTGCCTCTCAATTGATTTTAATTACAATGAAATGTTTCATCCTGTACCTTGAAGGGGACAGGCTATAATGAAGTCACACAGCCACGAATAGAGTATCACAACTCCAAGAAGACTGAAAATCAATTATTTCAAAGATGGCAGGGCCCATAGTGTTGCTATCCATGTATATGAGTGTGACTGAAAAGTTTGGGGGAGGGGGTTTCAAAATTCAAGAAAGGCATAACTCCCCCTATAGTGTAGGACACTGTGTTTCCTGATGTGTCTAATTCTTAAGCTGTTAGTCAATCTGGGCTTGCAATATTACTTCACTGCCTGTGACTCACATGGAATCTACCATCTCAGTCCAAACCTTTTGTTCCACTCAACTTCCAAATACTTGGCAATAGTGTGAGCCAAAGATTGACCCATCATCATTTCTGCCGGGGAAATCAGAGTACTGGGTACACTTGTTTTACAGAATTTTGAACTTCCAAGCCTTCTAACACAGGTCGCTATGTCCATTTAGAGAATCATAGCATCTCAGAGCTGGAAGAGACATTAGGAATTACAGAGACACGTGATAACTGTCTTCTGATACATGAAAGCCTTTCATATAAAAGAGGGACTCTATTTGTTCAGCTTGGCCTCAGTGGTTAAAACTAAAGGCAATAAGTGGAATATGAAAATTTTGGCTTCATATGGAGAAAATTTTCCTAACAAATTTGAACTAACAGTAGAATACATTGCTTTGGGAGGTAGTGGGTTGCCTATTTATGGAAATTCATTGCTAGTTAGATGATAACCCTTCAGTGGTGTTGTAGAGAAGATTGCTGTTTAGGAAGAGTTTGGATTACATGACTCTAGGGAAACTTTTCACCTTTGAAGTTCTAGGATTAGCATCCAACTCCCTCACTACACAAATGAAGATCCTTCAGGTAAAGGAGATTTGCCCAAAGTCCATGGCAAACCTAGGATGAGAACCAATTTCTGCTTTGGATATCAGGGCTTTCAAAAGGCTAGCGTGAACCATGTACTTACTGTATGGTAGCAGTAGCATAATAAGTTCTAGGAATCCTTAACTCCAGAATGTAGGGCTGCTTAGGATTGGTAGAAATATCTGCCGTCTAAGCCCTAGGGAATGACTGGGACATTGGTTGGGGAATGGAGGGACAGAAAGTAGAGGGCAGGGTTGTTTAAAGCAAGCTATATTCACCTAGAGCACAATTTTGCCCTGAATATTTAGGTAAGTCAACTTACCCTGAATATTGTAGCATTCATTCAGGCATTATTTTGGTGCTAGTATAACAGGTCAGATTCACTCTTACCTAATATGCTAATTGATTCCAAAGGATTCAATGATCCCTGGATGACATTGGGCAATGAAAGTTAGATAAAAATGAACTTGGTCTTATGCTCCTCTAAGTGAGTCTGCACACATGCCTCTTAAGGAGGTGGGGAGGCTTTGAGCAGCAAGATGGCTAAGGCTTTGGGTGTGGAACTGAATAGCATTTAAAATAAATACAATAAAAGTGGTTCTGTGATCAGTAAACAGCAGTATAATTAGCCATCTTTTTCTATTTACTTCCTTTAACATGCAATGGGGGGAAGTGAAAAAAAAACAGTCAAGGACTCAATCAGACAGATGGTTCTCTACTTACTATTTTCCCCTCAATGTTGTTTATGTCGAGGAGAGAAGAAACTCCTTTAACAAAATGTGACTCACAGATTCCTGTGGGGCAACCAGCTGTCCATGGGGAAGGAGAGAGGAAAGGAGAGGGAAGAGGGCTCGGATCATAAGCTTTTATTATGAGCATTATTATGCCTCATTAATTAACCTGACCACTGTCCTAGTGACGTCCTGAGCTCATTTCACAGGAAAAAATTAGTCTGGATTGCCAAGTTAAATAGACAATTACAGGAAGACCAAATTATGCCTACATTGCATTCTGCTAGGGCACCAGGCCAAGTTCATGTCAAATCCATAAGATCTAGAATATCCTCACTAAAAACAGCTCTGCTGGACCAACGTCACAGGCATTTGAAATCTACGCAGAGGATGTATTGATTTTGTCTGAGTTTCCTTTCTCAGAAATTCATAATAGGCCAAGACAGAGAGTTTTTTGAGTAACTTACCTTTCTACCATACACCGGCTGGCCAGAGCCTTTGTTATGTCCAATAAAGCACAATGACCTAGGGAAAAAAATACCCACACCTATTGACTTACCATTCTCAAGTTGATGGGCAGCTGTCTACAACTCCTAAGAAGCAGATTGGCTATTTAGGAAGAACAATAAATATCCCCTACACATGCTTTCCCATGATAAGACCAAAAGTCACATCCCCGACCCCAAAAGAAATTTCCTCATAGAAGAATGTCAGGGAAGGGCCCGAAGCAACAGCTTCACAGGATATCTTTTATGACAGTGGCTATCTCTCCAAAGTCAATTGAAAGACTGTTGGGCGAATTATCTGAAAAGCTCCTGCCCATTCTAACTCCCTTCATTTCAAAGTTGAGGTAACAGTGATGCAGAGGAACAAAATGACTTGCCAAATATTACAGGTTTATTAGAGACAGAGCTGGTGCCAGAATTTAAATCATATGACTAGGTCATAGTCATATACCTGGGAGACAGAAGAGTTCTTCCTGAAGTGGCTTACAGAGCTCTAGATGTCACAGATTCCTGGAAGGGAAAATTTGACCTAAAACTAGTATTTATTTCTTTATTTTTAAAAATGACAATGGGTTATTCTTGTTTTAGTAGAGTCTCTAGGGGAAACTGAATCAAGCAGGGGAAAAAATTGAGTGGACCATTTATAGAGAGGCAGCAAAGTATGAGAATAGAGGGCTGACTCAAAATTTACCTTCTCTAATAAACCTTCTTTAATTAGTCCCACCCCCATCCTGACTACTACTTTATTCCATGGCCCATCAGGATTCAGGCATTCAGTCCATGCTATATTGCTGTCCCCTTGTTGATTTGGAATTATCATTATTCTGCTTCATATAATATTTTCTTGTCTCTCTATCTGTAACTTAGAGGAAGAAGTCATAGAATCTTGGAGTTCGAAAATAGCTCAACCCTTACCTGCAGCTAGGTGGTTCAATGGATAGAGTGTGGGACTTGGAATAAGGATGACCTGAGTCATGCTAGCTGTGAGAACCATGTATAAATCACTTGATCTCTATGTGCCTCAGTTTCCTCCTCTTTAAAATAGGGATAATAATAGAACCTACCTCTGAGAGGATCAAGTAAGTAAAGATAAGTAAAGCACTTTGTAAACCTTTAAGTGATATGTAAATGCTAGCTATTTAAGAGCTAGTATCATACCTTTATAGGAATGGTCTCTATTATATTTCCTCACAAATGGGAAGCTATATGAAGACCTTCAGGAAGATGGGAAACCCACCACCTGCAGAAGAACTCATTACACTTTTGGACAGGGTTAGTTGGTAGGAACATTTTCCCTGCATTAAACCTAAATTGGAGTCTCTGCACAGCTAAGGTTGGTTATTGATGGTAACCCCTATGGTCCCATTATTGGAAAAAAACAACCACCACAATAACAACCTGCATCCCATGAATTCTGACAAGGATTCTTGAATCAATGGTTGTTTAGTTCTTTTATCTTATTTATCTGCAAACTAAATGTTGAAGGAAGACCACATTAAAAATAAACGTCGTTTGAAAAGGCGATAGACACGCTAGTCACAGAACTTTAGCAAGGAACATTTTTTTATTTAAAGGAGTATTTAGTTTATTTATCCATTTTATGTAGTTAGGTACTTGGTGCTATGTATCTATTGCTGTGCCCTGCCCCACCTCCCACTCCATATAGGGACTCAGGGGAAACAACAGTTTGATATTATAGAAGAGGAAGTCAGCTGTGGGATTATATGAATTGTGATCTGCTACAGAGAACCCATTAGTCAATAAGCAAGCAAGCAATGATGAGGAACAAGTGCTGTGCTAGGCTCCGAGGTTTGAAAAACAAACAAAAAAAATGAAGCAGTCCCCAATCTCAAAGAAATGGCATTCTGTCTACTTCTGTCCTATGGATTGCTCCCTTAAACACTTGCTACCAGTTTATAGGAGAAGCAACTCTATTGGGTACTGGATGGCAGAAAACCTAGGATGGAAACCATAAAAAGCCAGAGTTCATATGATCATCAATTCTGATCCAGGAGAAACCTTAGAGATAATCTATTCTAACCTGTTCACTTTATAGATGAGAAAACAGTCTTAATGAGGTTATGCAAATTTCCCAAGGTAACAGAGTTAGTGAGTGCCAAAGCCAGAATTTGAACCCAGGCCTGCTGACTCCAAATCCACTTTTCCCTTTAATCTTCATTCCTTTCCCATGTGCTCCAAGCACTTGTACTTCTGTTAAGTTGTTCTTTCTCCCTTATTCTCCCCTTTCTCCCTCACCCCCACTCAGAAATGTAGAGATTTGCTCTTCATGTGTCTGAGATTCACATCAGCCTATCATGGTTCATCAGGCTGAATATGAGCTGTGACCTTGAGTAAAACGGAGAATGGCTCTGGATATATCTGTTGCTCTTGGCTATGTTTGTACCAAGCTGAGTGCATTGAGGAATCTTGCAAAAGAAATAGCTTTTCTTTGTTTCTTTTTTTTAGAGTGAAAGAGCTATTCTATCTACTTACTGTCCATACTAGGAATATAGTTAAGGCCAAATGAAGAAGATAATTTTGTGTCTGCAATTTTTCCCTTCTCAACATCTGGCCATTCATCTGGCACCATTTGAAAATATGGTCTGAAGTTTTCTTGGGAGCATCGAAATTTGGTCTAGGAGAGAATAGGTTCCCAGTAGGATCATACAAAATTTGAGCTCTTCTTTGCCTGGTTAGAAAAAAACATTGGACTATATCTGGAAAATCTTTGAAAATCATGTTAATCAAAGTTTCTTCTCTTTTCTTTTTTTCCTCCTATGCCATTTTTACTTCCCGGTGAATGTCTCTGCCCAAGAACCCTTCTTTTGAAACAAATAACTACAGTTGAGCAAAATAAAATGAGCATATTGACTTTGTTTGAAAATGTGTCTTCATCCTGCAATTGTAGTCTACTAATTTTCTGCTTGCCACATCTTTACTACTCTGAAATTCGATTGGTCAATGTGCTGATCAGAGTTCTGAAGTCCTTCAATGTCATTTCCTTTTAGGTTATTTTGATCATAGCATAAGTCATTCTTTTGTTTCTGCTTCTGTTGCTATAAAGCTACAGTTCTCAAAGTGTGGTCAGGGGGCCCTTGGGAGTCCCTAAGACCCTTTCAGGGAGTTTAAGGTTAAAACAATTTTTATAATGTTGAGACATTTTAGTTTCTAAGATGTAACTATCAATAGATATAACCCACATAAACAAAAGCTCTTTGACAAAGATCTTCAAAAATTAGTAAGAGTATAAAAGGGTCATGAGATCACATACTACCACTCTGTGCCTGTAAGTCATTCAAGTATCTCTGAATTCTTCTTATCTGGTGTTCTTTGTTGTGCAATAATATTCCCTGCAATGATGTACTGAGAGACTGTGTGTCACGCTGAATAAAGAGCTTGACTAGAGCTGAGGAGAGCTAGATTCAAGGCTACCTCTGGCATATGTCTGCTGGAGGCTTTTCCCAGTGCTCTAGCTTCTAGGGCCTTCTTCTCTGAGTTTACTTTCCTTCTGCTCTGAAGAGATATTGTATGTACCTGATTGCTACATGTTGTTTGCTCCATTAGGAAATAAATTCTTGGAAGGCAGGAATTGGTTTTGTCTTTCATTGCATCCCTAGAACTTGGCATAGTGCCTGATGCTTAGTAATAAATTAATAATTGCTTACTGATCAACAAAAGAGAGGTGATAGTCAAGTGGGCCTTCACTTGGAGGTAGTAGGAAGATCAATCAGCAATATATCTGCAAGCATTTATTAAGCACCAACTATGTTTCAGGCAGTAGGGGGGCCTCTAGTGGGCAAGAAAGGAGTTATCCATTTCCCAATTGCAGATTTATGGGGTTAAGGACACAAAGTGTTTTACAAGTGGGTTAATCTGCACTTCGTTAGGGAAACAAAGGTTGAAGGCAATAGAATAAAAAGCTATGCCACCTATTCTGCTCTATGTTATATACAACACATGTATTATACAAGGCATTCTTGTCCAGTTTAGCCAGGATAGGTGAAAGGAAGTAATAAACCCATAAAAATACTTAAAAAATTATTTCAATGACCTTACCAAAAAGTTCTCAGGTGTTTATATATAGAAGTGTTTATAAGTAAAAGTGTTGCAAATATAGCCAGGACATGGCTAGATCTTCTAATAGGCATTTCTTCTGAGATATACTGACTTTCCTTATTATTTCTTTATCAAATTCACAACCATGTATTAAATTCTTTCTTTGTACAAAATGTTGGGAATACAAAAGACAAAAGGAGAAGGAAAAATTACCTTGCCTTAAGGAGTTTATTCTACTAGGGTGGAAGTGGGGGGGGGGGCGGGGTTGTAATCGATTTAAGTGTAATACATGGTGTGGAGTACAAGTGTCAAAGAAGAGATTAGACCAAGTCCTCTGGGTATATTTGAGGAGGGAGAAGACAGCAATAGCATCAATTGAGGACCAGGAGAGAATGACAGAGGAGTAGCTGCCCTCTAAGATGAGCCTTGAAGCAAGATAAGGAATTGTAAGGCAGAACTGAGGAGGGACAGCCTGTACCAATGATGGGGATGGAAGATGGCATGTCAAGTTCAAGGAACAGCTTGTCTAGGTTGGCTGGAGCAAAGGAGCAATAATCTCACAGAAGGTTGGAAAGGTAGGTGGTACCTGAATTGTGGAGAGCCTTAAATGGCAAAACAAGTAGTCTGCATTTTCCCCTAGAGGTAATAAAGATTTACCCAAGATTTATAAGCAGAGAAGCCATACAAACATATCAGACTTTGTGTCTAAGGAAGCTTATTTCAGCAGCTGTGTGAAGGGTAGGGTCGAACAGGGCAGGCCAAATACGAGGTAATTACATTAGTCTAGGCAAGAGGTGATGAAGTCTAGGAGTAGTATTTTGTCAGTGTAAGGGGAGAGAAGGTGATGCAGCTCTGGGTGATGGAGAGGACTAAGGCAAGCCTGCCATGGTAGGTGGTTGCAGAAGAGAGGACATGTAAGTTTTGTGAATTAAGGAGCTTATTGTTCTGGAAATCCTGGATATTTGAATGAAAATGAACATGAATGCTGAATTCGGCAAGGATGAAAACCAGGGTTAGGATGAAGAAAAAGACTGTGAGTTAGGGATTAAAGTCCTTGGGAAACATGAGAGTGAATGAGAAGTTGGCAAATAACAAAACTATGTTTTGGCAGGTTACCTAGACAGATGGAATGTACCTCAAAAGAGGAGAAGGTGCAGAGTGATGGTGACAGAAGGAGGATCTGGAAAGGGCAGCAGGAAACTACGATTATGCCAACACTTTCTCCTAGCCTGGTGTTTTGGGGAAGATAGGAAAGACAGGGTGACCAACAATGGAAAGAGCAGCAAGAGACTTCATCTTCAAGAGAAAACCACACAGTGAGTGATATGTGAATTTTCTCTTGTTCCTTGGAACAAAGTAAATTAAATTTATTGACTTATACAATAAATCTCATAACTTTTCATATCTTTAAAAAGACTTCTAACAAGTAAAATATCCTCCTTTTGCCTTAATAACTCAGTTCATATAATTTAACATTGGGTTCAGAAGATTTTTTCATATATCCTCTAATTCTTAACTTTTTTCCTAGTCTACCTTTGATTGTTGGCAATCAGTCTTCTAGGAGGCCCAAGTCAGATGAGTTCTCAGGCCACTGAAACATGTTTATCCCCATCTCTCCGATAAAACTTTTAACCTTTCATGGCATGTGACTTAATGCAAGGTCCTATTGTAACATTCCATCTCCATTTGGGAATTTCTGTAATTGAAGAATGTATCTGCTTCTCAATATATCAGACTATTTACCAGAGTTCATCATTTCCTTAATGAAGACAAAACATCCGGGCCAGGCCCAATGGAATTCTTAAAAAAAAAATCCCCTTACAGACCAATGAAGAAGCTTTGGGTTTATATGGACTTCTTTGGAAAAGAGTTTTGGTATAGTCTTGAATGAAAGTTTCAACAGTTTAGCACTCTAGTCTTTGTACTATCTTGGCCCCCCACCTCTTTTATGGCAAAGATTAGCAGCTTTTGTTGTGGTTGTCATTGTTAACTGTTTTCAATATCTGTCTCATTTCAAGTCTATGACACTGATGAATCAGCAAGAACCTGTCCAGCTTTCATTTCCCTCTGAGGGGTTTTTCTTATTTTCTGAGGATTAACTAGGCTGGTTTAAGCAACAGTTTGTCAATTTTTGGTGGTGTTTTTTTACTTTCAATTACATTTTCATTTGTGCTTCAAAGTAATTGATCCTTTTGCTTCAATGGTCCTTGAAATTCTTGACATCCCAATGTCAAGAGCTGATGCAATTCATTGAAAAATGTTCTTTGAGGTACAATGTGCATATTTTCTTGAATTAATATCTTAGAAACCATAAAATTAAAAATACTACAAATATGTATTGCATGAAATCTAGCATTTGCCTAATAGAAAACTAATGAAAGTTGGGGAAACCATTCCAGTTTTATTTTATCAGATATTGTAAGTCAATTTAGTGTCATTAGAAGCTCACACTCATGATGTTTGCTGTAAAAAAAATGGAATTGTATTAAAATTATTGTTCATCCAATTGACACACCACACTATTTCTATTGAAAGGAACAATAGAATCCTAGGGTTAAGGATAGTTTGTTAATGATAGAGCAGAGTTTTCAGAGAGCTAGTGAGAGAGTAGGATAGAGTAGAATAAGTATGGGGGGGCTAGTATGATACATACATGGATGAGACTGTAGGTAGAAGTATTAGAAGAAAGCAATTTTGGGACAGATGGCAACTTGGCACCTATGAATCACATCCATTAAGTGATTAAGAGGTAGGAAATTGCTATAGGATAGGAGAAGGACCAGTTATAAAGAACTTTGTAATCTAAATTATGCTAAGGTACCAATTACAAATATTATTTAAAGATACCTCTACTGATGGCAAAGCTATAACTAAAAAGGGTAACTGGTTTTGTTCTAGAACATTCATATTTAGAGGGTACAAACTCTTGACACATGAAATACCTACTAGTTACTAACTAGCAACTTAATATTTGTTTTAGTCTTGACCTGGAACTTTGCCTGTATAGAAACTCCCTCTACCAATGAAGATTAGCAAGTGTGCAAAAAAATCATAGTCCTAGAGAGTTGCCTGAGGGAAACAAAAGTTAAATGATTTGTTCAGTCACATGGACAGCGGATATCAGAAGTATCACTTGAACTCATGTCTTTTTGATTTCCAGGTGGGCCTTGTAGCCACTCTGACACGATGCCTCTTTGTACAAGATAGTAGGAATAATTAGTTAAATATTGTTAACAATAACTATGAGTCACCATAGAAATGAATTCCCCTGTTATCTCAATTGTATTTATGTTAATTACTTTTTATGGAATCAACTACAAAGTTGCTTTAAAAAAGCACAAAGTATATTTAGAGAACAACAAGTAATCCTTTTTCTGGCATGTTGGGTACATGTAAGGAAATACTTGAAATAAGGCTGGAAATACAGGTTTATATGAGACCATGGAGAAGTTTGGATGCCAGGGTACTATACACTGCAGACTGTAGTATGAGATCAAAGTATATCAAGATCTTTAATCACTGTAGTAAAAGGTGAAAGCATATCATGCTTTGTACCCTCAAGGAGGTTACAATCTAGTTGAGAAGACTAATACTTAGAAAATTAACACATACTTCCTCTTAAAATTACTTAGTATATAGTCTGTATATACTTGTATGGATGTTGCATCTACTCAGTAGAATGTACTCTTTCAAGGCAGAGATGTTTGGGTTTGTTGTTTGTATTCCCAGAACCTAGTGCAGCACCTGGTACACAGCAGGTGCTTAGTAAATATTTCTTGAATTGAGTTGAAAGGAAAATAAAATGCTAAAATGTGTGGTAGAGGAGTTCAGAGACAGGAGAAATCACTTGGGATCCGACTATTTGGTGAAGCTTTAAGTAGGTGGCACAAATCAAACTTGGACTTGAAGGATGGATAGTATTGAGATGGGGTAGGGAAAGGGAAGCATTCCAGACAGAGGAAATACCATGAGTGACTGTAACCCAGAGACAGGAATTAGCATAGTATATGTGCAGTGGGGTAGTTAATAGGTCAGTTTGATTAGAGGAGAGGGTATGTAATGGGAAAGAGCAAATGACATCACTCAAGGAAAGTGAAGGTCCATGGCATAGACCAGCCATGTTCCCTTCAAACCTACCCAAGATTACTTCTCCATCTCCATCCCAGCCTCGTTCTCAATCTAGCAACAGTTCCACCACTATGGCCTCATCTAATTGGTGAGTTTGTCCCTGGAACATCCTTCTGAGGAAGTAGCCGCACCAGTCATGTTCATGTCAAACCTGGCTCATCCCCTGACTTCCCGGTCTACTTCTCCAGTAGCTTCTCTCTCCTCCCACTTCCTACTTTTCAGCTCCCTTTTATGAGTTATCTTCCTCATTCAAATATATGCTCCTTGAGGGCAAGGGCTATCTTTCTTTTTATTTGTGCTTATATCCCCAGTACTTAAAACAGTACTTGGCACATAATACATGTTGATAAATGCTTTATCTGTCTGTTATGTGACTGTGTGGGAGACATTGTTCTAGACACTGTGATAAAAGTACACAAATAAAAAAACCCTTCAAGGACTTTCCATTCTATCAGGTGAATAGCATTTACACACATAAATAAACCAACAATAAATAGATAAATAAATAAATACAAAATATATGTGAAATAGATAAGGTATCTATTAGGTAAACAGCATATGCACATATAAATCAATATAAAGATAGACCAGAGAACAGAGACACTTGAAGCAGGAATGCCAATTAGCAGTCTACCCGTTATCTAGCCCAACCCCCTCTCTTGGTGAGGAAATGTTTTGTTCACAGTCATAGGGACAGTGGTTATCAGAAGTATCACTTAAACTCATGTCTTTTTGATTCCCAAGTTGGCTTTGTAGCCACTCTGACATGGTCCTATATATCACGGAAAGACCAGAAAGATTGACTTGCACAAAGTCGTTTCTGTCTACCAGTTGTTCAGTCACGTCCAACTCTTTTTGTCCCCGTGGACCACAGCATGCCAGGCTCTTTTACCCTCCACTATCTCCCAAAGTCTGCTCAAGCCCATGTTTCTTGTTCCCATGACACTACCCACCTGATTCTTTGCCATCCCCTTTTCCTTTTGCCTTCAATCAAAGTTTCAAAGTCTTTTGCAATGAGTTCTGTCTTCTCATTATGTGGCCAAGGTATTTAAGCTTGACCTTCAGCATTTGACCTTCCAGTGATACAAATAGTTAATCCTAGGATTCAAACCTCGACTCTTTGTTTCCACAGAGAACCACGTTATTTCCAATGCATTAATTTATCTCTTTGTTTTCTGAATATCTATTGAGCTCTTATTAGGTGCAAATACTGTGGATGATTGGACATCAGGTGTAGCTATACAAAGTCTCCCAGTTCCAGAGGTCCACCTAAAACCTCCTACACAGGGAGCAGAAGGATTACGGGATCACAATGTGAGAAAGGAGTTTGTTGTCTATTACTTTGACTTGAATGCTTGTCTGGTTATGGATAAAGGGGAAGGAGAAAACAAGTATTAAATAACCTACCATTTACTACGTGACTACCATGTGACAGACACTATGCTAAATGATTTACAAATAATATCTCATTTGATCCTCACAACAACCCTGTGCATCAGGTGGTATTATTAGTTGCATTTTACACTGGAGGCAACTGAAGTAAACAGAAGTTAAGTGATGGCTATTAGGTGTCTAAGTCTGGATTTGAACTCAGGTCTTCCTGATACTAGACCCAGTAATTTATCCCCTGTGCCATCTAGCTGGCTAGAAAAAGGATTGCCCAGACTCCTTGAGAGAAATGAATGTTAACAACAAAGCTATGTTGTGCTATATAATGTTATTAACAAAGGATGTTAAAGACAAAGGAAATGAGGGGCCTGGGAAAACCATATTAGAAAGGAAATTAAAAAAAAAAGATGATTTGTTTCAAAGGTGGTAGGAAATAGAATATAGATTTTTGCCTTTGAACTCAACCATAGACAGATTCTTGTGAGATCTCTTTGCCAGTTTCCATATCCATAAAATATAATTCATGGCAGCTGGCCATCTTACAGATGATTATGGGGACACCTGGGGAAGTTTGGTCAGTAGTTCTAACTCTTCCAAAAAATAGAAGATAATTTTATTTTGTGCTTTTTGGTGTCTGTAGAGGAGGTAATATTTGATCATTATTAATATGCTCATAAGTAATTTCCCAGCTACTAACCTTCAAAGTTCTCCATACAGATCACATACATAGTTAGCTTTCCCAAAGTGGATAGAGTGCTGAGCCTGGAGTCAGGAACACTCATCTTCTTGAGTTCAAATTTGGTATCAGATGCTTACTAGTTGTGTGATCCTAGGCAAGTCACTTAACCCTATTTATCTCAGTTTCCTCATCTGTAAAATGACCTGGAGAAGGAAATGGCAAACCACTCTAGTTTGCCAAGAAAACCCCAAATGGGGTCATGAAGAGTCAGACATGACTGAAAAATGACTAAACAACAACTATTTTTATCATGTCTCCGGGGTACCTTACTCAGCCCATATTAGATGTAACAAGAATTCCCCTGAAAAGTTATAGGAGAGGAAGTCAGATCATTTGACTCTAATTAATGACCCTAAAGGCATTATAAGGAGATGAATCAACAACAAAAGTTTCTCATTTTCCACCAGACAAACTAACACCTGCACTTCACATATGAGAAACTGAAGACCCTGGGGAGTTTCATGGTTTCCATAAGGCCACACAAATGACTTGATATGGGAATCAGAGTTTTTTCTATTAGATGACTGCATTTTGCCTGGCTTTCATGGCTTCTCTGAACATCACCATCATGCTCATCATCAGATTGTATGTGGAAGAGACCATAAAGATTCTCTAATTTTATGAACTTAAAAAACTAACACCCATTTAGATGAAGTGATTTGCTGAGGTCCCATTAGTACAAAGTGGCAGGATCAGGATTTGAACGTAGGTCCTCTGAGTGCAAATCCAGTATTCTTTCCCCTACACTACACTGCAACCAACCAACTAATAATCAACAACCACTTACTCAAGACCCATAATGTGTCATGCCAAACAAATATTGCATATCAATAAATATTGTTCGCATTGACACTGGCCATCATTAGTTAGCATTTCCTGATATGCCTGATGGGTACCTAGATAGTCCAATGGATAGATAGATAGCTAGGCCTGGAGTTGGAAAATCCTCAATTTGTAGCTTGCCCTAGACACTTATTTAGCTCCATAACCATTGGAAAGTCATTTTATCTCTGTGCCACAATTTCCCCATAACAATAGCACTTAGTTTACAGGCTTATTGTGAGGATCAGATGAATCAAAAACATTTTACAAGCACCACATAAATGTTAGATCTTACTATCATTTCCAAGAGAAGCCTATACCAAGGGGCATAGATGTCCTTCCTTTGAAAGTATTTAAGACCTCAGAGTAAATTTACAGTCATAGGTTAGTGCAATCTTTGGTCACATCTAGCTCAGGACTTTTCAGTACAGCAAGCACTAGGAATGATCTGTTCCTCATTCTTAACCCAGGGTGCTCTTGAACACAAATGTGTTTTTTGGTGAATTTGTGTATTTCTTACAAAATTGTTATGTCAGCATTTATGACTCTCTAAAATCATCCTCCACGTATCAGACAAACCCGGCTCCTCGCTATTTCTCAAACTCTTAGGGTATCTCATCTCCTGGGACTACACTCTGATTCAGAATCGCTTTCCTCTCTTGAGCCCCATCTTTCATCTCTGCTCATCCCACACCCCACAAAAAATATTTTGGAAGCACTTAAAAGGGAAGTAGTCAAGTCAACAAGTATTTCTTATGTGTTTCTTCTATGTTTTTGACACTGTGCTAAGTGCTGGTTATATAAAGAGAGGCAAAAGCCGTCCCTCTTCTCAAGGAGTTTGAAGTCTAATGGGGTAGACTATGAAAACAACTATGTCCAAACAAGCCACAGACTTGAAAAATGGAAGATAATCAACAGAGAAAAGTCACTACCATTATGGAAGATCAGGAAAGCCTTCTATAGAAAGTAAGTCATATTATTATCCCCATTTTACAGCTGAGGAAACTGAGGCAAACAGAGGTTAAGTGACTTGTCCGGGGTCACACAGCTATTAAGTCTCATAGGTTGGATTTGAACTCAAGTCTTCCTGACTCCAAGCCCAGCTCTCTATCCAGTGTAGTACTAGCTGATTCTAATACAACATTGGAAGGAGTTTTTTCTCTTTGCCACATTTGGTAAAACATCTCAGGGTGTCAGAAGAGTTCTAAGGTGCATATAGAGCCACTTCACAAATTATGCTTATCATCGCATTATATTTCTGTAATGTCCTACGATATTAGTTATTCCCATGTTCGCGTCTTAAAAAAAACCCTTCCCCAAGATCCCTAGATAAAAGAGTGTAATAAAGAATAAAACATTTCCTGTGTACGTGTGATTACTGGTAGGAAGAAAGCAAATGAGTAGAAAGGAACTTCCCCTGCCCCGCCCCCGCCCCAGTCTTTTTTTTGAAATTCAAAGTCTTTGTTTGCCAACCCTACAAGAGTAGCACAGAACAATTCAGATAATGGCAATTTATAATGAACGTTTCCCTATCATCTGAAGGCTGGGGTGACTTGTACTCACTGCGTGTTGAGTCATTAGCTTGTTTGTGTAGTGCATAGAGGAAAATAACAGGCTCATATCTCCCCCTCACACCAACAATAAGCTGACACATACTTAATCAAAATACAAGGCTCTGAAGTCATTCAAAGAGGTCACTTTTCAAAGGGATAATCGGGAAACTTCCCCATAAGTTACTCACACAAACTGAACTCAGGAAGAGGACATAGTGATCAGGCACTGTGATCCACAGGTTCCTGGTCACACAGCCCATCTTCCCATTTTCATTTCCCAAAGATCTTTGTATACAACATAAAGACAAATCTTGTAAAGGATTAAAGAATTTGTGAAAATAGAAAAAAGAGTATTCTCATTTTTAGAATTTGAGATCTAGTCATAAATCCTGCACAGTAACACCTTCATGCTTACTATGCCTTAATCTTGGGGTTGCATTGGTGTCTTATTGGTCCAGTGGGGTAACAAAATAGTACCAAAAATGATTTACATAGCTAAGGATCGATTGAGATGATGTAGGCAATGTGCTTTATAAACCTTAACATACTATACAAATGTTAGCCATAATTATGATTGTTTTCATTTTGCTAGTTTTGTTTATTTTCTTGGGGTACAGATGAAAGCAGTTGGGGGATAAGTCATCATGCTATTATCCAGCTATACTCAATGTTTCATGAATAATGGCATAGCTAGATAAAATAACTGATTTTTGTAGTGAAAAAAGTACTAGGGTGTAAGTGTTTCTTCTGCAGGCCAACTGAAAACATCTCTGGTACAACTCTAGTAGCAGACAAAATGATAGTCAAGCAATTGACAAATATTTATTAAGCATCTACTATGTACCAGACACTGTGTTAAGTGTGAGGGATACAAAGAAAGACAAAAATGGTTCTGCTCCCAAGCAGCATACAGATTAAAGGGGGAGAACACATGTAAACAGTATGTACAAATAAGATTTTTTGTGTGTTTTTATAATATATATAGTGTATATATGTGTGTGTGTTTATACATATATATGTGTGTGTGTGTATGTGTGTAGATAATACGTTAGAAATAATCCAAAGAAAGTACGTACTAGAATTAAGGGGGAATGAGGAAGGCTTTCTGTAGAAGGAAGGATTTTAGCTAGGACTTGAAGGAAGCCAGATAATATGTACCATATTCTCCTCCCACATGATTTTAATTTTCCCCTCTAGCTCTGGATTTTGAAATTTTCATTCTATGTAGCCTGGAGAATATTTGCATTTTGTTTGATGAAATTTATTTTAAAAGTTAAGTCATTAAGTTTTATAGACTAATTTATATCTGGGCAATTGTAAATAACAATTTGTTGTAATATATATATATATATATATATATATATATATATATATATATATATATATATACATATATATATTTTTAAGTACAGTTTATTGCTTGAGTTAGCCACAATATTTTAAGGTCTTCTGTATTTGTAGTGTGGAAATTTAGCATGTGTTATCCCATTAAAGATAACAAACTTCTGATATATAAGTCTAGTCATGGGACCACATGTTGCTAGGTATTCAACAGATACTGAATTTGTATGGCCTACAGTGATTTGTTGAACAATTTATACTATTTTGTTACATAACCCATATTGGTCACTAAGGTTGGACTCCTCAAAAATAACTGCCCTGTAATTTCAGGTGCCAATGCCCTGTTACTGAATTGGTAGAATAAATGCCTCCATTTCTGCAAATAAATTGGCATGGTTCAGTTATTTGTTTGATATTTTGTTTATATATTATTGATTGAGTTCATATGAATGTCATTTTAAAAATTCGATTAGCAGTTTCATAGGCTCCATCTGGAAGTAAACAACTTTTCATTATTTCTGACAAATCCAAAGTCTGTACCTTTTAGCAGTCTTGACTACTGCTTGGTCAAGTGCTAGGCATTTCTATGAACCTTTTTGCTCTTTTTTTTGTGAGGAAATGTTCATCTGTACATTTCATTGACGTTGCATAAGTTTTTTGTGAAGATACTTTCAAAATCAACTAAGGCATTGTTATAGTTCTGCAAGTATACTTCAAGACCGCTATTGCATAAGTGTTATTGCTATAAACGTGTTTTTCATATTTGGCTTTGATTTTAGGATGCCATTAAGTCTCTTAACATGTTCAGTACAGTTTCCTCCTTGGTTTTTTGTGCTTCATGTTTCTTGGCTTGGGAAATGATGGTATTTATAAGTATAAGCTTCATTCACTAGTTCAATGTGACATTTGGATTGAAGCTTAAAACCTTAAGTCACTATCTTTCCTTGGTGTACATTATGGATTTTACATTTATTAAGTTCAAATAACATTTTGATTTCATTGGAGAAACATTCCACAAAATTAGTGATCTACTTAATGTAATTTTCAATGGATTCATACGGTTTAATATCATCTAATAGATGATATTGTTAACGAACCATAATAAACTTGAATGGTTCATCTGAAAAAATAATACATTTTGTATGTATTGTCCTTAACGTTACTGTGTTGGGGAAATATTTTAAATAGGGCATATTTTCCATATGGTTATATCAAATAATCTATTGCTTTATTATACTTGTCTATTATGTACACATAAGCATATAAATATATATATGTATACAGTAACCAGTAAGGCAGTATAAATTTTATTGTACTTTTGTGTTGCTTTTTCAATAATTACCAAATTAATAGCTAGTCTTTGTATACTTTTTGTGCCTCAGCTCATATATCGTTTTCTTTAAAGGTGTTATTTTAGTGAAAAGTTCTGAAACAGAGCTATACTTGTATTATGGAAATCGCTAATAGTACTTCCTTTTAAATTATGATGGTACTTTAAATAGGAGAATAACATAAAATTTATTTTTTAAAAATCCATAATAGCCATAAAAATTCAAAGTAACTTGTAAGTATTTATTAAATTTGGATTATGCCAAGAGTTAAAAACAAGATGATCTTGTTACTCATGTGCAAAGTAAAATTTTTGTTTGATGTTAAATTGTTTATTTTTATTTCTTATGATGCGTGGAGTACTTATATTGATTACTTTCTAGTTTTTGGTTTCAGTTGCTGATTAAGAGACCTAGAATTTCTGGTATGATTTTGACTTCCAGATTTCTTTCCACATGTTTCTTGTTTATTTCTACTGATATTGATGTAATATTCAAACACCTTTCCATAGATCTTCTATAGTTTTCTCAAGTTATTTCTATTATGGTGCCTGTCGTTACCGGTACTTCCTGGTTGCTCCATTTTTTTTCTCCTTCTAGATCTCAGTGTGACCATGGCAATAACTACTTCATTTACTATGTGCAGGTACTAAAATGTGATTCATTGGAAAGACCTCAAGATTTGGAGACAGAGAACCAAGGGTCGAATCCTTGCTCTACCACCATCTGTGCAGGGATCTCAGGAAAGTCACTTCACTTTTCTGGGCCTCTGTTTTCTCATCTGTAAAATGGGGGAATGGGAACTGGACTAAATGACCTTTAGGTCCCCACCTCCCCCAGATCTGAATCTACAATTTAAAATCCCATCTCCTCTGGCTTTGTTGCTGGTAAGTAGGACAGGCAACACTGAAGGAAGGGAAAGACCAGCCCCTGCTTCCCTCAAATCTCTTTTCCAATTATTTCTGAGCAAGCAAGCAATGGGCTTGTCAAAATGATTTGGGAGGACTATGGTGTTAGAGCATAAAAGTTCACACAAAATACAAACTAACAATGGAGCTCCAATATTCAGACCTGTCATAGCAACCTCCTTGATTTATGATATTAATAGCCAAGATTCCTCATAAATGCAGCAGAAGGTGTGCTTCATAAATACACGTATATAACTTGGCCCTGATCCCTAGCACTGGTTCTTGTAATCAAAGCCATTAGGAAACCTCTGCTGTGAGTCAGTGGAGGAGGATGGAGGCGAAAATAGAGGGTGGGGGGAGGGAAGGCAAAAGCTCACTCTATATATTCGCCAACCTCCCTGTACTGTTTGCTCCCATTTCTTCTTCAATACTACTTAGATCTTGCTGCCGGTGCTTTGAATTCCTCTCTTCTTCTCTCCTCTCCTCCCTTCTCCCTTCCTTTCCTTTCTCTTTACCTCCTCTTCCCATTCCTTCCCCTCTCCTCCTCTTCTTTCCCCCCTTTCCTCTTCTCGTCTTTGCCCTCTCCTCCGCTCCTATTTTCTCCCCTCCTCTCCTGTCTTCTTCTTTTCCTTCTTCCCCCACACCCTCTCCTACCCTCCTCTCCCCTCCCTTTTCCTCCTCTTTTTCTTCTTTTCCCTCCCCTCCCTTCCTTTCTTATCTTCTTCCTCTCCTTCTTTTCCCTCCCTTCCCCTCATCTGCTCTCTTCTTTTCCTTCTTTCCCCTTTCTTCCCCTCCCCTTCCTTCCTTTCCTCTCTTCTTTTCCTTTTATCCCCCCCACCCTCTCCTCCCTTCCCTTTTTCTCCCCTTCTTCTTCTGCCTTTCCCTTCCTCTCCTTTCTCCTCTCCATACCTCTGAGAGTAAACCTCAAATGGAGCAACTGAGGAGCTAAAGGGGTTTGGGTGCAATAGCTATGATATGGTGGGTGTCAGATGTGCCAACGACAGATAACCCTCAGATCACTCATGCCTTTCTATGGGATGACTGTTGCTTCGTTCCCGCCAGATCAAATGTCCTTGTGGTCCTGATAAGGAACAGAAGCAATTGTGGTACAGTGGAAAGAGGGCTGGCCCTATAGTCAGAAGGACCTGGGTTCAGGCAGATCCCACAAGGGGAAGTCACTTATAGGGGACATGAATTTAAAGCTGGAAGGGATTTTAGAGGTCATAGACGCTAACCCTCTTATTTTAGGAATGAGGAAAATGAGATTCAGAGAGGTTAAATGACTTGTCCAGGGTCACACAGCTAGAAAGTGTTTAAGGCAGGATTCAAGGCCACACCTTCCTGATTCCAATTTCAGCAGAGCACTTTACCCATTAGACCACACTGCCTCTCAGGGACACCGAAATCCTCAGAGCCTCAGTTTCCTCACCTGTCTTAGAAGGTCATTGTGAAAATCAAATGAGATAACAGGTAAAACCAGGGAAAGGATGGAACGCACATGTATGTGGTGCCTACAATGCGCCAAGCACTGTGCTAAGCATTTTACAAATATTTCATTTAACCCCCCAACAACTCCGCTAGGTATGTGTAGTAATTATTGCCATTTTCCCCTCCAAATAGGTGCCGTTATTATCTGCATTTTACAACTGGGGAAACTGAGACAGACTTTAAGCGACTTGCCCTGGGATATACAGCTAACAAGCTGGCTCCAGGCCCAGTGCTCTATCGACCATACATACCACCTAGATATTTCAATAGTAGTAGAATGCTTCAGCAGAATGCTTTGTGCATTTATTTTCTTCCCCACTAGCAAGAAGAGACTTTTAACAGAACTTAGAGTCTACATGAAATCATTCAAGCTCACAAGGATATCCCTCTTTAAATTTTCACATAACTCTTTGTTCCAATCTCTTTCCTTTATATCATTTTACATTATATTATCCTCATATATACAGGTTATACTTCCCTCAGTAGGTTGTAAGTTCTTTAGAAGTAAAGACTTTATCACTTTCACCTTTATATCTGTTGCAGTGATTTGCCATTGGTAGGCACATAATCATTATTTATTGGATTGAACTGTATTTAAAGATGAAAAGGTATCAATATTGCTTTCCTTTGGGAGACATTTAACTAAATAAATATACTAGATTTCAGAATAAAAAATTAGCCATTGAATCACTAGGTGACAAGGCCAACCCCTCTCCTGATCCTATGATCCCATTCAAAAGGAAGGATTCAGAGTTGGACATGTCCTCACTCACCCTGGCATGTGTGTGATGTATGTGTGTGTGTGCATGTGTGCACATGTATCCCACTAGACAGAAATGAAGCTCTCTATGGCACCCAGAGAAAAAATAAATTAAGAGCATTCAGTTCTATGTCTCTTTTCATGACAGTATTGGCTCATTACCTGGGGAGTGTGAATTCTTATGAATTTACCCAGAGGTGTGCTGATAAATGTTTAAGAAGAAAAGAAGGAAAAAGAAAAAATGTATGCAGGGCACACTTAAGTTTAATCTGCATTATTGACAGTTTCTTCAACATTTTCCAAACAACCAAGAAAACAATAAGTCAAGCCTTGGGTTATGGTGTTTGCCAATTCCCAAGGTTTAAATACTGACCTTGAAAATTTAACAGTTTTGGGGGGCTCCAACACACCCTTATACTAAAACAGAACAGTTCTCTCTACTCCACTCAACCCTTTACTGGCAAATTCCACCTCGTCTTTGAAATGTGTGTATGTGTATGTATTTCTCAGTACTAGTTATATGAAGCTAATGGGTATGCTTAGGTACTTTTGCAGCATTTAATCCAAGTATAGGAATGATAAAGATAATGGAGACTGAATAATAAAAGATCTACCAAGTAGATGTGTATCTATAGCTTCTCCCAGTCCCAGGCTTAGACATAAGATGCTCCAAAGCAAAGATCTAGGAAATTCACAATTTTTAAAATTGAATTCTCCATAGCTACAACCCTTTTAAGTGGACAAAGGAGTATGGACCCCAGTTTCCACTCAAAGTTGAAGTCATAAATCTAGCAGGAATTTTCTCAGTTTTCTGTTTCTCAGTTCTCAGTTTGTCCTGTCACTGTCAGGGACCTCTACCCTCTTCTTGATTCAACTAACTCACTGTTCCTGAAGCAAGATAAATAGACACAGTGGCCAAACAGAGCATCATGGTGCCCTGACACCCCTCTCTGCAGCCACCTCATCATGTCACTTCTACTCCAAGCCATTGTTCATCTCTTTTTTGCAATATCTTAGCTTCATAGAGATATAGAACCCACCAAAGAAAGATCCTTTGAGACTTAAACCAGGTAAAGAGCATTAGGTTGCAAATCTCAAATTGACCCAATGTATCATCACTTAACTCTTCTGCAATGTCAGAATTTGGAATCTCTCTAATTTGGAAGTATTATTTAGAGACTGAGGTCAGTATTTCTAACCATAGGAGGGGAGCTTTATTCCAGTGAAACATGATACTATGTACCATACAAAGCAGCATCCTAACCTTGGCTCCTGCTTCCCAAAAGATTACAATCTAAGATAAATTTTACTCGTGTGAAACATCATAGAACAAGGGCATGGATTAATAAATAATTGGTGTGATGCCATGGACCAAGGCTTAGAAAGCAAAGAACAATTTCTCTCTCCTCAGCATTCCTTGACTCCATGTCTTTCAATTTATATTAAATAATGTCAATCAAAAAAGCCATCATCAGAGGCAGCTGGGTGGTGCAGTGAGTAGAGCACCAGCCCTGGAGTCAGGAGGACCTGAGTTCAAATCTGGCCTCGAACACTTGACACATGTACTAGCTGTGTGACCTTGGGCAAGTCACTTAACCCCAACTGCCCTGCCAAAAAGCAAAAAAAAAAGCCATCATCTTGTACAACACATTATGTGGCTCCCAGAAACAACAACAGCAACAAAAACACGATAATTTATGTTGATATAAGTGTTATTCGGCTCATAATGGAGAAGTGTATTATGTGTCTGTGCTGTAACACATTTACTTCATTTTTCCTTATGAATTCATTGCTTATAAAATATTCTATCAATGACTGAAATATATAATGGGCTGGTCACATGGTGAGAGGGAGGCGAACCTATGGCCAATTTGTATGTTTCATGACTATGCTAGAGAAATCAAGAGAGTGGTCTGATAGAGAGGCTCAGGCCTTGGAGTCACAAGCAAGGGCAACACTCCCAAGTACAGTGGAACCAGATTAAGATGTAATTAGGAAGTGTTTAGCAAAACAAAATTTTAAAATAATACAACATAGATAATGTTAATTTGTGGTTTTCTAACTCAGTATGTTGCTAGATGAATCCCATCTCTGTATGAGTTTGACACCACTGGTCTGGTAGACTCTCTGTGGTGGATTTATGGGAGATAAAGATGGGCAGGGGATGAGCAGACATAGAAAACTTCTGATTTGTGTCACTAGGAAGAATGATAACACAGACGATCTATTTGAAAGATTTGAGTATTTGAGTGGCTTTCTTCCCAACATCTTGATGAATATTCAGTGTGTACAAAGAATCTATGTTTGAATTAGAGCTTCTGATAGACTGATCCTGATCCTCATTAGAAGGTAACATCCTGTTTGGCACGGGCTACTTTGGCATTTCTTTGTATCCCAGTGCTTGGCACATAGTAGGTACTTAATAAACATTTATTGACTTGATGACCAGCATAAGAGTTTTTATGAATAGTCATTTTTCCCATGACTTGTAGTTCTAGAATCTGCAATATGACTTTAAAACACTGAGACACAGAACTGTAATAACAGCAGGCCTAGGACAAAAACAACAATAATGGGGAAGGATTTTTTTCTTCATCTCCCTTGGGAGCTGGAGAGTGGATGCTGCGCAGAAAACATGTAGAAAAACATTATTCATTCTTATGAGGCAAAGACAAAAAATACAAATGGATAAAAAAGACGAGATAATAACAGCTGGCATATAGTTTTAAGGTATGCAGAACACTTTATAGATATTGTCTTCTAAGATCTATGCAACAAATCTGTGAGACAGGAGCAATTATTTTATAAATGAGATTAAGTGACTTGTCCAAGGTCACATAGATAGTTTCTGGGATGGGATTCAAACCCAGGTCTCCCTGAGTGTAAATCCAATTCTCAACATTTCTGATGCGGTATTTCTATTTGCAAAGTCTAGACTAGGGGTGGGGAACCTGCGGCCTTGAGGTCACACTCTCTAAGTCTTCAAGTGACTAAATCCCTTTGACTAAATCCAAACTTCACAGAACAAATTCCCTTAATAAAAGGATTTGTTCTGTAAAACTTGGACTCCCGTTAAAAGGCCATGCCCAAGGACCTAGAAGGCCACAGGTTCCCCACCCCTAGTCTTGCTAGGGTCTAGACTGACCCTTTGAGATTTCCTCTATGTTTATATTCACAAAGGGACACGGCTGAAATTCATCCTCTTTTGAATTACCCAGATCAAGATTCGGCTTGGCACACTTGAGAAATGAGAATCTGTTTCCAGTATCTTGTCTAAGACCTCATGAAAAATCCTTTCATCAGTTCCCTAACTGCTCTGGCCCTGGAACTGTCGGCTTGAGCAATTCCACTGTATTCCAGGCTACGTGATAAGAGACTTCTAAAGCATCCATATGAAACTTCACATCTCCCCTTTTCTCTTGGCTGACTCCATTCCCTCAGCCTACACACTCTAATGCACTTCCCATTAGATAACCAAAAACAAAAACAAAAACAACTCCTCTGACCTGGCTGCATCTTCATTTTTCTCCTACATCTTCCTGTTAAACATCTAGAAAGGATAATCTATATGTGTGGCCTGAGCCCTTTCCACGCATTTACTCATTAATTACTTGCAATTAGGCTTTTATATTGTTCAACCTCTCCCCCACCCCTGCCCCAATCCCCACCCTGGCCAGATGATTTCTTCGTTGCTAATGCCAGTATCCTTTAGTTTGCTTTTTTTGCTTTTCTCCTCCATGACCTTTCTCAAATTTTATGATATGACACATCCCTTCCTTTTTTAATAAAGCAACTAGATGACATAGTACATAGAGTACCAGACTTGGAGTCAGAACAGCTCTGAATGAAAATCCTACTTCAGATACTTACTAGCTGTATGAGCAAGCCATTCAACACCTTTGTGCCTCAGTTTCCTCATGAATAAAATTGGAGTAATAATAGTCTGTACTTCAAAGGCTTATTGTGAGGATAAAATATGATAAGAGGATGAAGGAAACAAGAATCTACGAAATGTCAACTACATGTTAGACACTGTGCTAAGTGCTTTAAAAATGTTATCTCATGTAAAGCACATTGCAAACCTTTAAGTGCCGTATATTTTTAGTAGTAGCATTCTAATTCCAACTCTCTTCCCTTGGTTTTTGTGTCAATACACTTTCATAGTTCTACAACATCTCTGACTACTCCTTCTGTCTCTTTGGCTGCCTCCTCATTTTGTGCCTGTCTCTTAAATGGGAACTTGGTAAAAATATTTGTTTTTTCAGGATTGAATTTTCTCTAAAGTTTTCCTTGTTGATGTGCTCAGCTTCCATGCTTTTAATGCTTACCTTTATGCAGATGAATCCCAAATACATACATTACATATATATGTATATGTGTACATATGTTTATATTTGTACACCCAAACATATATACCTATACACACACATATGTACATGTATTGATTCCTATAATGTGTATGTATCTCTCTCACACACATCCCTTCTCAAACAAATCACGTGACGGGGAGCATAAAATATTAGAGTTGAAAAGAGGACTCAGAGGTCATCTAGATCAATCCCTTCATTGTTGCAGATGAAGTTACTGAGTCCCACGGACATAAAAGTGACTCAGCCAAAGTCACATGGTAGTGGAACTAGAACCCACATCTCTCTGATTCCAAGAACAATGCTCTTTCCACTGAACTGCATTACTAATAAAGAAGGCTCAGTAGTTTCTAGGTAATTTTATTCAATTTTTTTTCAGGAATCATATGTGTCCAATTTAATTCATCAAGCATTCATGAAATGCTTGCTATATGCAGGACATTGTTCTGACTTGGGGTTAGAATGGAAGAGATGATAGAGTAAAAGCAAAGTGGGAGAAAAATGAGGGGATTCTTAAGTCTTTCCTTAAACTGCTAGCAATAGGCCTTTGGTGGTTAATGGGTCAATTCAGAGAAAAGAAAGGAAAATGCAAAAGATACTCTTCTCCTTTTTCTTTTCTTTTTTTTAAGTGCACGAACTGAAGTGCCTTTATTTGGTGACGATTGTTTGCAGTCCTCAAAGATGGCATGGCTTGGCTTGGAGTCATGTATTTGACTCATGTTATTTGAATGTTGCTTTTAAATTACTCATTTGAGTCATCATTCCCTCTCACAGTGCCTCTCAAACCCCTTGGGATGGAAACATAACCAACCTCATCACCTTAGTTTCTCAGGGGGCATTTGTCAGCAAACAACAGGGAAGAGAGCTATATTTAGGAGACTGGAGAGTCTGCTGGGGTAAAGACCCATTGGTCTGTTTCATGTTTTTTTAACTTGACTGGAGAATACTCCATCCAGTGCCAACAAGATGATGTGGCCTACTTTCTATCAGAAGAAAAGTTCCTCAGCGTTGATTCCTGTTTACACGCTACAGCTGGAAGGGAAGGCTGGGCTTGTTACAAATTCATTTCAAGGAAGGTGAGGGGGGAAAAGGGGCAGATATGAGATTTTATTCTCCCCAAAACCTGTGCCCGCTTGGGATCTCTAGTACATTTTCCCCAGTCAATTTCTGGAGATAGATGTCAAATCAAAATATTAATGGTTTCTTAGAAGGGGAGTTGTATATTATTTTGTTTGACTCCCAGAACTCAGCTTGCATCTGTATATTTAAACCCACTAGTAAAAACTTGAAGATAATTTGCTGGGGTTTAAAAATAATCTTGTGCAGAAGCTTCAGCCAGAGAAGTGAAGGGTACTTGTGTGAAGACAGACACCTGGTGGCTATTGTCTAGAACTGCACCCTGGAGAGCCCTGGCTTCATTTGAAAGAGTATCCCTTCCTGCTGTTGTGGATTTCCAATTTTCCCCCTCCTGGGTCCAGACTGCTGTTGATGGTGGACATACTGCAGCTGTGTGCAAATGAGCCTCAAGTTCAAGTCATGAGATTTCCAGAACAGCTACATCAAATCCTTGAAAGCTCAAGGTCATGAGTTCTCTAAATTATTTAGAAAGTGGACCAAAGTAACACGCTAACAATTTTTAAAAGCTATTAAAAGCTCTTAACAAAGGAGCTGAACGGGAGCCTCCATGTGCAGTGGTACAGTTTAATCTCTACCTAAAAAGTACAGAGCTCCCTCTGTCAGAATAATCAGCTTCTGCTTTCTTTTAGGAAGAAAAATAATGTTCATTGCTCCGGTGCTATGTAGACAAGAAGTTTGTGTGTTTAATTCTGACCCTGCTCCTTCACCCACTTCATTTGGTCCAGAACTTTATTTCCCAAAAAAATGAACTCAGAAAAAAAAATACTTCACAGAAACAAAACAAAACGACTTCTCACTTCTTTTGTCTGTGTTTTTTCAAAGCAGCTCTGCTCAGTTTATAAGTTTGGAGACAGGACTTTTTGCAGCCAATTGGATGGTTAACAAGACAACAAGGGAGCTTACAGAACACTTCAGAATGGGTCTGGGACTCCACGATGTTCTCTTACTCTGGATTCTACAGCAGCGTATGAGAAACATCAACACCTGACTAGCCAAAGGTCAAATTATCAAGTTTATCTTATAATTAGGCAGTTCAGTGGTTCACTGAATAGAGCTAGCAAGTCAGGAAGACCTGAGTTCAAATCCAACATCAAATATTTTGCTTTTAGCTATGTGACCCTGGGCAACCTCAGTGTTCTCCTCCATGAAATGAAGGTAATAATAGGGTTACATAGGGTTGTTGTGAGGATCAGATAAGATAATATATGTCTAATTCTTTTCAAACCTTAAAGCTCACTCTGGTCTGGGGAAAAGATCTGATAAACTAATTCACATAATCAAATGCTTTCAGCCACTTGAATGGGGTCAGAGCTTTAAAGATGAAAGGAAATGCTAGAGAATACCTAATCTGGCACCTATTTCACTCCCTTCCCTCTTCCCCTCCCCATACGTTTCAGAGATGAAGAAACTGAAGGAATGAAGCCTACTTCCATCGTGGTTAAATAATTTGCTCATGGACAGATGTTCACAAGTAGCAGAGACATGATTTGAACTGAGGTCCTTTAAGGGTACATTCAAAGCTCTTTGTCTTCAGGGCTGGGGGTCCATATTTTTGAAACCTCATTAAGAAACTGGACTTGGTCCAAAGGATAGTGGCCAGAATGGTGAGGGGACTGGGGACATGCCATTTAAAATGCTCCTGAAGAAAATGGGCACATATGGCCTGGAGTCCTCAAGCATACAAAGGGTTGTCTTGTGGAACAGAGATGATGATTGTTTTGCTTGATTCCAGCAGACACAATTAGTAGTAATAGGTAAGAGTTGTACAAAGGCAGATTTCCACTCAAAATATAAGAAAACTTGCTCACCCTTATAGCTATGCAAAAGTGGAATGGGTCACCTCAGAAAATATTCAAGTAAATGACCATTATTGAGGACAGAGAAAAGAATGATTTTTGTTTAGGCATGGGTTGGACTAGATGGCCTCTGAGGTTTCATGTAACTCTGCAGATATATGTTTGTGTGTATTGGAGTAAACCTATACTTCCCAAGGAACTACTGGAGAGGATCTTTCTCTACTCACGCAGGCAAATACCATTGTGCAAGTAGTAGTGTCAGAGAGTTGTTTGGATACATTAGGAATAATGTTTTGGTCAGAATAAAACAGCTAGTATATATCAGAGAATGGATAACTGGTCAGAAAGAGATTGTAGGGAACCCTTGGCTGATTGGCAACTCTATTGGCCATATACAGTTCTGGAATACTGTTCCAAGTTGGAGAGGTTGGTCACAAGGAGTTCAGCCACAGGGAGCAGGGGGGGCCCAGGTCATAGTTCCAGGGCAAAGAGGAGTGCTATTGCTTGTGGCTGCAGGGGTCCTTTCTAGGTAAAGACTAGGGCACAGACCAGGACATCATGTTAACCTGGAAATACTAAAAACTTGCAGACCCTCCAGAACTAGCTCTGAAAATAGTAGTATGAAAGAGCCTGAAGCTTCGGACAGAGCCTTCCCATCCCTAGGTGAGCAGAGCCCAACTTTAACATTAGGTTCAAAGTCAAGGAATAGGCTGGAAAAAATGAGCAAACAATAAAAAAGTGGGCCATAAAAACCTACTACAGTCGCAAGGATGACATAAACTCAGAAGAAAACAATGTCAAAATAGCTACAAACAAAGCCTTAAATTAAAATGGTAATTGGATTCAAGCCCAACAAGAATTCTTGGAAGCATTGAAGAAAGAGATATGAATGGTAGAGTAAAAATTGGGAAGAGAGATGAAAGAAAACTGAAAAGAGAATTAACAGCTACGTAAAAGAGGGACGAAAATTCACTGAAGAAAAGAACTTCTTAAAAAGCAGAATAGGCCAAATGGAAAAGGAGATACAAAAATTCACTAAAGAAAATAATTCCTTAAAAGTTAGAATTGGGCAGGTAGAAGCTAACAACTCCATGTGACATAAAAAAACAATTTTAAAAAGTCAAAGGAATGAAAAAATAGAAGAAAATGTGAAATATCTCATTTGAAAAACAAGTGACCTGGAAAAAAGATCCAGGAGAGATAATTTAAGAATTATTGGATGACCTGAAAGCTATGATCAAAAAAAGAGCCTAAACATCATCTTTCAAGAAATTATCAAGGAAAACTTCTCTGATGTCTTAGATCTAGAGGGTGAAATAAAAATTTTAAAATTCACCAATCACCTCCTTAAAAAGATCCCAAGATGGAAAACTCCCAGGAATATTGTAGCCAAGTTCCAGAGCTCCTAGGAGAAAGAGGAAACACTTCAAGCAGCCAGAAAGAAATGATTCAAATATTGTGGAGCCACAGTCAGGATCATACAAGATTTAGCAGCTTCCATGTTAAAAGAGTGGAAGGATTGGAATATGATATTCTGGAAGGCAAAGGAGTTAATACTACAACCAAGAATAACCCATCTAACAAAACTGAGTATAATCCTTTAAGGGAAAAATGGATATTGAAATAAATAAAAGATTTTTAAGCATTTATGATGAAAAAAACCAGAACTGTATAGAAATCTTGACATCCAAACACAAGACTCAAGAGAAACATAAAAAACTAAACATGAAAGAGTATTCATAAGAGTCTCAATGAAGTTAAGCTGTTTACATTTCTCCATGGGAAGATGATATATGTAACAACCAAGAACTTTATCACTGTTAGAGCAGTTAAAAGGAGTTTACACAGAGGGTGCATGATGGAAAATGCTATCCACATAAGAGAAAAATTATGGAGTCTGAATGCAGATTGAAGCAAACTATTTGCTCTCTCTTTTTTGTTTTGTTTTGTTTCTTCTTCCTCATGGTTCATTCCATTGGTTAAAATTCTTCTTTGCAACATGACTAATGTGAAAATGTGTTTAATGTGAATGTATATGTAGAGCCTATATCAGATTGCATGCCATCCTGAGGAGGGGGGAAGGAAGGAGGATGGAAGGAAGAAGGAGAAAATTTGGAACTCAAAAGCTTGTGTAACTGAATGTTGTAAACTAAAAATAAATAAGTGAATGAAAATGGACAACCAGGGGAATTACATTTTGCTAAAAGGTACCATAGACAATAAAATAATATCAAAAATTTTTACACCAAGTTTCTCTGATAAAGGCCTTATTTCTCAAATGTGTACTGAGTATGGAAATGAGTCAAATTTACAAAAGTAAGAGCCATTCCCTCATTTATAAATGGTGAAAGGATATAAACAGGACATTTTCCAAAGAAATTAAAGCCATCTATAGTCATGTGGAAAATGCTGTAAATCACTACTGATTAGAAGAAGTCAAATTAGACAACTCTGAGGCACTGCCTCATACCTATCAGAAATGATGAATGCTGGAGAGGGAAAATAGGTACACTAATGAACTGTTGGTGGACTAGTGAACTGGTCCAACCATTCTGGGGAACAATTTGGAACTAAGCCCAAAGATCTATAAAGCCATGCATACCCTTTGATCCAGCGATACCACTACTAGGACTGAATTCCAAAGAAACCAAAGAAAAAGGAAAAAGACCTCAAGTTGTGGCATATAGTTGTAATGGAGTATCATTGTGCTATGTGAAATGATAAAGGGGGTGGATTAAGTAAGAAAAGGAAGTCTCCTTAAGATACTAACTACAGGGCAAATGTTTAGCCCTAGAATACTATAGGGAGTATATGGCTGTCTTGGAGACCAGAGATGTATAGACAAAGTAAACATCTTGGAGAAAAAAAAAGATGTGTAAATATTTGCCAAATCTTCTGCCCATCAAAAATTTTAATTTTTTTATTGAACCAAATTAAATCTTTATAAGACCCAAAGCTACGAGTTGTTTGGAATAGTATTTTCAAATTGGAAGCATCTAAAAAATGACCCAGATTTTTACAATTGCATCCCTTTTTAAAACCAAAAGGTACATCACATCTATACTAAATACGTTCTAGGATTTGGAATTAGGAAGATATCCAGACACAGATTCTTTTAGCAGATTACCAACTAATCCCAGCACAAACAATTCCTGGATGCTTTCCCAGTGTTTTGATTTTACTAATTAGATTAGAAGGACCATGGTAAAATCCCAGTTTGTTGCTCCCTATCTGAAGGATCAGAATTCAGTTCTAATGCTATCACTAATGTGGTATGTGACTTGGATGCAGTCCTTTAGGCCTATCTCTGCCTCAGTTTCCTAGTTGGCAATATGTGGTTTCATGTCATTGCTTGATGGAAATTTGGTTTGGATTTATTCTGGTTATAGTCCTTGCTTGTAACAACATTCATTATTGCTCCCATCTGGGCTAATATCAGGTTCAAAGTCCACCTTCAACCAGAGTTTAGCTTCTGTGAACATTCAGACTATTTCTGCCCTTCCTGTTACATGCTATTAAGTAAGGAGTTTTCTAAAATAAGTGCTAAGTATTTAAGGCAAAGAAACCCAGCTGTGTAAATATAGTTAACACTCAGACGATTGTTTTATATTTGGCCTGACTTTTACTTGTCATTTTAGTGGTATGGACATGGAAAGAAGTTTCTTTTCCCCATTCCCCACTCTGCATCAGCCACTCCTACTATCCTTCATATGTTTAATGGAATGAGACCATTATTCTCCCTAGTTTTGATGGGGTCAGATGTATCCAACATTGCAGCATCTGTTTTGTTAATTAGTACACAGGAGGAGCTCTGGGAGAAAAGGCAAAGGAGACTGAGCTGGCTTTTCTTTTTCTCCCAAAGTGAAGTTCATCAGACCAGAAAAGATACCAGTAGCCCTTGTCATCTCCATAGCTCAAAGTATCTCCCTTTTTCTCAGACATATACTTATGGTATAAAATAGTTGAACTAGTGATCAGGAATGACCAATTAAATCAATTCACATTTATTCATCAGCAACAAGGCATATGCCATGTGCTCATTCATTTATTGAACAAATATTTTGAGAAACTATGATGTTCAAGGCAATATGTTGGTTTTTAGAGAGGGTACAAATACATACATATATATTTATATGTGTATATATATATATATATGTATAAAATACCTGTCTGTGTATGCACACATATATACATACATTTATGCACATATCAAAGTACTTTCCTCCTCAGTCAGGTAGTGTTATCTCCATTTTACATGAGTAAACTGAGGCTTGGAGAGGCTTATTGATTTGCCAATAGGATCATTTAACTAGTAAATGTCAGAGCTAAGATATAAATGTAGGTAACTCAATTCTATCCACTTATAACACATAGTTGGTGACTGACCTTAAAAAGTTATTTAGGGAAGATACACAAATACTTAACCACAATAAAATGAATGTGCTAAATGACTGGGCACACAGGTGTGATATATAAGCTCATGGGGAGAGAGCAGTCATTTTCAATTGGCATGATCAAGGGTGACTGAATTTGTATAGAAGAGGCAAGATTTGAGTTGGACCCTGAAATATAGGCAGAATTTTTTTTTAAAATTTAAATTTATTTATTTAACATATTTGGTTTTCAGCATTGATTTTCACAACAGTTTGAATTACAAATTTTCTCCCCATTTCTACCCTCCCCTCCACTCCAAGATGGCATATATTCTGGTTGCCCTGTTCCCCAGTCAGCCCTCCCCTCTATCATCCCCCTCCCCTCTCATCCCCTTTTCCCTTCTTTTCTTGTAGGGCAAGATAAATTTCTACGCCCCATTGCCTGTGTATCTTATTTTTTAGTTGCATGCAAAAACTTTTTTTGTTTTTGAACATCTGTTTTTAAAACTTTGAGTTCCAAATTCTCTCCCCTCTTCCCTTCCCACCCACCCTCCCTAAGAAGTCGAGCAATTCAACCTAGGCCACACGTGTATCATTATGTATAACCCTTCCACAATACTCATGTTGTGAAAGGCTAACTACATTTTGCTCCTTCCCAACCCATCCCGCTTTATTGAATTTTCTCCCTTGACCCTGTCCCCTTTCCAAAGTGTTTGTTTTGATTACCTCCACCCCCATCTACCCTCCCCTCCATCATCCCCCCCACTTTTATTTTTTTTTATCTTCCTCCCTCTTCTTTCCTGTGGGGTAAGATACCCAACTGAGTATGTATGGTATTCCCCCTCAGGCCAAATCTGGTGAGAGCAAGGTTCACTCATTCCCCCCTCACCTGCCCTCTCCCCTCCTCCCACAGAACTGCTTCCTCTTGCCACCTTTATGCAAGATAATCCACCCCATTCTATCTCTCCCTATCTCCCTCTCTTACTATGTTGCTCTCTCATCCCTTAATTTCATTTTATTTCTTTTAGATATCTTCCCTTCATCTTCAACTCACCCTGTGTCTGCTCTCTCTCTTTTACATATATATATATATATACACATACACACATACATATATATACACACACATATAAACACATATATCTATAAAAAACACACACACATATATATATATACACATACATACATATACACATAGATATATACATACATACACATTCACTTATATATATACATAAACATATATATATATATATATACACACATATGCATATTCCCTTCAACTGCCCTAATACTGAGGTCTCATGAATCATACACATCATCTTTCCATGTAGGAATGTAAACAAAACAGGTCAACTTTAGTAAGTCCCTTGCAATTTCCGTTTCTTGATTACCTTTTCATGCTTCTCTTGATTCTTGTGTTTGAAAGTCAAATTTTCTATTCAGCTCTGGTCTTTTCACTGAGAAAGCTTGAGAGTCCTCTATTTTATTGAAAATCCATATTTTGCCTTGGAACATGATACTCAGTTTTGCTGGGTAGGTGATTCTGGGTTTTAATCCTAGCTCCATTGACCTCCGGAATATCGCATTCCAAGCCCTTCGATCTCTTAATGTAGAAGCTGCCAGATCTTGGGTTATTCTGATTAGGTTTCCACAGTACTCAAATTGTTTCTTTCTGGCTGCTTGCTGTATTTGCTCCTTGATCCAGGAGCTCTGGAATTTGGCAACAAAATTCCTAGGAGATTTCTTTTTGGGATCTATTTGAGGAGGTGATCGATGGATTCTTTCAATTTCTATTTTGCCCTGTGGCTCTAGAATATCAGGGAAGTTCTCCTTGATAATTTCTTGAAAGACGGTATCTAGGCTCTTTTTTTGATCATGGCTTTCAGGTAGTCCAATAATTTTTAAATTATCTCTCCTGGATCTATTTTCCAGGTCAGTGGTTTTTCCAAGGAGATATTTCACATTGTCTTCCATTTTTTCATTCCTTTGGTTCTGTTTTATAATATCCTGATTTCTCATAAAGTCACTAGCTTCCACTTGCTCCAATCTAATTTTTAAAGTAGTATTTTCTTCAGTGGTCTTTTGGACCTCCTTTTCCATTTGGCTAATTCTGCCTTTCAAGGCATTCTTCTCCTCATTGGCTTTTTGGAGCTCTTTTGCCATTTGAGTTAGTCTGTTTTTTAAGGTGTTGTTTTCTTCAGTGTATTTTTCAGTATTTTTTTTTGGGTCTCCTTTAGCAAGTCATTGACTTGTTTTTCATGGTTTTCTCGCATCCTTCTCATTTCTCTTCCCAATTTTGACTCTACTTCTCTAACTTGCTTTTCCAAATCCTTTTTGAGTTCTTCTATGGCCTGGGGCCAGTTCATGTTTTTCTTGGAGGCTTTGGTTGTAGGCTCTATGACTTTGTTGTCTTCTTTAGGCTGTATGTTTTGGTCTTCTTTGTCACCAAAGAAAGAATCCAAAGTCTGAGACTGAATCTGGGTGCGTTTTCGCTGCCTGGCCATATTCCCAACCAACTAACTTGACCCTTGAGTTTTTCAGTGGGGTATGACTGCTTGTAGACTAACGAGTTTTATGTTCTACGTTTGGGGGGGGGAGGTGCCAGCTCTGTCAGAGCGGCACTCCTCCTTCCCCAAGAACCCCCAGTCCAGACTGGGCTTAGATCTTCAGCAGGCTGTTGCCCTCCTGCTCTGATCCGCCACTTAATTCCTCCCACCAGGTGGGCCTGGAGCCAGAAGTAACAACAGCTATAGCTGCCGCACCTCCGCTGCCCCCGGGGCTGGAAGCTGAACCGCGAACTCCTTCTACTCCCGCAGCTTTTCCCACTAACCTTCTCCGCAGTCTTTGGTGTTTGTGGGTCGAGGGGTCTGGTAACTGCCACAGCTCACTGATTCAGGGCGCTAGGGCCCCCTCCGCCCGGCTTCTGGTCTGGACGGTCCACGCCGCTCAGGCTGGGCTCTGCTCCACTCCGTTCCCAGCTCCCAGCTCCCAGCTCCCAGCTCCGTGTGGAATAGACCTCACCCAGAGACCATCCAGGCTGTCCTGGGCTGGAGCCCTGCTTCCCTCTGCTATTCTGTGGGTTCTGCCATTCTAGAATTGGTTCAGAGCCATTTTTATAGGTTTTTGGAGGGACTCGGGTACCGAGCTCACTCTAGTCCCCGCTTACCAGCCGCCATCTTGGCTCCGCCCATAGGCAGAATTTTAATAGGTAGATATGGAGGCTGTGTATTCCAGGAAGAAAGAAAGCAGGATCAAAGGCATAGAGATAGAAAAGCACAAGCTAAGCTCAGAGGGTAATGTACAGGCCAGATTATCTGGAGTAGAGAGTTTTTATAGTCTAGTAAGGGGATATAAGACTTATGGAATGGCTTGAATGTTAAACCAAGGTGTTTGAGGTTTTATCCAGTAAGAAATGGGGAGTTATTCATGATCCTCGAGCATGGGAATGATGTGATCAGAGTAACATGTTAGGAAAAATAATCTTCAGTATTAACTGGAGGAAGAATCTGGTGGATTCTCAAGAAGTTATTATAATAGCACAGAAGGACAATAATAAGGGGATGAACATCATTGTGCCATCTAACTGTTTCTCAGACCTGATTTTTAAATGTAAATTTTATTATTGGAAAAATCCACCTTGAACAGGACATCAGGTGATTTCAGTTTTATCGGAGGTGTTTCAAATCATTTTGGAAGCAGACAGGAGACAGATCTTAAGTAATTTTTAAATTGCATTAGCAGTTCATTTAGCACAGATAGTCCTGGCAAAGACTGTTCTTGATATGTGATAACAAGCCAAACTAAATGTGGAAAGACATCATCTATAGGTTGGCTGCTAGATCATCAACCCACAGACTGTGGCAACCAATGAAAACAAGAACATTATATAACAGTCCTCCATCCTGTTCTGCCTCTTTCTGTTTCTGCAGTGATGATGGCAGAGTGGTAGAAGAGGAGGCAAAGAATGTTACACATGAAAGTATTTAGATTGTCTACACAGATTACCTTTTGTTATTTTAAAGACAAGGCCCAATGACTGAGTCAATATAATACTAGAGGAAATGTATCATAACAATACTGACAATTTCAAAATAAATGAAATCAGAAGATGAGAGGAAGTCATAGATAAATTCAAGAGTGGTTCACAGGTTCTCCTTGGAGAAGGATATCAAGGAGTTGCTGGCGGTGGTGTCATCACATATCCATGGCAACCAGAAACATAATCTTATGGGACACTCACTCATCTCCCTTTGCTGTGCCTATTGTGAGCATAAGAAGAAAGACTGCCATGAAGATATTCACAGCTAGTGAGCCAACTTCTGGAACAGAGGATGATGAGGGAGAGAAATCCTATGGAGAACTAGATAATAATTTCCAAATCAAACCAACATATACTTCAGTACTTGGAGATTTAGTACGCAATTTTGGAAGATCGTGGAGAAGATGGTGAAAATGTGTCAGAAAATACCTCTTGGGATCAAGAAAAAAGCCAAGTCAAATTCTTGGAAATGATACAGAGGATTCACACTTGTATATGATGATAGCTCTCTTCTTGAAGAGAGCCAGGAGGTGCTAGACATGGCAAGTAATACATAACATGACACATGCAAAAATGAAATACCACATCTTCACAGAAAGGAAATGGCTGGTTGTTGATGGGAGAATCATTTCCAAATCAGCTGTCTCTATAAAGTTAGATCATCAGCATGTTAGGAATCAAAACCAATGGCAAATGAGGATAAAAATGAAAAGTTGTGGCCTGCAATGGAAACACCTTCCACGTGATCCATTTAAACAAGCTAGACTATTGAAAGCAAAAATCTGAGTAACAGAAGAGATATGGATATAGCCACATTTGTATGGAAGCTTAATCGATACAAAGGGATGGCCACAAGGAAGATGCCAAAGGAGCCCAGGAACCACTTCTGTCTGTGAATGTTTGCTCTCTCTTGCTAAGCAGAGAGATGTTGCAGCAAAGCAAACGGATGAGGTAAAATAGAAGCTAATTTATAGATTGTACAGAAGAGGGTGGGGAAGATTTTTCAGCAGTACTGCCTTATAAAACAGTGAGAATTTGGTGGATGGGAAATAGAAGTTAGCAGAAAACTTGGCATGAGACCTAAGTAAGCATCCCAAGAGCATTTAAGGATTGAAAGAGGAGGAAAGTAAACACAAGAAAAATGTTTAAAAAAATTGTAAAATAATAATAGTTAAAATTTAAGTAATGCTTTAAAGTTTACAAAGTACTTCCCATATATTACCTCATTTTAGCCTCACTACAACCCCGTGAGGTAGTTACTATTATTGTCCCCATTTTATAGATGAAGAAACAGGAAGAGAGAGATTGAGGCCAGGGTCAACCAGCTAGTAAATGTTTAATGCAGGATTCAAACTTACATTTTTGCTGACATTAAGGCTAGTGTTCTATTTACTTTGCCTCATGCCTACCTCAAGATATCTCTGTAACAAACAAGTCATCTGTAGGAAACCCTTTTTTTCCACCTACAACAGTGAAGTCACCCACATTTAGGTGTTGATACCAAAGTCCCTGATGCAAACCACAAGGAAATAGAAACGTCCTTAAAGAAAGCATTGATTACAAGAACAGATGAACTAGACCAAGGACATACTAAAGGGAATCTGGAAATGCTATAGTTCTAAGGACACCAAAGTACTGACCCCAAAGAGTCTCTGGAAGAGGGGAAGATGATGGGCAGAATGATTGGGACAAATAATAAAACTTGTTACTAAAAATAAATAGGACATCAATAATTACTAGGCCTTATATCTACTTCTTCACCTCTCTGAAATATTTATGAGTAATTTACATCGTATTATGGACATCTTTGGTGAAAATGTGAAAGAGAATAAACAGAATGAGAATCTACAATAGCCCATATCTTTACAGTCATACAAGTGACTGAAAGTTTAAGTAAAACAAGATCTCTATTTTTGATTTGTTTGATTTCTCCTATAAAAAGTATTTCATCCAATAGACAAAATGCTGCTCTAACAGCTCTTCCCTAACAGGAATCACTTTCTCACATGTGCACAGTATGACATAGGCTTCCCTGATAAGCATAGCAAGAGGGAGAAATTTTTTCAGCAAGCCTTGGATTACTAATAACCTGAAAGTGATGAAACAGGGAGATGTGGGGTTTTCTGATTCATATGGTCATGGAGGATTCCCAACTAATAACCCAGATGGAAGAAAGATTTTCTCTATATGGTGAGGTCCTCCAAGTACTTTTACTTGTAAAATATATAAAGACAGAACATTGCATAGCCTCTTAAATGAGATCCTCAATGGCTACAAAGAGGTTGGCCTAACAAAGCACATAGGGAAAAAAAATAAATGGATGAAGGGTACATCTGTCTCCTACAGTGATATACAATTGAATGAAAAGATTATAGAGTTGTTTCTTCAGGATATGTGTCTTCAATAGATATCACTTGTGAACAATTACCTGGGCTTAGAACTGAAGAGAGAGAGGATCCAGTTGTCTATATTGTACTTACAAAATTGTGCGGCATTTTTATAACTTCAGAATTCTCCTTGAACCAAATAAACATGTTTTGATACCAAAATTCTTTCAGTGATGCTATGGGTCCTAAGGACAGTATCATTTCTGAGGAATCAAAATTACATTAACAGAAAAGAAAAAGAGAAAATCAATGAATGGAGTGTGGAACTTAAAAAAATAGAAAAATCAACACGTTTTAAAAATCCTAATTAAATGCTAAAATATGAATCCTGAAAATCAAGGAAGGGTTTAACAAAGTTGAAAACAAAAATATTTTTAAAATAGAGATAGGAACTGCTTTAAAAAAAACTAATAAGATAGGTAAATCATTAGCTGATTTGATTAAAAAGAGAAAAAACAAATTACCAGTATCAAAAAATGAAAATTCACAAAACTGGAGAAAAAATAAAGAATATTATTAGAAACTATTTTTTCCCAGCAACATGCCAATAATTGAATAGTTGGGAAAAAACATAAAATAGCCTTATTAGCAGAAGAATAAATAGAATTTTAACAACCTATTCCCAGAAAAAAAATTATATGTGCCATAAGTGACATCCCAAAGGAGGAAAAAGTCCCACATGTATTCACTAGTGAATTCTAGCAAACATTTAAAGAACAATGAATTCCAATATTACACAAGCTGTTTGCAAAGTAGCAAATGAAAGGATCCAACCAAATTCCTTATGTGACACAAATATGGTCTTAAAACCTAAACCAGAGAGAGGAAAAAAAGAAAGAAAACTATTGACTAAAATTCCTAATGAACATTGAAACAAAAATTTTAAATAAAATATTGTCAGAGATCACAGTATCATATGATAAACATCATATACTATGACCAAATTGAATTCATACTAGGATTGTAAGGCTGGATTAGTATTAGAAAAATTATAAAGATAATTAAGTTTATTAATGCTAAGAATGAAAAAAAATAATGATTATATCAATAGATCCAGAAAAGGCTTTTGACAAAAATATAATACCCATTTTTGTAAAAAATCAAAACATTAAAAATAGGAATAAGTGGATTTTTTTTGACACTTCCCTTTGTATAGTAAACAATATGTATCTAAAACCAAGAATCAATGTTATATGTAACAGGGGGAATTTAGAGTCCTTTTTCAATAAGATTGAGGGTGAAGCAAAAACTGTCCATTGTTACCTCTTCTATTTGACACAGTCCTAGAAATGCTAGCAAATTGCTATAGCAATAAGAAAAAGAAATTAATGGATTAAGCATAGGTAAAAACAAAATAAAAACATACGGTGGTGTATTTAGAGAAACCCAGAGAGCCAACAAAATGATTATTTAATCAATTAATAATTTTGATAAAATTGCATGATACAAAATAAATCCACACACATCATCCGATAGGAAAATATATGTCAATAGAAATCCCATTTACGATAACCACAGAATGCAAAAAAATGCTTGAAAGTCTACTTACCACAGTTCACACAAGCACTAGATAAATACAACTAAGAATCACTGCTTACAGAAATAAACATAATTAATTGGAAAAATATTAATTTCCCCTGGGCAGGTCAAACCACTATACTAAAAATGACAATAGTACCTAAATTAACTTACTTTTTAGTGCTGTAAAACTCTTAAAAATATTTCATAATGCCTATAAAATAAATAGTAGAATCCATCTTGAGAAACCAAAAATCAAGGATTTCAATGGTAATGATGAAGAGAAATGTGCAAAGGAAAGGGGTTTGTCAGTAACAGATCTCAAACTCTACTACAAAGTAGCAATCATTAAAAGCAATTAGCCACTGTTTTTTTTTAAAAAAAAGATCTATCTGTGGTGCATTTGAGATAGACAATGCACAAAAACAAAAAAAACAGTGTAATATAGTATTTTGAAATACCCAAAGACCCCACTTACTAGGGAAAGGACTCACTATTTGACAAAAACTTCTGGGAAAACTGGACAGCAGCCTGGCTGTCCAAATGGACACATGACCTAGATATGAAAAGTTATACACTAAAAAATTAGAGGGGCAAGGTTGACATTACCTTTTGAATGTAAGAATAGGGGAAGGAGTTCATGATGAAACAAGTGATCAAAAGGTTAATGCAAGATAAAATGGATGATTTCAATTACATAAACTCTGAAAGTTTTTGCACAAACAAATCCAATAAAGCCATGATTAGAAAGGAATCAATTAACTGGAAAAAATCTTTGTACTTAGTTTCTCTGATAAAGGTCTCATTTCCAAGATATACAAAAACTGATTCAAACTTATAAAAATAAGAAGCATACCCCAATAAAGAGTCTAAGGATATGGATAGGCAGTTCTCCAAGGAAGATATCATCTATCTATAACCATGTGAAAAAATGCTCCAAATACCTAAGATTTAAAAATGTAAAAAGAACATACTTCTGAGGTTCTACTTCACACCCATCAGATTGGCAAAGATGACCAAAAAAGCAAATGACAGTGTTGGGGAGGGCACTGTGGGAAAAGTCTGTTACTATTGGTGGGGTGGAGCTGTAAATTGGCCCAAGTGTTCTGGAAAACAATTTGGATTGCACCGAAGAAGTCACTAAACAGTGATGTCTTTTCAATTAGTAATATCACAGCCAGTCTTAGTCCTCAAAGACATCAGAGAAAGAATGAAAGGTCTTAGATGTACAAAGATATTCATAGTAGCTGTGTGTGTGTATGCATGTATGAGAGAGACAACTCCTGCACCCACCCTGTAAACTAAAAGGGTATCCATCATTGAAGAATGGCTGAACAAATTGTGGTATCTGAATGTAATAGAATAACTACTGTACTGTTAGAAGTGAAATTTTTGGAAGACTTTTATCAATTGATGCAGAGTGAAGTAAGTAGAACCAGAACAATTTATACTCTAACATCACTAGTATAAAAATGACCAACTATGATCAAGTAAATGATTAACTCTGATTTCAGAGGATTGATAAAGAAGAATGATGACTACCTCATGACAAAGAGATGATGGACTAATATGTAGAATAATAAATGAATTTTTATATATGACCAATGTGGGAATTTATTTTGCTTGACTAAGCTTTTCTGTGTAAGGAGTTTTCTTCTTTCCTTCATCCTCCCTTCTTTCCCCTTTTCCTCCTTCCCTTTTCCCATCCTCCCTTCAGTCCTTCCTTCCTTCTTCCTTCCCTTCCTTCCTTCCTTCCTTCTTTCCTTCCTTCCTCCCTTTCTTCCTTTCTTCCTTCCTTCTTTTTGAGGATGAGATGGAAGGAGAAAAAAAGTATGATTTATTATTGAAAAATATAACTTAAAACTGCTCATTTTATGTGCTTGGTAATTAAGGAATAGATAATGAATTACAGTATAGTCGTGATAGATTATGGTACTGTATATACTTTTGCATACAAAAATATATTGTATATTTGTATATTGTATTTGTATACTGTATACGATGTTTGTATATTGTATATGCTTTTGTATATACTATTGTATACTGATTATACTATTGTATGTGGAATTGTAAATTATTTTATGTGTTTTACCATAAACAATGACAAATGAAGAATTTTAAAAAATATGGCAATATCTATATTATTTCATAATAAAAGCAACAACTTTTTAAAGTAAATAGTTGGATTTAGAAGAGAATGCCACGAAGGTTCTGCTTTTGTTTATGTTTGGTTAAAGTGTATTTGGTTTCTTTTTAGTGAAAATATAAAAGTTTAAATCTTAGGTTTTATTTGAAGCTTTATTCCACATTTATTTGTTCATTATTATTTGTTGCAAATATTAAGGTTATAATAATAAATCAAAATGCTGACTTGTAAAAAAATACAGGATATCCAAAGGGCAGTAGAAAGACACATAATGAGCTAAAGTCTATTTATGATCATCATCAGAGATGAATTTTTTTTTGCAGAAAGCAGAATAAAATATAGCATCAAAGAGAAGTATAACCGGAAATAAAAGTGGGCTGGCCATGTATTAGGCCAAGGAATAATAGACAGCAAGTACCTATGCTGCTTTGATGCCCTTGTAAAATTAAGAAACCCATAGGAAGGCTTCTATCTCCATGGGTAGGGCCCCTGCAGAAGATGATATGGATATGAGTCAAAGAGGGTGAAAGGATGTAGACAGATTGAGATTTGCATCCCTGGGGGAAGTATTCCTATCAAGGATATCATAGAAGCACTGATATGTATTTCTGACATTGGACCAAAATCTAAAATTTGATAAAGTGGCTAGCATGTTTATTTCAGTGGCAAAAAGGACTAGTTCTAAAAGAAAGAGCAATATTATTAAATGTAAATTATCTTCAATACTCACTAATTGTAGTCTCAATGGGAAGAAAGGGGATGGGTCAAATAATCTCCTAAGGTTTGATAGAGTTGTATGTCCTTAGACCTCAGTTTGAACGCTGATTTAACCAAAAATGCAGCAAGACAGGAACTTTTGGGGAAGCAAGAATTGGTAGTAAAACAGATACTACAAAATTCAGAACTGAATAATGAAGGAGTTAGGAAGAAAGAAGACACGTTAGAAAGGTATCAGCTTTGTAGTTTATGATGTGCATTTCATGAAGATAGTTATATCCCTATCAGAACTAGATCATGGAAACCAACTAAAAGCTACCTCACCCAGAAACAGAGATGTCAAGCATTCTTTAGAAAATGGGAGCCCAGGGCACCAGCATGACTTAATTCAGTGATTTATTTGATTGAAATTCCAAGAAGGGAAGGAAGCTAATGCAGATGTCAGCTGAGATGAATGGTATGTTTTTCTATGTAAGAATGAATGATAAAACCTCAGGAAATTTAGAGCAGGAGAAGGAAGAGGCATTCTCTGGATGCAGATGTTACAGAACTCTATGCTCTGATATTTCAGGAGAGGGCATTGTTCTATCTTTTATCTTCCTCTGGCTAATTTCTGCTTCAGAGTTTTGAAGGAGCCCAGGGAGGAAAAAAGGAAAAAAGGAAGTTTCTTCATATGAACCACTACCCACTGGAGCCCTGCAAGACTCAAACTGCTCATTTATGCCTGAGACCATCATCTCCTTTGAGGGTTTTCATACATATTGCCCTTGACCTTCCATGTTCACACACCATGAACACTATGTAATTGCCTCCTGAATTGCACCATTAATATATTCTAACCCAACCCACAGGAAATAGAGAACATGGAGAAGCTTTAAGGCTCTCTTTCCTCATTCCCCTTCCCCACTCCTCACCCCACTGCCCTCATTGCAGGCTTCAAAGGGATAGGGGGAAGATAAAGAGAGAGGCAGATAAGAGAGAGAGAGAGAGAGAGAGAGAGAGAGCAAGAGCGCTTAGTGGACCCCACCAGACACACCGATCACAGGATGACAGCATGTTATTCCAGGGGGGCATCCACAGTTCACAAATGGTTATACTTGCCTGATGACTGGCTTATCTATTAGGAAAAAAATCATTGTGTTTTGGAAAGAAATCTTGGAAGCAAAATAGTTCAACTCTGGAAACAGAACTCAGGTTTAATCTGCAGGCAGAAGCCTAGAAGTTTTAATTACTATACATTGTTTCCTCCCTATAAGGCCCTATGCTCATGAGAAAAAAGGAGGTCCTACCACTGCGGTCTGCACGTCAATGAAGTCCATTGTAAACTCCCCAGTATAACATAAACCTCCCCAGAACACATAAAATTCTTGGCTTCCAAGAACAGTCTCATAGAAAGAGAGCTCTGTATTTGCTTCAAAAACAGTTATTCTGTTCAGGACTCTAAGTCCCGGCTCAGTTTTAAAAGCCTGGGTCCAACGAAAGTTGATACGGTTCATGTAATTTTAATTAAGGAGCAATTTTTGCACCTTTATGGCTGACAGGAGTATTGTAAGACTGTCCTATTAATATGGAATAATTCTCAAGCCCATAAATAATTCACTTTATAAAAATCTTCTAGGCGATAATATCAAGTCAGAATGGAAATCCAAGGACATGAAATAATTGACCTGCCAAGAAGCCACCAAAACATCAGAGCTAGGCGAATTAGGTAAGAGAACTCATTTGACACTTTACAATAGCTGCTGGATTGTCACTTTGATGGCTGCAGAAAAAGTGGATAGGGCTATCTGAGGGGGCCTAAAAAGTGACATTTCAGTACAACTGCCAGAAATCCTAAGGAAAAAAATCGTAGAGAGAAAGATTGGCAATGACTAGTACAGGCCTCAGTCAAACATATTCTATGCAATTTGTCTCAGAGTGCCTTGAAGATTTTAAATAATACCATTTAGGGTGCTTCAAAGAAATGGACATAAAATAAGTAAGATCGGGGAGGAGCCAAGATGGTGGCTGGTAAGCAGGGACTAGAGTGAGCTCCGTACCCGAGTCCCTTCAAAAACCTATAAAAAATGGCTCTGAACCAATTCTAGAACGGCAGAACCCACAGAACAGCAGAGGGAAGCAGGGCTCCAGCCTAGGACAGCCTGGATGGTCTCTGGGTGAGGTCTATTCCACACGGAGCTGGGAGCTGGGAACGGAGTGGAGCAGAGCCCAGCCTGAGCGGCATGGACCATCCAGACCATAAGCCGGGCGGAGGGGGCCCTAGCGCCTTGAATATGTGAGCTGCGACAGTTACCAGACCCTTCGACCCACAAACACCAAAGACTGCGGAGAAGGTTAGTGGGAAAAGCTGCGGGAGTGGAAATAGTTCGCGGTTCCACTTCCAGCCCCGGGGGCAGCGGAGGTGGGGCAGCTACAGCTGTTGTTACTTCCAGCTCCAGGCCCACCTGGTGGGAGGAATTAAGTGGCGGATCAGAGCAGGAGTGCACAGCCTGCCGAAGATCTAAGCCCAGTCTGGACTGGGGGTTCTTGGGAAGGAGTAATGCGGGTCTGACAGAGCTGGCACCTCCCCCCCAAACGTGGAACATAGAACTCGTTAGTCTACAAGCAGTCATACCCCACTGAAAAACTCAAGGGTCAAGTTAGTTGGTTGGGAATATGGCCAGGCAGCAAAAACGTGACAAGATTCAGTCTCAGACTTTGGATTCTTTCTTTGGTAACAAAGAAGACCAAAACATACAGCCTAAAGAAGACAACAAAGTCATAGAGCCTACAACAAAAGCCTCCAAGAAAAACATGAACTGGTCCCAGGCCATAGAAGAACTCAAAAAGGATTTGGAAAAGCAAGTTAGAGAAGTAGAGGAAAAATTGGGAAGAGAAATGAGAGTGATGCAAGAAAACTATGAAAGACAAGTCAATGACTTGCTAAAGGAGACCCAAAAAAATACTGAAAAATACACTGAAGAAAACAACACCTTAAAAAACAGACTAACTCAAATGGCAAAAGAGCTCCAAAAAGCCAATGAGGAGAAGAATGCCTTGAAAGGCAGAATTAGCCAAATGGAAAAGGAGGTCCAAAAGACCACTGAAGAAAATACTACTTTAAAAATTAGATTGGAGCAAGTGGAAGCTAGTGACTTTATGAGAAATCAGGATATTATAAAACAGAACCAAAGGAATGAAAAAATAGAAGTCAATGTGAAATATCTCCTTGGAAAAACCACTGACCTGGAAAATAGATCCAGGAGAGAGAATTTAAAAATTATTGGACTACCTGAAAGCCATGATCAAAAAAAGAGCCTAGATACCATCTTTCAAGAAATTATCAAGGAGAACTGCCCTGATATTCTAGAGCCACAGGGCAAAATAGAAATTGAAAGAATCCACAGATTGCCTCCTCCAATAGATCCCCAAAAGAAATCTCCTAGGAATATTGTTGCCAAATTCCAGAGCTCCTGGATCAAGGAGCAAATACTGCAAGCAGCCAGAAAGAAACAATTTGAGTATTGTGGAAACCCAATCAGAATAACCCAAGATCTGGCAGCTTCTACATTAAGAGATTGAAGGGCTTGGAATGCAATATTCCGGAGGTCAATGGAGCTAGGATTAAAACCTAGAATCACCTACCCAGCAAAACTGAGTATCATGTTCCAAGGTAAAATATGGATTTTCAATAAAATAGAGGACTTTCAAGCTTTCTCAGTGAAAAGACCAGAACTGAACAGAAAATTTGACTTTCAAACACAAAAATCAAGAGAAGCTTGAAAAGGTAATCAAGAAACGGAAATTGCAAGGGACTTACTAAAGTTGAATTGTTTTGTTTACATTCCTACATGGAAAGATGATGTGTATGATTCATGAGACCTCAGTATTAGGGTAGTTGAAGGGAATATGCATATATATATATATATATATATGTTTATGTATATATATAAGTGAATGTGTATGTATGTATATATCTATGTGTATGTATGTGTATATATATATATATGCGTGTTTTTATATACATGTATATATATATGTATATATGTAAAAGAGAGAGAGCAGACACAGGGTGAGTTGAAGATGAAGGGAAGATATCTAAAAGAAATAAAATGAAATTAAGGGATGAGAGAGCAACATACTGAGAGAGGGAGATAGGGAGAGATAGAATGGGGTGGATTATCTTGCATGAAGGTGGCAAGAGGAAGCAGTTCTGTGGGAGTAGGGGAGAGGGCAGGTGAGGGGGAATGAGTGAACTTTGCTCTCATCAGATTTGGCCTGAGGGGGAATACCATACATACTCAGTTGGGTATCTTACCCCACAGGAAAGAAGAGGGAGGAAGATAAAAAAAAATAAAAGGGGGGGGGGATGATGGAGGGGAGGGTAGATGGGTGTGGAGGTAATCAAAAGAAACACTTTGGAAAGGGGACAGGGTCAAGGGAGAAAATTCAATAAAGCGGGATGGGTTGGGAAGGAGCAAAATGTAGTTAGCCTTTCACAACATGAGTATTGTGGAAGGGTTATACATAATGATACACGTGTGGCCTAGGTTGAATTGCTCGACTTCTTAGGGAGGGTGGCTGGGAAGGGAAGAGGGGAGAGAATTTGGAACTCAAAGTTTTAAAAACAGATGTTCAAAAAACAACAACAAAAAAAAGTTTTTGCATGCAACTGGAAAATAAGATACACAGGCAATGGGGCGTAGAAATTTATCTTGCCCTACAAGAAAGGAAGGGAAAAGGGGATGGGAGGGGAGGGGGGTGATATAGGGGAGAGCTGACTGGGGAACAAGGCAACCAGAATATAAGCCATCTTGGAGTGGGGGGGAGGGTAGAAGTGGGGAGAAAATTTGTAATTCAAACTGTTGTGAAAATCACTGCTGAAAACCAAATATGTTAAATAAATAAATCTAAATTAAAAAAAATAAGTAAGATCATAACTGTTTTTTACCAAGATTTGAGAGGAGATGGAGTAATAAACAGTAAGATAGTTATGAGATCATATGTTCCTTGAGAATAGAGGCTATGGCAAATGCATATTTTATATCTTCCAAATGCTCATTGATACTTGAGTGACTGGTAAAAAAATGTGGGTCTTTAGACTAGGCAAATTCTTATGCCACTGGGTGTAAGGATAGGCCATTCATTTTACTCATATTGTATATGCAAAGATAGACATTGAGGATAAAAGGTTAAAAATGATACACTCTCTTTGAAAAATATAATACCCATTCCTGTTAAAAAACACTAGAAAGCACAGGAATTAAAATAAGTAGTACCTATCTAAAATGAAGAACAAGAATTATCTTTATGAGGATAAACTTGAAGCCTTCCCAATAAGATCAGGAGTGAAACAAGGATGCCCATTATCACCACTTTCATTCAATATTGTGTATGAAATGCTAACTATAGCAATAAGACAAGAAAAAAAATTGAAGGAATAAAAATAAGCAATAAGGAAACAAAACTATCATTTTTGAAGACATGATATACTTAGAGAACATAAGAGAATCAATTAAAAATCTAGTTGAAATAATTAACAACTTAGGAAAGTTGCAGGATATAAAATAAACCCACATAAATCATCACCATTTTATGCCAATAAAACTCAGTAGGGAGAAATAGGAAAAGGAATATCATTTAAAATAACTGCAAACAACATTAAATTATTGGGAACCCACCTGCCAAGACAAACTCAAGGACTGTATGAACACAATTACAAAACATTCTTCACACAAAAAAAGACAGATTTAAACAATTGGAGAAATAGTAAGTGCTCATGGTTAGGTTGGGCCTATATAATAAAAATGACAATATTACCCAAGTTAACTTACTAACTCAGTGCCATACCAATCAGACTACCCAAGAAATATTTTCTAGAGCTAGAAAAAAATAACAAAATTCATCTAGAAGAACAAAAAGTCAAGAATATCAAGGGATTCAATAAAAAAAGTGAAGGAAGGTGACCTAGCAGTAACAGATTTCAAATTATATTACAAAATGGCAACTGTGAAAACAATCTTGGACTGGCTAAGAAATAGAATGGTGGATCAGTAAAATAGATTAGGTATAAAAATACACAGTAGTAGTATAGTGATGTTTTAAAAACCCAAAGACCCAACCTTTTTTTGTTACTATTTGCCAAAAATTTCTGGGAAAACTAGAAAACAGTTTGTAAGAGAGTAGGTATAGACCAAAAAATTCACACCATGCACAAAGATAATGTCAAGATGGATAAGTGGTTTAGACACAAATTTCAGTAAGTTGTTTATCAGTCATGTATGACTCTTTGTGACCCCATTTGAGGTTGGCTTGGCAGTGATACTAGAGTGTTTTACCATTTCCTTCTGCAGATCATTTTACAGATGAGGAACTGAAGTCAGCAGGGTAAAGTGATTTGCCCAGGGTCACACAGCTGGTATCTGTCTGTGGTCAGGTTTGATGAGCCTTCCTGCTCCCAGGCTGAGCATTCCTGTGCTACTAGCTGCCTTTTAGACATAAATCGGTGTTGCAATTACCCATATTTTCTAGATAAGGAAACAGGCCAACAGAGTGACTTGATCAAGGTCACATAGGTAGTTAATATCAAAGGTAGGATTTGGATCTAGGTTTTCTGACTCTAGAGCCATCATTCATTTAACTACATATGCTGCTACCCACCAAGTCATACAGGTAAAAAAATGAAGAGTTGAGATTTAAACTCAGGTCCTCTGATTACAAATTCAGCATTTTCCCCTCAAATGCAATATGGTCTATGAATTCCTTTTATCCTGACTAGTTATTGGCCCATTGGCCCACTGGGTGGTATCAGGATGACGGATTCACAGAGAATTTCAGAATATCTAGCTCCCTGCATTGGACTAGGCCTTTAAAAATAGCAGCCAGGGAGATGAAGGGAACCAAAGTTGAATGGTACAGATAATTGAGTGGCTATACCCAAGAGACTTGGCCTTCCCCAGAGGGAAAACATATGCTACCAGAGGTGCTCTGCACAGTGCAGCAGACTGGGCACTGCAAACACTGGGCATGCAAAAGTGTTGCTCCTGCTTTCCTAACATAAGAATTAATATTCAACTCTGACATCATGTTCATCTTTAGGTAGCACATGCTCTGGGTATGGAGAGAGGAGAGTTGAAGAGATAACAGTAAATAGATGGGGTTTTAGAGACTGGGAAATTAATCCCCAAGCTATTGGATTTTTATATATTATTTTTCCACAAGAACCCTAATAGTAAAAGAGCATATGGCTTCACTCTCATGCAGAAAAGAAAAGCTAAAACACAGAAAGGAATAAACCGAGTGGTGAAGTGGAAAGAGTTCTGAAACCAGAGGAATCGAGCTTGAAACTTAGGTCTACATCTAAATATAGGTATGACCTTGGCTAGGTCACTTAGCCTCTTTGGGACCCAGTTTTCTCAGCTCTAAGATGAATGAATTATATGAGATGATTCCAAGTTCCCATCTAGCTCTAGAACCTATGAATCTGTCTCTTATCCAAAAGTTAAGCTGTAAATAATTCAATAGCATTTTTTAGGTTCTACTGTAGACCTTGAACAAGGAATTCTTGTTTAAACAGGGGTCATTATTCTTAGTGAGGTGAATCATGTCTTAAAGTTTATGTATAGTTAGCACCTACAGAATTCTTCTTAATTACTTGCTTTATTTACAGGGATTTCATGGACCTCTTGTTAGATAGATTCTACTGTGTAACTTCATTATTCTGGAAGCGGACTTCTAAAACACCAAGTTATACCTACATTTCTTTGTAAATACAGACACATGATCCAAATACGTATATTAATTCAGGATTATGTGATGTTTCAGATTGTGCACATTATCTGCTTCCCTTTATGAATGGGCCCAGAACACAGAACCTCTGATTTCTTACTTCCTTTGGGTATTAAAGGTCTCTCTGACCCATTAGAAAGAAAACCAAGTGTCTAGGTTTAAAGCATAGAAAAGAGGAGAAAGGGTACATGTTAGTATCACAAAGCTCAGTCTTTCAAGGATCCTTAGTTTCATCTATGAAGCTAGTTCTATCATGGATGCTAATAGCAATCACTCAGTTTCTTAATAATTGGCCATCATGAGCTTATGTAACTTAAAAAAATTCTCCCTTGTTGGCTAACTTTCTGGTGATAAGCCTCCCTAAATAGCTAGACTTGTCCTCCTATAACAATCCATTGCTGGGTCTATGCTCCAAGTTTTTCTAGCAGAGAATTTGTTAAAGCTTTGCATAGTCTTTGAGAAGTCTGGGTCACTTGTAAATCATGACAAAGCCACAAGATCATCTAAAATACAATATTCTTAGACTTAAGATAAGATGAAAAGGAAGTAGGGTGGAGCCAAGATGGCGGCTGGAAAGCAGAGACTTGCTTAAGCTCTCCCCCCTGTAAAAAATGTCTCTGAACAAATTCTAGAGCTGCAGAATCCAAGAAATAGCAGAGGGAAACAGGGCTCCAGCTCAGGAAAGCCTGGAGGGTAGCTGGGAAGGGTCTATCACATGGAGCTGGGAGCAGAGTGGAGCACAGCCCAGCATGGGCTGCACCAGGACCAACTAGACCAGGAGCTAGGGCAGAACAGGTGGTAGGGCCCTGAATCATTGAACTGTGGCAGTTACAAGAATTCTCAACCCACAAACACCAAAGACAACAGAGCAGGTTAGTGGGAAAAACTGCTAGATGGGTCAGAGTGAGACAAGTGCGTGGTCGGCCCCAGCCCTGGGATTGTGGAAGTGGTGCAGCTCTGGGGCTGCTTCCAGAGCTACAGCTGAGGTTCCTTACAACCCCAGGCCCACCCAGTGGGAGGAATTAAGCAGGGGATCAGAGCTGGAGGGCAGAGCCTGCTTGGATCTGGGTTGCAGTCTGGGTTGGCGGTTCTCGGGGGAGGAAAAGCACTGATGTGGCAGAGCTTGCAGTGTAGAAGTAGCTCTGAAAACAGCAGTACAGCCCCTGGATCTTAGAACAAAGTACTCTGTACTCTACAAGTAGTCACACACTGACAAAAAGCTCAAGGGTCAAGTAGTTGGCTGGGAACACGAACAGGCAGCAAAAACAGACTCAAATTCAGACTCAGACATTGTAATCTTTTTTTTTGGTGACAAAGAAGACCAAAACATACAGACAGGAGAAATCAACAAAGTCAAAGAGCCTACAGCAAAAGCCTCCAAGAAAAAATATGAATTGGTCTCAGGCCATGGAAGAGCTCAAAAAGGATTTAGAAAAGCAAGTTAGAGAAGTAGAGGAAAAATTGGGAAGAGAAATGAGAGTGATGCAAGAAAACTATGAAAGACAAGTCAATGACTTGCTAAAGGAGACCCAAAAAATGCTGAAGAAAATAACACCTTAAAAAATAGACTAACTCAAATGGCAAAAGAGCTCCACAAGCCAATGAGGAGAAGAATGCCTTGAAAGGCCGAATTAGCCAAATGGAAAAGGAGGTCCAAAAGACCACTGAAGAAAATACTACCTTAAAAATTATATGGGAGCAAGTGGAAGCTAGGGACTTTCATGAGAAAGCAAGATATTATAAAACAGAACCAAAGGAATGAAAAAAAGGAAGACAATGTGAAATATCTCATTGGAAAAACCACTGACCTGGAAAATAGATCCAGGAGAGATAATTTAAAAATTATTGGACTACCTGAAAGCCATGATCAAATAAAGAGCCTAGATATTATCTTTCAAGCATTTATCAAGGAAAATTGCCCTGATATTCTAGAGTCAGAGGTTAAAATAGAAATTGAAAGAATCCACCAATCATCTCTTGAAAAAGATCCCAAAAGAACACTCCTAGAAATATTATCACCAAATTCCAGAATTCCCAGGTCAAGGAGAAAATACTGCAAGCAGCCAGAAAGAAACAATTTGAGTATTGTGGAAACATAATCAGGATAATACAAGATCTAGTAGCTTCCAAATCAAGGGATCGAAGGGCTTGAAATATGATACTCCAGAGGTCAAAGGAGTTAGGATTAAAACCAAGAATCACCTACCCAGCAAAACTGAGTATAATGCTCCAAGGCAAAATATGGATTTTCAATAAGACAGAGGATTTTCAAGCTTTCTCAGTGAAAAGACCAGAGCTGAATAAAAGATTTGACTTTCAAACACAAGAATCAAAAGAAGCATGAAAAGGTAAACAAGAAAGGGAAACCATAAGGGACTTACTAAAGTGGAACTGATTTGTTTACATTCCTACATGGGAAGATGATATGTGTAATTCATGAGACTTTTTTCAGCATTAGAGTAGCTGAAGGGAATATATATATATATATATATATATATATATATATATATATATATATATATATATACATATATATGTATAGACAGCGGGCTCAGGGTAAGTTGAATATGAAGGAATGATATCTAAAAAAATTAAATTAAGGGATGAGAGAGAAATAGATTGAGAGAGGGAGAAAGGGAGGGATAGAATGGGATAAATTATCTCATATAAAACTGGCAAGAAAAAGCAGTTCATTGGAAAGGAAGAGCGGGTAGGTGAGGGGGAATGAGTGAATCTTGCTCTCATAGGATTTGACTTGAGGAGGGAATAACATACACATTCAATTGGGTATCTTACCCCACATGAAAGTAGGAGGAAGGGGTTAAAAAAGGAGGAACTATAGAAAGGAGGGCAGATGGGTGAAGGAGGTAATCAAAAGCAAACACTTTTGAAAAGGGACAGGGTCAAGGGAGAAAACTGAATAAAGGGGGACAGGATAGGAGGGAGGGAAATATAGTTAGTCTTTCACACCATGACTATTTACGGGAGTGTTTTGCATAATGGTACATGTGTGGCCTATGTTGAATTGGTTGACTTCTTAGGGAGAGTGGGTGGGGAGGGAAGAGGGGACAGAATTTGGAACTCAAAGTTTTAAAAGCAGATGCTCAAAAAAAGGTTGTTTTTGCATGCAACTGGGAAATAAGATATACAGGCAATGGGGCATAGAAATCTATCTTACCCTACAAAAGTAAGGGGAAAAGGGATGGGGGGAGTGGGAGGAGGGTGACAGAAGGGAGGGCTGACTGGGGAACAGGAAAACCAGAATATATTCCATCTCAGAGAGGGGGGTTGGGGTGGGGAAGGTAGAAATGGGGAGAAAATTTGTAACTCAAAATCTTGTGGAAATAAATGCTGAAAACCAAAAAATATTAAATAATAAAGTATGGAATGCAAAAAAAGAAAAAAATAAAAGGAAGTAAAGTTTTCAAAATGGGATGCATTAAGCTAATCCATTCCTGGAGGGGAAGAGTGGGGCAATGTGGATCTTCTTCTTTTAAAATATTGGTGACCTTTCCCCAATTGCAATTGGGTATGTTTCCCAAAGTGCTCTTTGTCCAATAATTATTTCAGAACTCTGCGTTTTTTTCTTACGCAGCCAAGGCATTTTTGTCATTTATACAAGAAGAGAGACAGACCATAATCATTCAAGTAAGTTTCACAGACATATTCCCTATTAATGTGAAAGATAGCTAACCAATGTATAATATTACCACTTTAATGAGAAGACAAGAAGTGATTTGGGTTAAAACAACAGAGTTGAAAGATAAATGAAAGTTAAGTACAAGTAGGAGAGGGCAGCACAAAGTTAGGAGAATGATAAAGATATAGCTAGAAGAGCATAGAGATGGGAATATTCTAGAAATAAATATGGCAAAATGAGCCTGCATCATCATCCTGAATGGAGGCAACATTTTTTCCCATGGAAATGTATTTCTCCAAATTTTCCTCAGGTTAGCAATATTAATCTGCAGTGACATAACTCTCTCTAGAAGGCAGGCAGAGGACTCTAAATCACAGAACTGTAGGATATGAGAGCTGAAAGAGACCTCAGTGGCTATCCATCCTAACCAATGCATAAAAAAAAACTCTATGATAATATGCCCAACAAGTAATTGTCCAAGTTCTGCTTGAAAACCTCCAAGGAGAGAGAGTTTACTTCCAAAGCAATCCATTCAACTTTGCAAACTGTTCTATTCAAATTCTTAAGAAATATTCCTTGACATCAAACTTAAGTTTGCTTCTTTAAGAGTTCTACCCACTCCCCCAGCTTCTGCCCTCTGGGACCAAACAAAATATATCTAATTCCTTGTCTTTGTTAGAGCTCTTAAAACAGTTGAAAATGATCATGTTCCCCTGAGTCTTCCTTTAAGCTAAATACACCCAGTGCTTTCAACCAGCCCTCATACGTCATACACTAATGGCTCTTCAGCATTCTTAGAGTCCTCCTCTGGACACTTTTCAGACTACGTAGGTCCTTCTTAAATTATGGTGTCCAGAACAGAAGACAATAGTCTGTATTAGGTCTGACAAGGTCAGAGTACAGTGAACCTGTCACTCCCCTATTCCTGGAAGCTCTGTCTCATTTAGTGAAATTTAAATCACATTAGTTTGTTTGTTTTTTTGGGGGGGCGGGGGGTGCTGCAATATCACATTATTGACACATTGAGCTTGTAGTCCACTAAAACTCCCAGATCTTTTTTTAAAACAACTGCAGTCTATCTACACCTCCCTCATCTTCAACTCAATGAAATTGAATCAATGAATTGATTGAAACAATGAATCCTCTGGATTCAGAGGAGGGCAAGGAAAGTGAAAGTTTGAGGGGGCACAATCCTAGCACCTCTTGGTTTCTCAATCCCTGAAGTAAATATTTGGCTCAGGCCTGCCTTAGAAGAATATCTAATGTTACACTTTTTTCCTGGGAAGTTTCATAACGTTGTTTTTTAAAAGCCAAAACCAACCACCTTGTCGTATTATTGCATAAACTGTCCTTTAGTTACCATAAAATAACCCAAGGCAGCAGTAGCAGAAGGAGCCAGGTGTCCTAGGCTGTTCTTTTGGTGGCTGATTAAACTATGGCATCTAATTAACCTACTTGCATGGAGTCCTTGGAAACAGTACAGTCATAGTGCTGGAAGGGCCAAAGCTAAATTTCCTTGCATATTATTCTGCTTCCCTTTTCCTTCCTATGGAAACTATCCTAGTTCTATGGTCTTCTGCCCTGGTTTTTTTTATTATGAACTTAACAAACATGAGCATTCTTTCAATATATAATTATAAACAGAAAAGAGAATTGTATATAAAGCTGTGAACTTCTTTTACATATACTTTGGTTTTTAAGTGTATATTAAATCTAACATGACAAAAACTGCTATACTTATCTGACCCCCTTCTGAACTTCCTTTAGTTTCTTTTTTTGTATTTTTAAAAAAATGTAAGATTAAATTTTTTTCTTTTTCTTTTTCTGTTTTTTGGCATCACGGTTTTTACTCATGAATCCCTCCTTGTCCCCGAATGGAGGCTGAATCTGCCTTGTAACCTATAACTAGAGTCAAGCAAAGTGAACCACCTCATTGGTCATGCCTAAAGAATACATGTATCATTCAGCACTTCTAATCTACCACCCCTTTTCAGAGAGATAAGGTTTCATTATCAGTCTTCTGAAGTCAGGATAGGACATATGTAAAATAATAATAACCCATGATAATCTTTTAAGAAGCAAAACAGCAAGTACTTCTTGTCTTCAGGTCCTCTAAGAATAGAGTTTCTTTGTGGTTCTCTTTACCATATGCCATGCATTTATAGGAGTGGAGTTGCTTTCTACAATTTGTGAGAAAATAAGCATCCTGATGTTTCAGTGTTTGATGTCTCCTCTTTTCCTCTGTGGTCTGTGTGTGGCTAAAAGTGAAATGACAACTCCAATAATACAAATCTCTCTCTCTCTCTCTCTCTCTCTCTCTCTCTCTCTCTCTCTCTCTCTCTCAGCTGGTCACTGTATATAACTCTTGGGAATAAGATTTAAATGTCTGGGTTTGACCATTCTATACAGTATGAGATTTTCCATTTCTTAGCAGGATATAAGAAGAACACTTCTATTTCTGGGTAAGAGAGTCAAGAGTCCTGTCTCATTTGGAAAAGAAGCAAGGGCACGAGAGAGAAGTAGGGGAGAAAACAGGGATCCTGTCAGCTGCCCATAAGGGGGAGCCAGAGAGCTCTATGAACAATTCCTGGAAGAGTCTTGGGGGAAAACATAGCATGTGCCTCTTTCACAAAGGCTGTTATGGAGAAAATGCTGGAAGGACTTTTAGAATCCTGACATACCTAATGGAGAAAGTGAGGGAGGGGGAGTTCTTGAGAGGGTTCAGTCACAGGCCTAAAAGAACCTGTTGCTCTTAAGATATTGCCTAGAGTTGGTAGTGAGGTATAAACCCAAACTGAATTGACCCTCTTCTTGTTCCTCCAAATCATACCAAGGATGTTTGGCTGATCCTGCGAAGAGCTAAATGTTGTTGAACATGTGCCAGTTATATAAACTTAAGAGTAAGTTAAATAACTAGGGGAAACTAGGCATTTCATGTGGAGAAGGTAAAACAGAGACAAGGCAATATGGTATCACATAGATCAGTAGTGTTAGAATGGAAGGATCTGGGTTCAAATCTTTGCTCTGGTGGTTTCTTTATGACAGAGGGTAAGTCACCTCTCTTTTGGTCTCAGTTTCTCCACCTATAACATGAGAAGTCTGGACTAGATGATTTCTAAGCACCTTTTCTAAGAAGCACAGAACACTGGGTCTAGAATCCAAGTATTAGGGTTCAAATCCTGCCTCTAAAGATACCTATATGAATTGGTCAAGGCACTGAATCTCCCAAGGCAAGCCACTTGCCCTTTCAGTTTCTTTATCTTTAAAATGGGATGGGGTTGGACTAGTTTTTCCAGAAGATCTCTTTAGCTCTTGCTCTTTGATTTTAAATTCTGCTATGACATAGAACCTCTAAGTTTTAAATCCTCTAAAGGATATTATTCTTTATCCTGTGTGTGTGTGTGTGTATGTGTGTGTGTGTGTGTGTGCATGTATATGTATATATGTATGTGTGTGATAATTTTAATTTTGATTGATAAGACTCTTAAACATAGAATTGTATTAAGTTAATTTTGGTTAAAGAGGCCACATGGTACAATAGAGAGAAGGACTAAAGTGACCTGGGCTCTGGTTATAGCGCCCCCACTTACTATACTTGGGTAAGCTTCTCTGAACCTCAGCTTCCTTACCTGGAAAATTGCATAGCTAGATTAGATAATCTCTTAGAATCATCAAGTGTTAGAACTAGAGGGAACCCAAATACCATTCCCTCATGATGCTGCTTCCTGGTTGAACTTACATTAGCCGGGGTTGTTGGCCAAATCTGACTCAGATCAGTCCAGTGGTTCAAGCTTGGGATTAGAATGAAATAAGATACTCAAAGACTAACCAAAACTTAACCAAAAAGAAGTTTGTTCACCAAGAAGGACACACAGCAAAGATAAAGTACAAAGATGTTGCCCCTTTTCATTCCATATGGAGAGCATCTGGTGAGCAGGGTGGGATGGGCTGGATGAGTATTGTGATTTAAAGGACAATGAGACATCTGTCAAGTCTGAAAGGCACTCACTTCTAGGGAGCTGACTTTTTTATGCCTCAGATGGAATTCTAGAACCAATTAAGTCCCAGTGATAGCTTCTCTGTCTTTTAGGGGAAAAAATTTCTCAGCCCATGTGGCCCGGCCCTAGTTATTCCTAGCACCCCAAGCATCAAGACTTCCAAACTTCACACTCATTGAATGAGGAAGTAATAATTTCATGGTCACCCTTGCCCTACTTTCCTTTGTTGTTTACATTAGCATAATCTATTTCTTGATGAGGGAAAGAGATAGGAGGTAATGCTCTAATGGCTATAGAGTTCAGCTATGGAACACAAGAAAAAACATTTTCACAAGACTGTGAGAAACTGATGATTTTTGGATGTTACCAGCCATATTCTGTCCTTCGCATGCTCAGTTGAATCCTCCCATTCTTTGGTGAAATGGATTTGCTTCCTGAATATTCTAGGTGTTTATTTCTTGTGAAGAAATATGTATATGTATGTATGTATGTATGTATGTATGTATGTATGTATGTATGTGTGTGTGTAAGCTGCCTCATCCTCCCTTGAAGTAGGTGCAGTCCAGTTATCTAAAGATCAGGAATTTCATTATCATACTAAGTATTTGGCATGCCTATTAGGGTCTCTCATCTCTGGAAGAATCTTTTCTCAGTAAAGACAGGTCATATAGTTAATGACTACTCACATGCAAACCTCAAGAAAGAAGTCACATGCATGTGAGTACATGCTCTAAAAAGACAATAAGTAAACCACAAGATTGCCATAGACCAGAATGAAAGAGTTTTTGTTTGTCTCTCCTGAATTGGATGGTCAGCAATACTTTTGTTGCTGCATCTTGGAAAGAGAATATTTCCATCCAAACACACATTTCAGATCATAATTTCTCTCTCTTCTGGGGGCTTCTGCATTTTGTCAAATTAACAGCTTTAGAATGACACACACATTTCTTTCCAACCTGTAGTCAGGCCCAACATCTCTTCCCTGACCTTTCCTTAGAGAGCTCAGCTGGGGAAAAGGGAAGCCAAACTTTCAGAATCTTCTGTGTGTGGCCCAGATTTCATTCTTAGGCCATGAGCTGTTTAATCATTTTACCTCAAAGGGTCAGCCATTGGCTTATGAATCCACAGCCCTGAGTTATCCCTCATTCTAATGAGTCCTAATAAAAAGCATTTAACTTGGCTAATGCAACATAAAACTCGGCACCGTTTCATTGTATTTGCTTAATAAGAACTTTGTTTAATATCAAATTACTCCCTCCTTGGCCAAAGCCTTATACTGGTGGTAGCAGATCTGTGAGGTGGGAATATCCAATGCTATAATATGGAAATTCTTTTCTAATATGCTCTGTATTATTATATGATTACTTAATTCATTTAACTGAGAAGGTCTGATCCTGATGCCAACTGTTTTGCATAATTTACTTGCAATGCTAAGCAACCAGTCTCACCACACAGCCTAGAAATACAGTATCGCTTTTCCTGGGACTGAGCTATTAACAGTTGCTTTGAGAGATGCAAAGGACTACTAATGGTACAGATACAGTTATAGAGAAGTACATCTCTGACATATGTGTCTCACAGTATGAAACATTTGTACTTAAATAAAACATTTGTAAATAAAATCCTGTTTCCCCATTGCCTTTCATTCAAGGTTGTCTGTAGGAATTTTACACTAATGGGGTCCTCAGAAATACTTATGAGGCACATAATAATTATAGCTCACAATTACATGGTGGCTTAAGTTTTTCAAAATGCTGTACATATAGTATATTATTTGATCCTCCCAACAACCCCGTGAAACTGAACTATTATCAGCCCTATTTTCCTCCCTGGCCATCACTTCCACACACATATATGCAGATATATATGTGTATATGTATGCATGCACATATGTAAAATATGTTGCCTTCCTCTACTAGAGTGTAATTTCCTTGAGTGCAGGGACTTGAATGGCAACCAGTAGATTGAAGAGATTGAAAAAAGGGAAACACTTGGGATTTGGGACTGTCCTCCTAGCAGATTTCACTGCTGGATAAGGTTTCATAGTAGCACTGATCTGTCTCTTGATCATGCTTGACTGGTCCCACCCTGCTTCCCAATGCCCATAATGTCCCAATCCCACCATCAAGGATTCTACATTCACTACTGCAGCTTTCTAAGATATCTTCTAGTAGTTCATTGTTTAATACGCCCAGATTGGGCTTCAATGGGAGTGGTACCTACAGAAAGCTACAAGCATCCAAGTGGTTAAATGGACAGAAGAGTAAGGGATGTTGAATTGGAAGTTTCTTAAAGAACATAGAAAAGAAATTCTGGGAAATATCTGCTGGACATACTTTTCCTACCTTCCCTGTTGTCACACCAATCTTTTTCTCTCAGTCAACTTCCAGGAGGTATTATAAATACTTGATACATTAAGATCCTACATTCCCATGATTCTTTGATATAAGACAGTAAAATTTCAAATATCTTGTTATCCCAGAGGTAGTTTACCAGAGGAAAATAAGAGATAAAGTCCTTTTTTTGATATATCATGCTCTATTTTCCAACTAGTAGATGTTATGGTAGAAAATATTTTGATATGGTATGATAGATAATACTAATGGTAATTTAAAAAATACATATAATCACATTACTCTTCTTTCTCATTTTAAGAGATTTTGAGGCTTTATGTCAGGTTCTTTTAAAAAAGAAATTTTATCTTTACCAAGGTTTTTTTTTTACCTTTTCTTACCTTTACCAAGGCTGATTATTGCATACATTGTTAGGCATGGTCATATTATTATTATTATTTAGCTTAACATTTGTTCTCTCTTTTTAAAATTTACAATAGACTCTTCAACTGGGAAGGGAAGGCAGCATGTACATTTTCAAAAATAATAATGATATAAAAAACAAAAGGCAGCCATAAAACTCATATTAAAAATAGAGCTCAGTGTCTTTCCTGTGAGTTTATGGGAAAATGTTTTGAAAGGTCAAAAGGCATTTCAAAGAAATTTAAAGTTGGAAGGGTCCTTAGAGTTCCTCTCATTTAACTTTCCATCCAGTGCACAAGAAATCTCTCTATGGCATCCCAGACAGGTATTTATTGATTACTTTGTTCTGCTCAAACACCTTTAGTGATGGAGAGTCCACTCCCTCTCAAGGTAGTTCATTACAATTTTGAACAGCGTTAATTGTCCACAGCTTTTTCCTTATGCTAAGCTGAAATCTCTTTTCCCATAACTTCCACCCTTTATTCTTACTTTTGCCAAATGGGGATATGTAGAACAAATCTAATCCCTCTTTCACATGGCAGGCTTTCAGATATTTGAAGGCAGCTATAATATTCCTTATAAATTTATGCCTTGCCAGAATAAACAGCTCCAATGTCTTCAACTGTTTCTCATAATTCATGGTTTACAGATCCTGTACCAACCTGAATGCCCTCCTGTGGATACATTGAAGTTTGTCAATATCCCTCTTAAAATATGTCTCCTAAAACTTTTTTTTACCTCTCACTGGCTTCTTGACCCCTTGCAATCTGGCAATGTCTGCCACTCAGCTGAAACTACTCTCTCCAAGGTCACATGTGATGTCTTTATTGCTAAATCTAATGACTTTTCCTCATCTTTATTGACCTCTCTGAAATATTTGATACTGTTAACCACTGCTTATTTCTGATACTTTTCTCCTTGAATTTCTGTGAATCTATTCTTGTTGTGGTTCTCTTCCTATTTGCTTGAGTGACTGATTCTTTTTGTTTTCTTGGCAGGATCATCATCCATTTTTTGGTTTAAAATTTTACTTAAAGAAAGTCCATGTATTTAAAAACATAACACACATCACAATAGAAAAAAATATGTTTCTCCTATTTGGGTAAAAACTACAGGTTCTGGTCACCAAGATTGCTATGTAGGATAATTTCTGAGCAGCAACTGCTGTATTACCATCATTCTTCCCTCAACAGAAAATGAAAGTCGAGGTGAAAGTCCTTTTCAGTTTCACAAGCAGAGTTGAAGTCCATTATGGACCAGGTAGTCTGAGCACATTTGGCCCCTTGTTAGTTTTATGGACCATTCTTCAGAAATGTCCACAGCTTAGGGAAAAAGACCAATAAGAAGCAAATTGCAGACGTGAAAAGATGCCCTGTGTCTCTATTTAGATGTTATAACAGTTTTGAATGGAATGGTCTTATATTCAAGTGCAGAAAATCTGATGACTTTTATTGTGAACATTGCTTTTGACATACTTCTGAAGAAGTTCTGATTCCTCTGTATGAATATATCCCAAGGATCTCTCCTTTTCACTCTACACACATTCGTTCTCTCTTAGGGTGATCTCATAGTTCTCCTGGATTCAACCATCATCTTCTCTATGTATGTGACTCATAAGTGTGTAAGTTCAGCCCTCATCTTTCTTCTGAACTCCAGTCCTATATCTCTTACTGTCTACTGGGCATCTCTACATTAATGCCTGAAAATTTGACATGTTTAAAACAGAACTCAATTATCTTTCCACCTAACCACACATTTCCTCCTTATTTTCCTATTTCTGTGAAGGGCACCACCATCCTTCCAGTCACACAGGTTTGCAACCAGGGTAACATCCTTGACTCTTTCCTCTCACTCCCTTATCCATGTCCAAAGCATTGTTAAGGTTAGCTCTTTCTGCCTCCATCACTTGCATCTATCCCATTCTTTTCATTCACAAAGTTGTCATGGTAGTTCAAACACTCAACACCCCTTGTCTGAACCATTGCAAAAACCTCCGAATTAGTCTCCATACATCCAATCTTTCCTCTCTCCAATCCATCTGCTGCACAGCTGCCAAATGAATATTCCTAGAGCGTATGTTTGATTATGTCACTCTCCTGATTCAGAAACTCTGGTGGCTTCTTATGGTCAACAGGACAAAATACAAGTTCTTCTTTCTGACATTTAAAGCTCTTCTCAATCTGGATGCAGTCACCTTTCTAGGCTAATTAAATATCATTCTCTTTCACATTCTTCATACTGCTGTCTCACTAGTCTACTGATGTTCCTCCTACAAGACATTCCATCTACTGTCCTCCATATTTGAAAAACTGTTCCTCCTCATATCTGTCTCTTGAAACCCATAGATTCCTTCAAGACTCACATTAAATGCTAGCTCTTTTAGGAGTTATTTCTTTGTCCCCTCTAATAACTATTTATGCCCCCCAAGAAATCACTTGGTATACACACACATACAACTCTCTCTCTCCCCTCTCTTTCTTTGTCTCTTTCTCTGTCTTTCTCTGTCTCTCTGTCTTTCTCTGTCTCTGTTTATATATGTGTGTATACATATATGTATATATATGTACATATGTGTATCTTGCATTTCCTTTTATGTAAATGGGGCATATCCTTTAGTAGGATGCAAGGTCTTTGAGGACAGCGGTCATCTCATTTTTATATTTGTATCTCCAACACCTAGTTAATGAATGCTTGTTGATTGAATGATATGAATATTAACTTCCCCTCTTATTTGTTTAAAAAAATAAGATTTTGTTAGCATGTTTTATGGTTGTATTATATTATATATACATACTGAGTTGGTAATTCACTAAAATCTAGACTCTCTTGGTACCTGTGTGGTTAATTTTTTTTTTAGCTAAGCACAACACTTTATATTAATCCCATATAGCCTTTTCAGATCTTATAGTATCAGAGTACTAGAACTGGAAGGTAGTCCAGAGGACATCCATTCAACTCTTCCATTTCACATATAAGAAAACTGATGCTCCAAGAGGCCCAGGGAATTGCTTCAAGGCACTACATTAGAGTCAGAATTGGGATTTGAACCCAGGGCCTCTGAATCCAAAGCCAGTGCTATTTGTACCATAAAATAATAATTTAATCATCTCAATTTTTAAAATATTCACTCAGCTAGTTTTTTTAAAAGAAAAAAATCAGGCAACTCTTTCAAAAAAGAGAGGGTCAAGTATTGTGTGTTTAACATAAAAAAATAATTTTTACTAACTCCTGGGAGAATCAGAACAAGTGCCAAGATATAGTTAAAACCAGATATTTTTTCCTGAAAGCTACCATCAAAAACCAGTTTCATAAGAATGATTCATTTTAATATCATTATTTAACATATATACCAAGTGGTATAGGAGGCAAATTCTTAGAGGGTACGTTAAGGGAATTACAGGAAGAAATAGACAGCAAAACCATACTAGTGGGAGACCTCAACCTCCCCCTCTCTGAACTTCATAAATCTAACCCCAAAATAAACAAGAAAGAAGTTAAGGAGATGAATAGAATTTTAGAAAAGGCAGATATGATAGACCTCTGGAGATAGCTGAATGGGGATAAAAAGGAATACACTTTGTTTTCAGTGGTACATGGCACATACTCAAAAGCTGACCATGTACTAGGGCATAAAAAGTTCAAAATCCAGCGTGGAAAGGCAGTAGTAGTCAAAGCATCCTTTTCAGATCACAATTCAATAAAAAGTATTTGTAATAAAGAACCAAGAAAAAATAAGCTAAAAATTAATTGGAAACTAAATAATCTAATTCTAAAGAATGAGTGGGCCAAAGAACAAATCAGAGAAACAATTAATAACTTCATTAAAGAGAATGACAATAATGAGATGACATACCAAAACTAACAGGATGCAGCAAAAGCAGTTCTTAGGGGAAGTTTTATATCTTCAAATGCATACATGAATAAAATAGATAAAAAGGAGATCAATGAAACAGGTATGCAACTGAAAAACTAGAAAAAGAACAAATTGAAAATACCCAATTAGATACCAAATTAGAAATACTGAAGATCAAAGGAGAGATTAATAAAATTGAAATGAAGAAAACTATTGAACTAATAAATAAAACTAAGAGCTGGCTTTATGAAAAAAACCAATAAAATTGATAAACCCTTGGTCAATCTGATTAAAAAAAGAAGGAACAAAACCAAATTACTAGTATCAAAAACTGAAAAGGGTGAATTCACCTCCAACGAAGAGGAAATTAAAAAGTAATTACGAATTATTTTGCCCAATTGTATGCCCATAAATTTGACCTTAGGGAAATGGATGAATATTTATAAAAATACAAATAGCCCAGGTTAACAGAAGAGGACATAAATTACCTAAATAACCCCATCTCAGAAAAAAAAATTGAGCAAACCATGAATGAACTCCCTCAGAAAAAATCTCCAGGGCCAGATTGTTTTACATGTGAATTTTATTAATTGCCGTACTTTATTGACTATTGGGGAAAATAGGTGCAGCAGTCCTACCAAATTCTTTTTGTGACACAAATATGGTACTAATATCCAAACCAGGAAAAGTCAAAGCAGAGAAAGAAAGTTATAGACCAATTTCCCTAATGAATATTGATGCAAAAAGTTTAACTAAAATATTAGCAAAAAGATTACAACAACTTATCATGAGAATAATGCACTACAACCAGGTAGGATTTATTTCAGGAATGCAAGGCTGGTTCAATAATAGGAAAATTATCAGCATAATTGATCATATCAATAACAAAACTAGCAGAAACCATATGATTATCTCAATAGATGCAAAAAAAAAAACCGTTTGACAAAATACAACCACCATTCCTATTAAAAACACTAGAAAGCATAGGAATAAATGGAGTCTTCCTTAAAATTATAAACAGCATCTACCTAAAACCATCAGCAAGCGTTATATGTAATGGGGATAAGCTAGATGCATTCCCAATAAGATCCATGGTGAAACAAGGATGTCCATTATCACCCCTATTATTCAATTTGGCACTAGAAATGTTAGCTTTAGCGTAAAGAGAAGAAAAAGAAATTGAAGGAATTAGAATAGGCAAAGAAGAAGCTAAATTATCACTTTTTGCAGATGATATGATGATTTACTCAGAGAATTCTAGAGAATCAAGTCATCAATGAACTCCCTAGGAAAAAAATCTCCAGGGCCAGATGGTTTTACATGTGAATTTTTTCAAACATTTAAAGAACAGTTAATTCCTATACTTAATAGACTATTTGGGAAAATAGGTGAAGAAGGAGTCCTACCACATTCTTTTTATGACACAAATATGGTACTAATACCCAAACCAGGAAGAGTCAAAACAGAGAAAGAAAATTATATACCAATTTCCCTAATGAATATTGATGCAAAAAAGTGGTACTAGAAATGTTAGCTATAGCAATAAGAGAAGAAAAAGAAATTGAAGGAATTAGAATAGGCAAAGAAGAAACTAAATTATCACTTTTTGCAGATGATATGATGATTTACTTAGAGAATCCTAGAGAATCAAGTAAAAAATTACTTGAAATAATAAACAACTTTAGCAAAGTTGCAGGATATAAAATAAACCCACATAAATCCTCGGCATTCCTGTACATTACTAACAAAGCCCAACATCAAGAGATATAAAGAGAAATTCCATTCAAAGTTAGTGTAGGCACTATAAAATATTTGGAAGTGTATCTGCCGAGGCAAACCCAAGGTCTATATGAACATAATTATGAAACACTCTTCATGCTAATAAAGTCAGATCTAAATAAATGGAAAAATATCAGCTGCTCATGGATAGGCTGACCTAATAGAATGAAAATGACAATTTTACCTAAATTAATTTGTTTATTCAGTGTCATACCAATCGAACTACCAAAAAATTATTTTACAGAGATGGATAAAATAATAACAAAATTCATCTGGAAGAACAAGAGGTCTAGAATATCTAGGGAATTAATGAAAAGAAATGCTAGAGAAGGTGGTCTAGCCATACCAGATATCACACTGTACTATAAAGCAGCAGTCATCAAAACTACCTGGTACTGGCTAAGAAACAGAGTCGTGGATCAGTGGAATAGGATAGGTACACAAGATGCAGGAGTCAACGACTATAGCAGTCTACTTTTTGATAAACCCAAAGAATCCAGCTTCTGGGCTAAGAATTCACTATTTCACAAAAACTGCTGGGAAAATTAGAAAATGGTAGGGCAGAAAATGGGCATAGACCAATATCTTACACCATATACCAAAATAAAGTCAAAATGGGTTTATGATTTAGGAATAAAGGCTGATACTATAAGCAATTTGGGAGAGCAAGGAATAGTTTACCTATCAGATTTATGGAAAAGCAAAGAATTCATGACCCAACAAGAGATAGAGAGCATTACAAAATGCAAAATGGATAATTTTGATTATGTTAAATTGAAATGTTTTTGAATAAACAAAGCCAATGCAACCAAGATTAAGAGGGAAGCAGAGAATTAGGAGAAAATATTTACAACTAGTGTCCCTGATAAAGGCCCTATCTCTAAAATATACAGGGAACTGAGCTAAATTTATAGGAATACAAGTCATTCCCCAATTGAGAAATGGTCAAAGGATATGAATAGGCAGTTTTCAGAGGAAGAAATTAAAGATATCTACAGGCATATGAAAAAATGCTCAAAATCACTACTGATTAGAGAAATGCAAATAAAAACACCTCTTAGGTACCACATCTCTCCTGTCAGATTGGCTAAAATGACAGAACAGGAAAACAATGGAGAGGATGTGAGAAAATTGGTACATTGTTACACTGCTGATCCAGCCATTCTAAAGAGCAATTTGGAACTATGTCCAAAGGGCTATAAAAATGTGCATACCCTTTGACCCAGCAATACCACCCTAGGGCTATATCCCAAAGAGATCCAGCCATACCACTTCTAGGGATGTATCCCAAAGAGATCACACAAGTGGGAAAAGGACCCATATGTACAAAAATATTTATAGTGGTTCTTTTAGTAGCAGCAAAGAATTAGAAATCAAGGGGATGCCCTTCAATTGGGGAATGGCTGAAGAAGTTGTGGTATATGAAGGTAATGGAAAACTATTGTGCTATGAGAAAGATACAGAAAGGATGATACAGACTTCATAATAACCTGAAAAAACCTACATGACATAATGCTGAGTGAGCGGAGCAGAACCAGGAGAACGTTATCCACAACCACAGATATATGGATTCTGTGATGACTAACCCTGATAGATTTTGCTCTTCTCAGCAACACAAGGTTCAAAGACAACTCCAAAGGACTCGTGATGGAGTCAGCTTTCTACATCCAAAGAAAGAACTATGGAGTCTGAATGCAGACTGAGGCATACTGTGTACTCTCCATTTTTCCCCTTGGTTTTTCTTTTTTTGGTTTTGTTTCTTCTTTCTCATGATTCATTCCATTGGTCATAATTCTTCTTTACAACTTGACTATTGTGTAAATAAGTTCAATGCGAAGTTATATGTAGAAGACATATTGGATGCCATGCCGTCTTGGGGAGGGAGGTGAAAGAGGGGAAAAAATCTGCAACTCAAAATTATGTGGAACTGAGTGTTGTAAACTAAAACTAGAAATCTTAATTATTAAAAAAAAACAACTCTTAGGTACCACACCTCTCCTGTCAGATTGGCTAACAAGACAAAACAGGAAAATGATAAATGTTGGAGAGGGTGTTGGAAAATTGCAACATTAATACGTTGTTGGTGGAGTTGTGAACAGATCCAACCATTCTGGAGAGCAATTTGGAACTATGCCCAAAGTGCTATAAAAATGTGCATACCCTTTGACCCAGCAATACTACCCTAAGGCTATATCCCAAAGAGATCATGCTAGTGGGAAAGGGACCCGTATGTACAAAAATATTTATAACTGCTCTTTTTGTGGTGGCAAAGAATTGGAAATCAAGGGGATGCCCATCAATTGGGGAGTGGCTGAACAAGTTGTGGTATATGAATGTAATGGAATAGTATTGTGCCATAAGAAATGGGAAAGACAAGGACTTCATAATAGCCTGGAAAGACTTACATGATCTGATGCTGAGTGAGAGGAGCAGAACCAGGAGAACATTGTACACAACTATGATTCTGTGATGACTTTGATAGACTTGGCTCTTCTCAGCACTACAAGACTCGAAGATAGCTCCAAAGGAATCATGATGGAAAAAGCTATCTACAACGGAGAAAGAACTATGGAGTCTGAATGCACTCTTTTTTTTTCTCTTCTTTTTCGGTTTTGCTTCTTCTGTCTCATGATCCATTCCATTTTTCTTTATAACTTGACTATTGTGTAAATAAGTTTAATATGAAGGTATATGTAGAATCTACATCAGACTATATGCTGTTTTGGGGAGAAGGAGGGGGTAGGTATGGAGGAAAATTTGAAACTTAAAAAAATCTAATTTAAAAAAAGAATGATTCATTTTTTTCTTACTGTATCTATTTGATATGAATAATTTTTAGAAAGAGACCCAATCACTATATGGAAGAGTCAATGTAATATTAATTAAGTTGGGACTTTTTTACTGTTTTAGAATGCTAAATTAATTAAGTGTCTTCCAGCCTTTGTTAAACGCTCCCTATCTTGTCAACCCAGATGTTGATGGTTTCTTGTTAACTATGAATTGTGATCTGGTCTGTTTATATTGTGTGTGTTTGTAACTTGTTTGTACTTGCTCTGAAGTTCAGGTTCCTGGCTTTTCCTCCTGAACTAAGTGAGTTTATATGTGTATGTTTTGTTAAAGTAAGATTGTTAACCCCTTAATGTTACTTTTCTTAGTAAAGCAGATCAAAAGAACCTGTGCTGGCAGCATTCTTCTTGTTGGGCTTGTGTTGGTCTTTCACCCCTACAACAGCTGCTAGCTGAATTGTTGCAATGGTCAGTCAGTTAATAAACATTCATTAAAGAAAAAAGTTGGATTAAGTTAATGGATCAAGCTTTCAGAGATTTTTTTTCTAAAAGATACCTAAACCTTTATTTTCCGAAAGACAAAATAAAACTCGCTAAAACAATATACCTGGCATTATGTATAACTGATTTCTTATTCCTATTCCCTTCAACACAAAGTCCCAACCAAATACTATCCACTCTTTCTACTGTGCCTTCTGGAATGCCTAGTCCATAGGTAATAATCTTTCTCTCACCTTAAATCTTTTCCTTTTTAACTCCTTTCATTTTCTGACTCTCACTGAGACCCAGCTCCTTCCTGAGTCTCCATGGCTATGCTTTCCCATAGAGGCTGCACAGGTAGAGGTGGGGGAGTTGGAATACTCCTTGCTCTTTATTGCCATATGCATGATCTCCCACTACCACCATCCCCCTTTGAGGTGCATGCAATCTGCATCTGCCACCCAATCAAAATCTGGGTAGCTGTTGCCTATAGACCTCTATGACATTTCCTTTCCTTCCTTGATGTGTTCAGTACTTGGTTCACAATCATTCTCTTCTTCCTAACTCCTGAATTTATGCTAGGGAACTTTAACACGCATATTAATATTCTCTCAAACATCCTAACCTCCAAGTTTCCTCAAACTACTCACTTCCCAGATTTACCTTACCTCAGTCACACACAAAGATACCTTTGATGTATATGCTATCATGCACAAATGGACTACCTCCATGTTCACGAACTCTGATATTTCCTTATCTGATCACCATCCATTGGCTTTCCACCCTGCCCTCTGCCTTCTAGTACCAAAGCCTACTGTTCATCCACACTGTGACCTCCAATCCCTTGACCCCTTAGTTCTCTCCCAAGGCCATCACCTTTGCATTAGCAACATTCTCATCCTTTTCCCCATCTTGGTCCTGTGGTGAACTGCTTCAACTCTATACCATCCTCTTCTCTTTAGAGTCTTGGCCTCTTATCATATCACTGACTATGTCCTGCCAAGTCATAGCCTTGGATTACTCTCATTACCGTCAGCTGCCTTTGTTCCTACACGTGTGCTGCTGAACCAAGATGGATAAAAGGACAAAACCATTCTGACTGGATCCCCTAGAAATATATATTATATTACCTCAACAGGGCCTTCACTGCTGCTAGGTCATCCTTCTACACCCTCCTAATTAATTCACTATCTCATTAACGCTAGTGACTTGTCTAAATCTCTTCATCCCTCTTCAATCCTTCCATGGCTTCCTGCACCCCTCCCCCAAGTCTTCCTCCATCCAAAACCAACCAAACAAAAAACCTCACTTGATTTTTCCATCCCTGTTAACTGTTGCCTCATATCCCTCCCGCATCTTGTGGCTAAACTCCTTGAGAAGGCCATCTACAATAATTGGTCCCATTACTTTGTCTCAACTCACTTTCTTCATAGCTCTCTATAATCTGTTTTCAGACTTTGTCTTTCAACTGAAACTGCTCTCTCTAAAGTTCCCAATCATCTCTTAATTGCCAAATCCAATGGCCTTTCTTACCTCTCCTCCTTGACTTCTCCATGGTGACTGATTACCATCTTCTCCTTCATACTCTTTTCTCTCTAGGTTTTTAGGATATTTTTTGGTATGTCTTTGCTGTGTCTCCTATGTATCTGACCCTGTCTTTGTCTCCTTTGAGGGATCTTCACTTCATGTAACCAGGCTTTGACCTGGGTCTTTTTCTCTTCTATCTACATATCATTCAACTTGGTGAACTCATCAGTTCCTATGGATTCAATTCCCATCTCTGTACTTATGATTCCCCAATCTACTTATCCTGTCATACCCTCTCTGCTGACCTTTAGTCTCGCATTTCCAACTGCCTATTAAATATCCCAAACTGGATATACCACAGACATTCTAAATGCCACATGTCTAAAACTGAACTCATTATCTTTTCCCTCAAACCATCCCCATGTCTCTATTTTCCTCCTAATTACCCAGACTTACAACTTAGCCATCATTCTAGATCTCTCACTATCTCTCACCACCCATGTCCAATCTGCTGCCAAAACCTATTAATTTTACCTTTATAATATCTCTCAAAGACACCCCCCTTTACCTCTGACAATGTTACTACACTGGTTCAGTCTCTCATGTCCTCATTGCTGGATTATTGCAACAGCTTTCTGATCATTCTACCTGCCACAAGTCTCTCTGCATTTAAGTCCATCCTCCATTCAGCTGCCAAAGTAATTTTCCTAAAGGACAAGTCAGACTATGTGTAACAGCAAGCACCCTGGCATACCCAAGATGCCCTGCCAACATAGGTTTTTTAATCTGCTTTTCTAAAGAAAAGACAACTTTTAAAGGGGTCAACAATCTTACTTTAATTACAGATAAGTAGAAAATACAAGCAAAGAAATTAGCACAGAGATTCAGCAGGGCTCCAAATGCCCGAACAAAGTAATACAACCACCTACATATACCACTAGATGGAGAAGGACCAATATCTCAGTAGTTGGGGGGGCTCTTAACAAATGGCTACTCAGAGTCCCATCCAAGGGAATCAAAAAGTCCTCATTAGTGAATCCCCAAAGCAAAATCTCACCTCAGAATATATATCTTTTGGCTAATAGGCTCAGAGCCAGAAGGCATCACAACCCTCCTGACTCAGTGCCTAATTAGCTTAGTACCAAAAGGTGTGAAAGCCTTCCTATAAGCAAACCTCCCCATAAGCAAACTTCCCTAAGACAAGTTCCTTCCTCAATGGGCTCTATGTGACTTAGGATGTATCACATAGGTGATTGAACACATGTGATCACATAGGCCTGTTAATGGATGGAGAAGATCTTTGTAGTCCATTAACATTATACCATATCACCTCCCTGCTCAATAAACTCCACTTTATTAACTATTTTTTAAACTCAAATTTATTTGAACTGCTATTTAAATTCCTATAATTTAAAGAATCAAACATAAAATTCTCTGTTTGGTCCTTCATAACCTCCCACCCAGCCTCACCCACCTTTCCACTCTTCTCATACCTTACCTCTCTCCACACTTTCACATATTCTTTGATTGAGCAATACTGGCTTCCTTGCTGTTCCTCAAACAGCACATTTAATTTCCCTATTCCAGGCATTTTCTCTGACTGTCCCCTATGCCTGGAATGATTTCCCACCTGATGTCTACCTCTTTGCTTCCCTTGCTTCCTTTATGTCCCTTAAAATCCTACCTTCTACAGAAAGCCTTTGCAGTTCCTCTAAATTCTATTGACTTCCCTCTGCAGATTTCTTCTCATTTTTTCTGCATATAACTCATTTGAACATAGCTTTTGCATAGTGTCTCTCCCATTAGACTGAGCTCCTCAAAGATAGGGACCACCTTTTGCCTTTCTTTGTATCTCTGGTACTTAGCATGGTGCCCTACACATAGTAGGCACACAATAAATGATTAGTGACTAAATTTTTACTCTCTATGACTGTGGCTGCTCATCATTCCCAAATATGGGAAAGAAAATGAGCATGGAAAGGGGAGGGCAGAGTTTTTTAAAAATAAAGTATGTATTTTAAGGGAATTTACTTGGGAAATTGCTATTTTCCTATATTTTCTCTTCCCTTTTCCTCTCCTTACCCCAATCTTAATCTGTAGAAGAATACCTCAAAAGGAAGGCCATTGAAAAAAGGGCCATAAAAAGTATGGTGAATAGAAAGAATTAGTTGCACTCCTTTACGTCCTGGTAACCTGGTAATTAGAATAACCCAGAAACTAGACTAATTAAGCAATGACTAATTGTGCCTATTTCTAGTATAGGGAGATAGCATTTAAAGTATTTAAAAAGACTGGAGAGTGGTTATCATCCTACCTTAGCTACACTGAAGAATGACCATACATTGGCTCTCACTATTACCTATAAATGCTTTACTTGCTTAATTAAAAACTTCAATATTGCTCTAACCATAACAAATCATTCCATTTTTCTTTATGCCACAGCCCTCCTAAACTTATTCTTTGAACTCATTGAGGTCTCTAATTCTTTTACTCCTCAATACATTTTTAGTTATACTCTGACTTCATTTGCATTCCTTCTCAACCTCAACTCCATAGCTAATTGATTCAACTCTACATTATGATTTACTTTCAAATTCCTTACCTTCTGGTCCTATTAGTACTCATCCCTTGCCAATCCTTAGTGCGAGATTATTCCAACCTTCTGCTTTTACTCATCTTCTGATGGATAGAGTTGAAGAAAGTCATATGTAGCATTTGATCCCCCTTGGGCTATTTCTCCAATGTGGTATTCCTAGATTTGCAGGTTGTGTTCCAGAAGGGATAGTTATCCTCATTATTAACAGTGTGGGGTGCTGTGGGACTGTACTTTTAAACCACGGTTCACTAGAACTCACCAGCATGCTTCCTTGGCTTAATTTAGCTAGTAAACACAATAGCTCTTAGATCAATTACCTTATCATTCAACTGAAGATGTTCTCTCTAAAGTTACCCTTTAAGTTGTTGAATCTGGTCCTTTTTCACTCTACATACCTGAAGCATTTTACACTGCCAACGAGCTTCTCTTACTGCATACTCTCTTCTCTCTAGATTTTCATGATATGTTCTCTCCTTCATCTCTTCCCAAATCTCCTTTGTTGACTCATTTTCCATATCCTACACTCTAAACTTTTACTGTTTCCCAAGCCTCAGTTTAGAGCCTGATTCTATTCTTTCATTTCCCCTCACATTCTCCTTTATTCTTATCAGTTCCCATTGATTTAGTTATAATCTTTCTACATAAATGACATGTCCTGTCTCATCTCTTCAGCCCTGGGACCACATTACCAACTGCCTATTGTACCTTTCAAACTGGATGTTCCATAGGCATCTCAAATTCAACATGCTTGAAACAAAATTTATTATATTTCCCCTAAAATCTATCCTTCCTCCATACATATACATATATAGTTACATATGTATATATATTTGTATTTGTACATGTGTACATATGTATATATACATATATATGTATATATATATAATTTCCATTGTGATTGAAAGACTAAGCATGTGATAAATCCTTATGTTCTTTCGTTTATTTTAATTTAGATTATTTTTTGCTAAAACTAATAGGTTTTTATTTTTTAACCTAGCATCAAAAGAGTGCCATGTCATAGTGGGAAACATTAGGCAGACTTAGAACTTTTATCCAGATCATGAAAAAATGTAAAATGTACAAATTCAGGCAATGCTACCCATGATATTTATAACACATTGTCATTTCCTATTGGACTTTGGGAAAATATTCATGCAGTTAAAATGCTTGCCCTACCATTATATTTTTGTACTGCTTCTTCCTAAACACTTGTTGAGGCTTTCTCTCACATGTTTTTAAAAGCCAAAGTCCTGGGGAGAAGGAGGAATGGAACGAAGTAGAGTAGACAGAAGGGAGAAGAACTTCTCTCCTAGGAAAATAATGAATAGGAACAACAAATATCATGCCTTAATTGTGTTCAGGGTCACATGAAGGGTGCCAAAAGTTTAGTTTCACTAAGTACCTCACGATAAAAAAGAAATATAAGGAAACCATGAAAACATCTTTAGCCCATCTCTCTCTCAAAACTGTGAAGTTTGTATTGAACTTTGAATGAATAGCCAGAGAGATTGATTTAGAATTCTTACAGTGAAAGTAAAAAAACAACTGATGACAAGTTCATAACTGTTTTCCCTTATTGGTATTGTTTCAATAACAGGAAGTAAGTGAAATTCACATTTTAAAGTTCCTAACACCCTTTAACAGATCTTGTTGCCTTTATTAACCTATACAAAAACAACTTTCCCCCTTCATCAGAACTTGTTCACCTTTCCATTCATTCAGCAAACATTTATTTATTGTGGGAGATCAAAAGACTCAGTGGCCTGCGAATACCAGGATTGGGGCGGATATATCACTTATAGTCTCTGCCCTGTTGTCAATAATTTTTTTAATTTAAATTTATTTATTTAACATATTTGGTTTTCAGCATTGATTTTCACAACAGTTTGAATTACAAATTTTCTCCCCATTTCTACCCTCCCCTCCACTCCAAGATGGCATATATTCTGGTTGCCCTGTTCCGCAGTCAGCCCTCCCCTCTCTCACCCCCTCCCCCTCTCATCCCCTTTTCCCTTCCTTTCTTGTAGGGCAAGATAAATTTCTACGCCCCATTGCCTGTGTATCTTATTTTTTAGTTGCATGCAAAAACTTTTTTTTTGTTTTTGAACATCTGTTTTTAAAACTTTGAGTTCCAAATTCTCTCCCCTCTTCCCTTCCCAGCCACCCTCCCTAAGAAGTCGAGCAATTCAACCTAGGCCACACGTGTATCATTATGTATAACCCTTCCAAGATACTCATGTTGTGAAAGACTAACTACATTTTGCTCCTTCCCAACCCATCCCACTTTATTGAATTTTCTCCCTTGACCCTGTCCCCTTTCCAAAGTGTTTGTTTTGATTACCTCCACCCCCATCTACCCTCCCCTCCATCATCCCCCCCCTTTTATTTTTTTTTATCTTCCTCCCTCTTCTTTTCTGTGGGGTAAGATACCCAACTGAGTATGTATGGTATTCCCTCCTCAGGCCAACTCTGATGAGAGCAAGGTTCACTCATTCCCCCCTCACCTGCCCTCTCGCCTCCTCCCACAGAACTGCTTCCTCTTGCCACCTTTATGCGAGATAATCCACCCCATTCTATCTCTCCCTATCTCCCTCTCTCAGTATGTTGCTCTCTCATCCCTTAATTTCATTTTATTTCTTTTAGATACCTTCCCTTCTGTCAATAATTTTTAAAAATGGGATACATGCCAGAGAATCAGAAAAGGCAAATGTCATGAATTTCAGAAAATGAAGAGGGACTCTATTAGCTGTAAGCTCATGAACTGGATTTCAAGCTCTGGCAAAATTGTTAGTAAAAATATGGTCTGTGAGGATTTAGAAAGAGAGGCAGCAAGCACGACTTCATCAAGAATAGGTCATTCCAGATTAATTTCCTTTTTGACAGGATCACTCAACTGGTAGATCAAGGGATTGCTGCAAACACAATAGACCTAGATTTCAGCCAAGCAGTAGACAAAATCGTTCATACTATTCTTGTCAACAAGAGGGAGAGATGTGGGCTGGAAGGAAAGTACAATTTAATAGATTCCAACCTGTTTGATAATGGGTGTCATAGAGTGTTCAGCAATGGGTTGATATCAAATTGGCAAGAGAGCTTTAGGGGAGTGCCCCAGTTATCTGCCCCAGCTATTTTTTAACAGCTTTATCAGTGTTTTGAATAAAAACATAGAGATCATGATTATCATTTGGAAAACTACCAAGCACAGGAAGATATTTAATGTGTTAGATAGGATCCCAAAAGTTTCCAGTGGACTCATGTAATGGATCAAGTCTAACAAAGTGAAATTGAATACAGATAAATTCCAATTCCAAATTAAATGCACCTGTAAAAGGAACCTGGGTGCATATATAGACAACAGGTTGTGTTGATAAGATTTGTCAGCTAGAACTTTGAACTTGAGGCACCTGTGTGACACACAGAAGTCCAAAAAATCTCAAAATCATCTTTGGTAGAATCAAGAGGCATAGCTGGATCTAAAAAAGCTGACAGTCACATGATGCTTCACCCTTGTCAGAGAACATTTGGGATGCTGTGTTCAGTTTGGGGTACTGCAATGGAGAGAAGATATTAATAAGCTGAAATACATGCAGAGGAAGACAAACAGGATGATGATGTGACTGGAGGACCCATTAAAGAAACAAAGGATGGTCAGCTGGAGGAGAGGTGCCCAATAGCTCTCTTCAGGGATTTGAAGGATTGTCATTTGGAAGACAATTGTCATGTAGAATAGTGGAATTAAATAGAAACAGAGGCAACTAAACCATATATAAGGATTCCTGCAGGCCACAAATTGACTTAGAAAACTATATGTTCACATATTTCTTTTTTATTTATTAATAATTTATTTTTAAAATACTTCCCTGTTACACTTTTTTAAGGCAATAGGGGTTAAGTGACTTGCCTAGGCTCACACAGTTAGTAAATGTGTAAGGCTAGATTTGAACTCAATTTCTGCTGCCTCAAGAGCCAATGCTCTATCCACTGTACCACCTAGCTGCCACCCCTCCTCCCCCACCTGGCCTTTTTCAGACTACTTAATAGATTTATTAAGCAGACATCAAAAACAAAGGACCTAACATAGCTATCCCAGTGCTGATTCCATAAGCCATCATTTCAGTTTGGTGCATGGTGATTTCACCTTCCAATTTCAGTTACACATAAATTTAGTTTTCCTTTTCAAATCAAATGGCATCCTGTAACAGCATGCCAAAGAGAAGAAACATATTTAACAGACCAAAAGGAAAAGATGAAAACTTTTTAACAGATAATCTGAATACAGAAAGAAATATGTCTAGCACAGCAACAAAGGTACTTCTCACTGAGACTCATGAGTGTATTTCCCTTCTCACTGGGTGTTTTCAAGCAGAGGCTGAATGACCAGTTGTTTCTGAAAGGATTCTTAGGGAAAAATTGTACTCATTAGTACTTGAGGTCCCTTCCAATTCTGATATTCTGTAATACACGAAGCATAGAATCTATTAGTTGAAATTAGATATCAACACAAAGAGCCTCATAGCTCCAAGGCAATTCTTTTCCTCCTCTCTAATTAACTCACTCTCCTACTCATTCACCACAGTGACTCTTCCAAGCCTGTTTCATCCTTCCTCAAACCTCCCATGCCTTCCCCTCCCCTTTACCCTTTCTGCTGGGAATTTTTCCTCATATTTTATTGAAAAAAAACTGAGGCCATTTGCTGAGAGCTCTCTCTTCTCCCCTCCTCCTCATCTTCCATCACTCAGAAGTTTTCTGCCACTATCTCCTTCATCCCTGTCTCCCTTAAAGGGGTGGCCCTTTTTCTTGCCATGGTTAATCCATTTACCTGCACAAGTGATCTCATTCTATCCCATATTCTCCAAGCCATTGTCTCCTTTATCATTCCTACCATCTCACTGTCTTCAATTTCTCCCTTTCTATTGACTACTTCCCTACTATTGACAAACATGTTCATCTCTCCTCCACCCTGAAATAACTCTTATTTAGTCCATCCATGCCTGCTATCATCTTATCTCTCTCCTGACTTTTGTAGCTAAACACCTTGGGAATGCTATCTACATACAACAGGCACCTCTCCTTCTTTTCTCATTTCTTTTCCTTCAACTCCCTCAAGTCTGGCTTCCAACCTCATCATTTAACCAAAATTGCTCCAAAGTTACCAACGATCTCTTAACTGCAAAATCTAAAAAATCTAATATCCTTTTCTTAACTCTCTTCCTCTTTGCACTCCATGTAGTCTATGACTCTGTTAAACACCCTTTTTTCCTCAATACTTTCCTCTCTACTATTTTCTGGTTTACCTCCTACTTATCTGACTGCTCCTCAGTCTCCTTTGGTGGATCTTCATCCAGATCTTACCCATCAATTGTGGTTGTTGCACAGGGCTCTGTCCTGGGTCTTCATCTTTTCTCCTTGTGTATCATTTCACTTGGTAATCTCATCAACTCCCATGGATTTAGTCATCATCTCTATGCTGATCATTGCCTATTTATCAATCCTGAAACTCTGCTACCTTCAGCCTTGTACCTCCAACTTCTAATCAGACACCTAGACATGAATGTCCTGTCAACATCTTAAACATAATATATCTAAAACTTAATTCATTATCTTTCTCCAAAACTATCCCCCCTTCCAAACCTCCTTATAACTATCCTCCCAGGTCTCCAGGCTTATGACATAGGTATTATCCTCAATTCTTCCCTCTCTCTCATCCCTTGTATTCAATCTGTTAATAAGACCTATAGGTTTTACCTTCTCTCCCCTAATACTGCCATCACACTTGTGCAAAGTTGTTATCACCTGAACCATTATCACCAATAGCCTTTTCCTGGACTGTCACAATAGCCTTTGGATCTGCCTCTGTTTCACAGTCCCTCCAGTCAATCCTCCACTCAGCTGACTAATTTTCCCCAAACTCAAGTCTGACTATGTTACCTGCTAACTCAATAAATGCCTCTAGCTTCCTAGTACTCTAGGAACAAATTTTAAATCCTCTTTTTTGTCATTCAATGCCCTTCAAAACCTGCTCCCCTCACAGTTTTATATTTTTCTTATACCTTACAGATCTAAGATATACTCTTCAACCCAGTGGCACTGGCCTCTTGACTTTTCCTTGAACAAGACACTTCATCTCCCTACAGCTGACATTTTTACTCACTGTCCCCTATGCATGGAAAGTTTTCCCTCCTCATTCTTTATCTCTTTCAAGTCCTAGCTAAAAACCTATATCTCTCATGATCATCCAAAAGAACAGACTCAGTTTCAGAAATAATACAGGGGGAAATTCTATTGGTACATAAGAAATGGTTCTTTGAAGGGAAGAGAGAAGCAAGAGAGAGAAAAAAAGAATTTCTCTTGATCACAAGGCCTGAGGTGCACTGTTAGGAGCTGCCCAGCAGGTGGTAATATCTGTCAAATGTTAAGTCTTGTGTCCATGAACAGTGAAGAATGAGACCATTTGGAAATAATTCCCTTCAGAAAGGAGGGCTGGGGAGTGGGGTTTTGTATTGTTTCTGTTTGGCTAATGTTTTCAATGATCATGGATTGCCTTAGTTTAGCATTGCATTAACACTCCCAAAATTTCCTTATAGTCTTGGGAAACAAAAAGTTTTTAATGATTAAAAGATGAGTTTTTAATGATTTAGAGAGACTATGCTTCTAGGTGTTGGTGGAGAAAGGAACCTTTAATTTTTTTAGGGGGATTAAGCAGCTGTATTGAATTGTCCTGAAATTCTGTGGATGTTTATTTTCAATTTGGAAGTGACTTGCAGCTCTATCCTTGGAGTTTGCTCCTGAGGTCATCATAGACCTATCCAAGGTGGACAAGTGGCGAGGGTCTACTCCATTTCACAAAAAGGGGAAACCGAGATGCATAAAGGAACTCGAAGTCTCAAACCTCTAGCTGTTTTTAATATTATCATATCCGTGAAATAACTTCAACTAAATAAAACAAACATTTACTAAGTACTTTCCATGTGCAAGGAGCTATGGTAGGTGATTGGTATTCAGGATCTTTCCCTCAAAGTTTTAATTTTACTGAAAGAATAAAACAGAAAATCAAACTAGTAAACACAAGATATGTACAAAGTAAACAAAATGATCTCAAGAGTGAGAACGTACTATAGCTGCAGGGATCAGCAAAAACCTGGGATGGGAACTAACCTTTTCTTAACTTCTATCATAGCATCGTCATCCTTCTAGTCACCCAGGTTCATAAATTCATAATGATAATATTCATATAGTATCTACAATGTGCCAGGCACTGTGCTTAGTGATATATATATATATATATATATATATATATATATATGTGTGTGTGTGTGTGTGTGTATACACACATGTATATATGTATATAGATGCATATATATGTGTATATATATATATATATATATATATATATATATATATATATATATATATATATATATATATATATATATATAAAATCTTATTTGAGCTTCACAACAGCCTTGGGAGGTGCTATTATTATCCCCATTTTATAGATGAGGAAACTAGAGGCTAAGTGATTGTCCAGAGTCATACAGCTAGTAGGTACTTGAGGCTGGATTTGAACTCAGCTTTTCCTGACTCCAGACCTGCTTCTCTATCCATTGTATCACCTCATTGTCCCTAATCAGTCTCAACTCTTCAGTCTCCCTCAACACTCTTCCTCCCCCAACAATGTCCAGTCAGTTTCTAAATCCTATCAATTCTACCTCTGCAATAACTCTTAATTCTTTCTCCTTCTTCTCTGTTCTCATAATCATTCTCCTAGTTCAGGCACCTTTCATCTGGATAACTACAACAGCCTCCTAAATCAGTCCCCTGCCTCTAGTCAGTCCCCTCTCCAATCCATCCTCCACATGGTTGCCAAAATGATATTCCTAAAGAGCAGGTCACTGTGACCATGTCACTCTGCTCCTCAAGAAACTTCAATAGCTCCCTACTAACTATAAGAAAAAAAATACAAATGTCCTTCTGGCATTTAAATTTCTCAGAATCTGGCTATTTCCTAACCAATTGCATATTATTCCCAGTCACACATTCTGTTCCAGCCTAACTTGTCTATTTGCTAGACAAAATTGAAACCATTTATATCAGTAGGGCAAGATTCATGACTTTGAGAACGACACATGAACATGCTTGAATGATTCAGAATCACGAAGTATAAGAAATTCTCTAGGTAAAAGGCAGAGGAAGTATAACATTTATTTAGACATGAGAGAATCCAATCCCAGGACCAGTAATTCCAATTGCATAAAGTAGCAATAATATTCCAAAGCCAGTAAGCCCACCTCAATGTAGCAACAAGGAAATTATAACACAATATTATAGCAAGGAGCCAAGTCGTCCTGTAACCTTTCCCCCTGCTAGGGCCTTCCTGTAAACAATCATTCATGAATCCTAACTCTCCACTCAAGCACTCTCTTTTGCAGCTCAGTAGACTCTGAGTTCCTGTTCCTTCTCCTTGGGCTGAATTCCGATTCCTGTAGCTCTTGCTGCCTCAATGTCTTCTGAATCCTGCCATTCTCAGTTCTGCTGCTCTCAATTCTGGGCTCTGTTTTTATACAGTCCTAGCTGGCATCAGATTGACTAGAACTCAGTGCACATACCATTGGTTCTGGTCTTAGCAACTCCCCTTAGGGCCCTGAGGGCTTCACACCCACATCTGCTTAACTAGTAAAAGGATATGGGCCTGGGGCCTCACACCTAGTTAGTGAAAGGTATGGGTCTGCCTCTAATCAGGCCTCCCTTTGTTGGCCCCCCTGAGGCCTATTCAATGGTGGGGAAAGATCTTTCACTTACTGATTGGCCTTACACCATTCCCACCTTTAAGGAGTTTATACTCTAATGGTGGGAATCAACATGTACACAACCATATACAAAATATATACAGAGCCAATATAAAGTAGCTAGGTAGCATTAGTATAAATAATGAATCCTGTGTAGTGGCGGCATTGTTCAAATTTACCCTAAATATTTCCATTAGCCTGGAACCAATTACCATATTTTATATATAATTGTACTTCAAATATTTTAGTAGAATAGATTAGTACTTAGCATAGTGCCTGAGGCATAGTAGGTACTTAATGAATATTTGCTTATTGACAGAATAGTGTGAATTCAAATAATGCTGCCATTTCACAGAATTCCTTATTGGTGTTAATGCAGAACTAACTGTAATTTCAGTGGGGGGCAGGGGGTGGGGGGTGGGGGAGGACTAACAACAGGTATGGTCTGGAAAAACTTCCTACAGGAAGCAGGACCTGAGCTGTGCTTTAAAGGAAGCTAAGGATTCAGTGGGATGAGATACAAGAAGAACATCCCAGGAATGGGAGACAGGCCATGCACAGAGGACGAAGACAGTAAGTCATAGCAGCAGGTGGTTAGACAGACAAAAAGTATTTATTCAGTGCCTACTTTGTGCTGGACATTGTTTGAAGTGATAGGGTTGAAAAGAAAGGCAAAAACACTGTCTCGGTCCTTAAGATGCATCCTAATGGGGAAGACAATGTGCAAGTATTACGTAATATCTTAAATATATTTCTGAATGTTTTATACACACATATATAACTTCTGTGGTATGTATGTATGTATGTCATGCCTCTAGTGCATCCTCCATTCAGCTGTCAAAACGTTCTTCCTAAAGTGAGACTTGACTGTGTCACTCTCTTATTCAATAAACTCCAGATGCTCCCTATTATTTCCAGGACAAAATGGAAAATCATCTGTTTGACATACACATACATAGACATATATATATATATATATATATATATATATATATATATATATATATATATATATATACACACATACACACATATACACATATATACATATATATGTATGTATATATACACATATGTATATATGTATGTATACACGCAGATGCATATATATTCAAATAACTATGTACTGCACACCTGTATGGGAAGTTGGTGGTACAGTGAATATTGCTGGGCCTAGAGTCAAGAAGAACTGAGTTCAAATCTGGTCTCAGACATTTACTAACTGTGTGACTCTGGGCAAGTCACTTAATTCTGTTTCCCTCAATTTCCTCATCTGTAAAATGAGCTGGAGAAGAAAATGGCAAACCACATAGTATCTTTGCCCAGAAAATCCCAATTGGGGTCACAAAGAGTTGGATATGGCTGAAATGACTAAACAACACTACCACAACTACAATACATAATTATATATATATATATATATATATATATATATATATATATATATATATTATATGATAGATATAAATGCACACATATGAATTTGCATATCTATGCTTTATGTATACCAGTGTAAACCCATATATACATATGTATGCATTATATGATGCAAATATATGCAAATGGTGGTGTACTACACATGTCACAATATAATACATGTAAGGTATTTAATACATATGAATACATGTGTACATTTGCTCTTATATATATCTGCATATATAGCCATATAAATGGAAAACCATCTCAGAAAGAAGTCACTAGCAGTACAGGAAGACTGGAAAGGCCTCTTACAAACAGAAGGATTTGAGTTGAGTCTTGAAGGAGGCCAAGGAACCAAGGAGCTAGAATTGAGGAGGGGGAACATGCCCAGTGTGAAAGCCAGTGAAAAGCAAAGAATTGGGAGATGGGGTGTCATGTGTTATGAACAGAAAGTAGGCCAATGTAGGCTGGTCCTAGAGTATGGAGAAGGGAGTAAAATGTAGGCAGACTGTCTAGGTAGGAAGGGACCAGGCTGAAAAGGGCTTTAGATGTCAAACAGATGGTTTTCCATTTGATCCTGGAGATAACAGGGAGACTCTGTTCTTGAATAAGAGAGTGACAAGGTCAAATCTCACTTTAGGAAGAGTGCTTTGGCAGCTGAATGGAGGATGGGCTGGAGAAGGGAGAGACTTGAGCTGGGCCCAAGTCTCATGGGCCGTTTTCGTAGTCCAGGAGTCAGGAGATGAAGGCTTGCACAAGGGTGCTGGCTACATGAGCAGAGACATATATAAGAGATACTGTAAACTTAAGGATTAAAGAATTATCATCAGATTGGACATGTGTGGTGAGTATGAGGAATTGAGGAAGATGCCAGGGTTTTGAGTCTGGGTGACTGGGAAGTTAGTTGTACCTTTGACATTAATAGGGAGGTTTGGAAGGGAAGAGTTACTTTGAAGAAAGATGAATTCTGTTTTGGAAATATTGAGTTTGAGATGTTTATGCAATATCCACTTTGAGGTGTCCAGAAGTCAATTGGTGATATGAGACTGGAGCTCAGGAGAGAAACTAAGGTTGGATATGTAGATGTGGAAATTGTCTACATAGTGATATTGATTGAATCAAGAAGCTCAAAAATCTTTATTTAATTGTGTTTTATATTACTTTGTTAAATATTTCCCAATGACATTTTAATGTGGCTGGGGCAGCAGTCTGGAGTGTTGTGGGCTGTATGAAGACGGGCCCCCGAATCTGACACCTCTGCTCTAAGACTAACAAAGACAGGTTAATACTCTTCATTAGGGAAGGGAGTTTATACACTGGGAGTTTCATGCACAGATGAAATTACAGTTCTAGACCATAAACAAACAAACACATAAAAAACCCAATCCAAAACCAATGCCATGAGGCAGATGCCTAGTTCAGAATTTGTGAAGTGTAGCCATTTCGAACACAATTCTCAATTCACCAAAATGTACTTTCGCATTCCTATCAACAAGCCTCAAGCCATGATTTATATTTCTGCTTTTTGTTCCATTAGTAAATATCAAGAGGTTTTTTTCACCCTCAGTCTCTAATGGAGCTTGAAATGAATGTGTGCATCTGGCATCTACTCTGGTATTGTTCGGTTGTGGTGAGACAGGATACTTCTAGAGCAGCATTTGTTAAAATCAGCTCCACTGAGGCTACAGGAATGGGGTCATATAGAACCAGTTAGAATTAGTTTTTCTCCCTTCTATCATTGATACTGGACAGTGATTAGTACTCCAGTTGAACTTAGCCAATTAAAATTGATTTGATTTTATAAAAGGATATTTACTGAGCTAGAACAAAAGTACAAAGTGTTTCCCCTCATGCCTGGGGGCACATACTCTTCTACAACCTCACTCCTTGGAGAGATGGGGCTCAAATTTGAAGCCTTTGCTACAAAGCATTCCCCTCACCCAGTTCACTTTGGAGTGTAGTATAGCTGATGGACAAATCACTGTTTATCCTATCTAGGTCCATGCTGTGTTGGGCTGGATCTTTATCCTCAGGACTACATTGGCCTTGATTGGCTGTTGGTAAATTTTGGCCCAGATTCCAGGTCCAGGACCACAAGTTCTCCAACTTTTCAAAGCTTACAAGATCATAGCCATCTCCAGCAGCCATCACCAATACTCTTTCTCCTAAGAACAAGAAAGAACAAACACAAAGAGGGCAAAGAACAGAAACTTATATTTACGGCACACATATTAGACTGAGCAGGGAGGTTAAATTTAGCCTGAGGCCTCTCTCGCTACCCGGACATATCTTTCCTCAATCACAGGCAGGGAGGGAAGAGATAGAGCTTTGGCTGGTCAGTGACTATTGAAAGTATTCCAGTTGAGGCTCAGCAGTCAATTAGAAGTTTATTTCTTCACCTCATGATTAGTAGATGGGAAGCTCATGCTCTAAGGGTTATGCAGACATTGCATTAGACAAGCAAAATTGAGCATACTCTTGAAAGCTGAGCCTGGCCAGTCCCCAATATACACATAAGAACACACATACATTCATACACATATGATTGCATACATACATGCACAGTCATCCAATATGTGCATACACTCTCTACGTGCATGCGTAGCATAATATAAACTACTAGTAGAATGAGTATTAGATTGCATATGCATAGAGTAATATATTATACATATATATGCTTTATATATTGGTATATGTATATGTGGGCATCTAGTTGGCACAGTGGTTAGAATGGTGGGCCTGGAGTCAGAAGACCCAAGTTCATATCTGGCCTCAGACACTTACTACCTGTGTGACTCTGCGCAAGTCATTTAACCCTGTTTGTCTCAGTTTCCTCATCTGTAAAATGAGCTAAAGAAGAAAATAGAAAACCACTCCAGGATCATTGCCAAGAAAACCTCAAATGGGGTCATGAAGAGTCGGACATGACTGAATAGGACACAACAACAGGCAAAGTCAACACCAAAATGGAAGGATACAGATGACAGAACAACACTGCATGTAATTATAATATCTCCAACTTGACCTATTAAAATGAATTGTTGACTCTGAAAAGCGGGAAATGAATAAAAACAAAGACATTTTCTTCAAGAATTGCCATTTTCAGGATATTTAATAACTAAAACAATTGCTACAATAAAAAGTAGAAAGGACAGAAAACTATACCATTAGCAAATGATCCATTTCTTAGCTGAGAAAAAAAATAGCAACCAAGGGCAACACTTATTTTGAGTACAAATTCATTTGCAAAGCATTATAAATAAAGATAATGGGAAATTACAAACGATATTGTCTTGCAAAAACCGTTTTAAAAAACACAGAATCTCTGGTATTAAGCCGTATAAGAGAGAGCATTGTAGAAAGATACCAAATAGTTTTGAAATGGAACAGCTCTGCCAGAATTTATGTAATGATCTCTTTTCTTTATTGATGACAATGAGACAACCCCATTTGGACTCTACCTCAGTATTCAATGTGCCATATGAAAGAGTGGAAATTTAGAAGGTGAAGTTGGGAAATAGCTGAACTACACCAAATATATAAGGGGGAAATTTGTATTGGAAGCACTATTAATTTAAAGATACTCGGGAATCAGTTTTCAGGAGATCATAAAGAGTAGAAAATTTTAAAATATTAGAAAAGAACACAGGTGACATTATTACCACCCCACCCCCCAGTAAAGAAAACTAAGATATTGAAAGCTACTCAATCATATTTTCAGTCTCAGGGTATCCTCAGAGTCTGTTCCAGAATCTCATTGTAGACTCAGGAGGCATGTGAGTGGATCTCTAGTCCAACCCATTTCTGTAAGGAATCCATACTATAACATACCCACCAGCTCATCTTCTAGTCTCTGCTTGATCACCTCCTATGACAGGAAAACCCCAATCTCCCCCCTAAATGGCCTTATTTTGCTTTTGTACACCTTCACTTGTTAGCAATTTTATTTTTAGTGTAGTTTCCCTTCAATATCAAACCTAAATTTGCCTGTTTGTAACTTCCAATCATTTCTTCTGGTTCTGTGCTCCAGTACCAAATAGGACAAATTTATCCATATTTGGGGGGTCAAGAAAGTGAGATTTAAAGAAGCTTAATCAGTTGCTAACAGTTGAATTTTATTTTAATATTAATATTTATAACCCTATTTGGACTCTTCCTCAGTATCCAATATGCCATATGAAGGAGTGGAAATGTCATTTTAGAAGATGGAGTGTTGGTGGAAGAGCCAAGATGGTGGAGTAAAAGCAGGGACTTGCTTGAGCTCTCCCCCAAACACCTCTAAATGCCTGTAAAAATGACTCTAAACAAATTATAGAGTTGCAGAACCCATAAAATGTCAGAGTGAAACAAATCTCTAACCCAAGACAACCTGGAAGCCTGTCAGGAAGGGTCTTCTATCACACCAGGTGGGAGCAGAGTGTGGGCAGCACTGACACAGACCAGGCCAGAGCAGACCTTAGAGGACTGAATCGCTGGCAGCTGTGATCGTTGCGACTGCTTAATCCACAAATGCCAAAGACAAAGTAGAAGGTCAGTGGGGAAACTTTGTTGGACCTGGGTGAGAGTAGAGCACTGTCAAGCCCCAGCCCTGGGGCAGCAGTGGCAGCTGCTTCTGGAACTCCGGACCCTCAGACAGTGGGGGAATCAAGTGGCAGATCAGAGAGGGATTACAAGGATCTCTTTGCTGGTGCTGAGGCAGGTTTCTCTTGCTCTGCCCTGCTTGGACCTCAGTCACAGTCCTGGGTGGCAGTCCTGGGGTGAGGAGAAGCGCTGGCACGGTACAGCTTGTGACAGCTGTGGAAAGGGAATCCTCTTCATGGTTACAAGGCAGGAAAAAGTGCTTGAGGTAACTCACAGACTAGAGCACGGGCCAGGAGAGGAGTAAACACCTCTCCTTTGATCAGACCACGTTAGAAGGACTGAAAATTTATAGGTGTCTAGAAATATCTCTCACAACAGCCACACAAAACCCCTGAAGCTTGGGACAGAGCACTTTTCACTCTGAAAGCAGAGTCCTACCTTGACAAAGAGCTCAAAAGTCAAGTAATTGGCTAGGAAAATGAGCAAACAGAGTAAAAAAATCAAACTATAGAATCTTACTTTGGTGACAAAGAAGATCAAAATATACAACCAGAAGAAGATAACAAAGTCAAAGCTCCTACATCCAAAGCCTCCAAGAAAAATATGAATTGATCACAGGCCATGGAAGAGCTCAGAAAGGACTTTGAAAATCAAGTAAGAGATGTAGAGGAAAAATTGGGAAGAAAAATGACAGTGATGTGTAAAAATCATGAAAAATGAGTCAACAGCTTACTAAAAGAGACCCCAAAAATACTGAAGAAAATAGCACCTTAAAAAACAGACTAACTTAAATGGCAGAAGAGATCCAAAAAGCTGATGAGAAGAATGCCTTACAAAGCAGAATTTGGCAAATGGAAAAAGAGGTCCAAAAGCTCACTGAAGAAAATAATTCCTTAAAAATTAGAATGGAGCAAAATAAAACTAAAACTAATGACTTTATGAGAAATCAAGAAATTATAAAACAGAACCAAAAGATTGAAAAAATAGAAGACAATGTGAAATAACTAATTGGAAAAACAACTGACCTGGAAAACAGATCCAGGAGAGATAATTTAAAAATTATTGACTAACCAGGTAAAATGAGGTACCTGGGGCCTCCCCTCCTTGGCCCCTGAAGCTAAGGCCAGTTCCTTGCCCTACTAAGGGGTCTTTCTTTCAGCAGCATTCAAAGGAAGGCATGGAGAGAGTGAAGCCCCTATTCCCAATCCACATGGAAATGCCCTAAGTCCAGCAGGCCTGCATCCACAGATCCAGCGGTGGCCAATTTAGATCCCTTTAAACAAAAACTCAGACAGCTCTGGCCCAGGGAGCTGAGCTGTCCAAAACCCCAGGGATCAGCTAGAGATCTAGGCAGAGAAAGCATTGTGCTGACAAGCTAAAGGTGGCCGAGTTATATAAAGGTGCGTTCTGGGCTGAGCTGGTACCAGATGGAGACCCAGGCTGTCCAGAGGGAGCTCAAAACCATTCCAGCTGCTAGAATGGCTCAGACAAACTCTCTGCCTGGGCCTCTAAGGCCATGGAAGGTAACCATCTATGAAGAGGAGAACTTCCAGGGCAAAAGGATGGAGTTCATGGGCCCTTGCCCCAATGTCTTCGAATGCAGCTTTGACAATGTCAGATCCCTAAAGGTGGAATGTGGTGCATGGATTGGTTATGAACACACCAGCTTCTGTGGGCAGCAGTTTGTCCTGGAGAGAGGAGAGTACCCACGTTGGGAAGCCTGGAGTGGGAGCAATGTCTACCATGTGGAGCATCTCATGTCCTTTTGCCCAATCTCCTCCATGAACCATAAGGAATCCAAGATCATGACCTTAGAGAAAGAAAACTTCATTGGTCACCAGTGGGAAATCTGCGACTGACTACCCCTCCTTGCAGGCCATGGGCTGGTGCAATAATGAAGTTGGCTCCATGAAGATACAGTGTGGAGCATGGGTCTGCTACCAATATCCTGGATGCCATGGGTACCAGTACATCATGGAGTGTTATCACCATGGAGGAGACTATAAGCACTGGAGAGAATGGGGTTCTCACGCCCAGACTTTCCAGATTCAGTCAATCTGCCTCATCCAGCAGTAGGTTCCCTGAGATTGAGGGAAGCCACCAGCAATCTAAAACCATTCTATTACTTGCTTTGAAAAGAATAATGGGTTTCATTGTACTGCTCATAAACCATCACTTTTGATTTTTGAACAACTGCTAAAAATTCTCAATAAATGTCATTAAAAGAAAAAAAAATTATTGGACTACCTGAAAGCTGCGATCAAAAAAAGAGCCTAGGCATCATCTTTCAAGAAATTATTGAGGCAAACTGCCCTGATGTTCTAGAACCAGAGGGTAGAATAGAAATTGAAGGAATCCACCGATTGCCTCTTGAAAAAGATCCCAAAAGGGAAACTCCTAGGAATATTATAGCCAAATTCCAGAGTTCCCAGGTGAAGGAGAAAATGTTGCAAGCAGCCAGAAAGAAATAATTCAAATATTGTGGAAACACAATCAAGGTAACACAAGATCTAGCAGCTTCTACATTAAATTGAAGGGCTTAGAATATGATACTCCAGAAGTCAAAGGAGCTAGGATTAAAACCAAGAATCACTTACACAGAAAAACTGAGTATAATACTTCAGGGGAAAAAATAGTCATTCAATGAATACAGGACTTTCAAGCATTCTTGATGAAAAGACTAGAGCTGAACAGAAAATTTGACTTTCAAATACAAGGATCAAGAGAAGCATGAAAAGGTAAACAGGAAAGAGAAATCCCAAGGGACTTATTAAAGTCGAACTGTTTACATTCCTACATGGAAAGATGATATTTGTAACTCATGAGAACTTTCTCAGTATAAGGGTAGTTGAAGGGAACATACATACACACACACACACACACACACACACACACACATACACACACACATATATATATGTATATATGTATGTATGCACAGGGTAAGTCGAATATGAAGGAATGATATTTTAAAAATAAAATTAAGGGGTGAGAGAGGAATATATTGGAAGAACGAGAAAGGGAGAGATAGAATAGGGTAAATTATCTCACATAAAAGAGGCAAGAAAAAGCTGCTACAATGGAGGAGAAGAGGAGGGAGATAAAAGGGAATGAGTCAACCTTACTCTCATTGGAGTTGGCTTAAGGAGGGAATAACAGGGTTTCAATTGGGTATCTTACCCTACAGGAAAGTAGGAGGGAAGAGGATAAAGAGGGTGGATGACAGAAGGGAGGACAGATTGGGGGAGGGGGTAGTCAGAAGCAAACACTTTTGAAAAGGGACAGGGTCAAAGGAGAAAAGAGAATAAGTGGAGGGAGGCATAGGATGGAAGGAAATATAGTTAGTCTTTCACAACATGACTATTATGGAAATGTTTTGCATAACTACACATATATAACCTATATTGAATTGCTTGCTTTCTCAAGGAGGGTGTGTGGGAAGGGAAGAAGAGAGAGAGTCTGGAACTCAAAGTTTTAAAAACAAATGTTAAAAATTGTTATTTACATGCAACTGGAAAATAAGATAAACAAGCAATGGGGTATAGAAATCCATCTTACCCTAAAAGAAAGTAAATGGGAAGGAGATAAGAAGGGAGTGGGGTAACAGAAGGGAGGACAGACTCAGGGAAGGAGTAATCAGAATGCATCCCTATTGGGATGGGAGGTAGGGGAGAAGTGGGGAGAAAATTTGGAAGTCAAAATCTTGTGGAAATAAATGTTGAAAACTAAAAATAAAAAATGAATTTTTTTTTTAAAAAGGTAGAATGTTAAAATTAGGATTCAAAGTCATGTGTTCAAATCTAGTCCTTTTATTTTACCATATGAAGTTTCCTGTATATGTGCTGCATCCTTACCAAGAGAATATAAGTTCCTTGAGGACAGGGCCCCTATCATCTTTATCTCATGTAACACCAGCACATAGCACAATGGTATGCAGATAATAGGTATTTAATAGAGGCTTGTTCCATTTGAATTTTCTCCCATCAAAACTAAAATGGTTCTTATTACTAAAACAGGTATTCCCTAATGGAGGAAAACCAAATAAATTAGCAATGTCATTATTGTGTATTGTTTTCCTCTGCTTGGTAATAAATCAATGCCAGGGTTGTCTTTTTAATTAGTTGCTTTCTAGTTGGAAAAGTCAACACTGTTAAATGCTGATATGGAGCTGAGAAATTATCTGAAAGTGCCTGGAATCAGACCCAGAATCCTCTCTTCAGTATTCACTTATTCACTGTAAATAAGCAGGAGAAAGAAAACAGACACCAGAGAAAAGAAAGATCCAGAGGAAAGATCAGGACAAGAAGATGGGGAAAAGAGAGAACAATGGTACCATTCCTCCCACCCGGGAGCTGAAAAGGCCAAAAGGGAGGTAAGGAAAAGAAGAGGGAGAGGGAGAGGTGAAAAGATGTTCTATAGCAGTCTGTGTCCCCTTAGAAGCTGGGAACAGAAACTCAATGCCTGATAAAGAGACTGAACCACTTCTATACCTCTTCCTTTGATCCCCATAAAAAGAAAAGATAGAAGGAGATGTCTTCTTATTTAACACAGTTCTCTGCAATCAGAAGATCTAAGTTTAAATCTTACCTAGGATACTTACTACTTGTGTGACCCCAAGCAAACCATGTAACCTCCCTGGGCCTCAATTCAGTCACTGGCAAAATGATGAGGTTAGATTAGGTGCTACTAAGAGCCCTTTCAGCTTTAATCTTAGATCCTATGATCTTTATACTATATGTGCTTTTGGCTTTGAAATCCATGTCTCTAGGTGGGTACAAAGGAAGTTCCAGGACAATAATATGAGCTTTCATGGGTGCCTGCTAAAATGTTTTCTAAGAAAAAATAACAGTTAGTTAATATAATAATAATAGACAATAATATTAGCTAATAAATCATCTAGGTGGCACAATGGATAGAATGCTGGGCCCAGAGTCCAGAAGACCTGAATTCAAATCTGCCGTGTGACCCCGGGCAAGTCACATAACCCTGTTTGCCTCTGTTCCTTATCTGTAAAATGATCTGGAGAAGGAAATGGCAAATCATTCCAGTACTTTTGCCAAGAAAACCTCAAAGGGGGTCACAAAGAGTTGGATATCACTGAATAATAACTAATATAGCAGCTACATGGTACAGTGGATAGAATGCTAGACCTGGAGTCAGGAAGACCTGAGTTCCAATCTGGCCTCAGACACTGGCTGTGTGACCCTGGGCAAGTCAGTTAACCATGTTTGCCCCAGTTTCCTCATCTGTAAAATGGGACAGAGAAGGAAATGGTGAACCATTCCAGTATCTTTGCCAAGAAAAACCCAAATGGAGTCACAAATAATCAGACATGACTGAAAACAACTCAACAACAACAACCATATTTAAGTAGTGCTTACTATGTGCTGGGTACTGCACTAACTGCTTTAAAAGTATTAACTCATTTGAGCCTCACAACAACCCTGGGAGTTAGGTGCTATTATTATCCCCATTTTATAAAGGAGGAAGCTGAGGCAGACAGAGGTTAAGTGACTAGCCTAGGGTCACACAACCAGTGTCTGATGCTAGATATCACACAACCAGTAAGTATACGAGGCTTGATATGAACTTAGGTCTTCCTGACTCCAGACCCAGGTCTCTGTGCACTGTGGTGCCATCTCGCTGGCTCTTTTTAGTATCCTGTAAAGATGAAATTGCTAGACAAAAAGTGATGTTGACACATGCTCGTGTGCTCTAAACATCAATCACATAACCACATAAAATGTGAAATGCAACCTGGTCCAGTGGAGACAAGAGGAGATAGTGGAAGGAATTCTGGATCCAGAATCAGAGGACCTGTGCTCTGATTCTGTCTCGGATACTTAACTGTGTGACCCTGGACAAGTCACTTAAACACTCCACCGGCCTCAATTTGCTCAGCTCTAAATTGAGGAGATTAGACTGAATGGTGTCTGACATCCCTCTAAGCCCTAGGTCTACGATTCCATGACCTATGAACCCAAAGGCTGGAGAGTACAAGGAGGCAGATCTTGGACTTATCTAAGAAATGAAATTGCTAATTAGTAAAACTAGACCAACTAACAACGGAATAGAATGAACTACCTCATCAGGTAGTAACTGCCTTGCCAATAAAACTACTCAAGCAGGAGCTGGATGACCACTTCTCAGGAATACTATGAAAGATTTTTGCCCTGGCCGGGAGAATGGAATAAACAGTTGGCATTTATATGGTATTGTTGGGGTTACAAGGTGCTTTACATCTGTTATTCTTATTCGGTCATCACAAAAATCCTGTGAAGGAGGTACTAGTATCACCCTCATTTTACAGATGAGCAAGCTGAGACTTAAGAGAGTTTAAAAGATTTCTTTGGGGTCACATAGCTAGAAGGTATCTGAAGCAGGATTCAAACTCAGGTTTTCCTGATTACAAGTCCAGAACTCCATCCTCTAGAGCACATAGCCTCCTCAGGTCCTTCCACCTCCAATATCCTATGATTCTAGGTTTGAATAATTCTGCATAAAATTGCTGTTTTATATTACATTATGTGAGTAGTCCTAAGTTAGAATCTATGATTAACATGTATATGGACACTGTAGTGAATTATTTGGGTTATGCAAAGACCAACCCAGCCAAGTCACAAAATTGGTCTGAAGTTTTCAGGCACAGCATCTTTTCCAAGTCTTAGAGCGACTGAAATTGGAATCAGAAGAGGCACTATTCACATTGATGACATCACTCATAGAATCTTGAAGACATCTTAAAAAGAAGCAATGTAATATAGTAGATATTGTATTATCTTCAAAGTCAGGAAGATCTGGGTTTGAGTCCTGTCTCTTCTACATATAAATTGTGTCACTTTGGACAACTTATCTAATCTCTCAGTGTTTCAGACTATTTTTTTGATACCGGAATTGATGGAAGCAGTTTCCTTGCCTGGGAGTTGTCTATACCAGTGAAATCACGGGTACTATCTCTCTTGTTGTAGGATTGATTAATATGCTTCTGTTCCATGTATTCTTATACCTTTTCCAAACATGAAATGTGTTACCTTTCAACTTAGTAAATTTCCCATTAATGAAGCTCTTCAAGAGGAGATGGTGGAGCTAGGCTTTACATTTTATGGAAGGGTTAGATGTGATGACCTCTGAAACTCTTTCCACCTTTGGGAGTCTATACCTCTGTGTATTATTTGTCCTGTTTCCCTTAAATTATATTTTTTATATCTTTTGATTTTATGTCACCTAAATTTCCCCATGCAGTCTTCATCTTCCTCATTCCCATCTCAGGGACCCATGACTTATAACAAAGGATTTTTTTAAAAATAAAGACAAGAGAAAAAAAATCAGCAAAATCAATCAATACATCAAAAGAATCCAACATACACGACATTCCACACCCTTCAGCCCAACCTTCTACAAAGGAGCAGGCAAAGGTGTCTTCCTCCTTATTAGATTACAAGATCCTGGAGGAAAACAACTATGATGACTACTTTATTTCCCTCATATCTCTTCAGCACACAGTAGAAGCTTAACAACATATTGGTCAACTAATTGTCCTCACCCGTAAAAATGCCTGACATTTCCAGAGCTCTGAGCCTAAGCCAGAGGGAATATCTGCACACCAAGAAGTAGTTTATATCCCCATGTCTTTTTTTCCAAATTAATATCTGTGGGTCTCAGTTTCCTCAAATGTAAAGTGAGAGGGTCTGATTAGATTACATCCATGTGCTCGTCCTACTTTAAATTTATGATCTCATAATCCTTTGAAAACGTTGGCCTATTAACAAATTTTTGGTCATGTCAGACATGGTGAAATATATTTTTAAAACATATTGTTTATGTTTCAGCTTTAAGTCAGAAGGTCCAAAGGACTGTCTTTGGGATTTGAAATCCCTAGACTAAGCCTTTGGGACACACTCCTCACTTGACAAAGAACGTCCCTCTATATTCTTCCTTATGATGGATACAAATGTTTCTCTCATAGTCTTTGAGAAGAAGTTCTTTCTTATTCCTTGTTTGCAAATGCAGTCACTGGTTCTAAGCTAATCCCATAGTATTATCTAGATTTAATTGCATATTCCTAATTCGCCCTGGATGAACGAATTTCAGAATCCTTCAAGTTGGCATGTCAAGCCCTCCATGATCCGGTTCTACTCAATCCTTCTAGCATTATCACATATTAATAACCTTTGTATAGTCTACTCATCAGACATACTAGCCTATTCTTCTCCCCCAATCTCACATCATGCCTTGCACTCTTGGATCTTCTGTACCTTTGCTCACACTATCCTATGCTTCCTTTTCTCTCTTTACCCATTAAATTTCTAGCCATACTGAATTTTAACCCCAACTGAAATATGATTAAAATCTTTCTTAATTCATCCTGGTAAGAAGTAGTTCCCCAGGTTTGACACACATGTATGTATATGTATGTATGTATATATGTAATGTACATATACACACATATAATATTATATATAACAATATATTATAATTATACAATATATACAATTATAAGTATTGTTTATATGTTGGTTATTTTTTCTATATTTTTGCATCTATTCCCCAATTAAACTTTAAACTCCATAAGGCCATGGACCATGCCTTATCTAAACTTCCTATCTTTCCCACTACCTAATAAACAGTAATCTGTACACAGTGGGCATCTAGTAAAAATGTTTTAATGAATATTGTTGAATGAACCTTCATAGGGTCATAGACCTAGAGGTTCAAGGGACTTCAGAGGCCCTCTTTTTGTAGATGAGGAAACTTAGACCCAGAGAAGGTTAAATGATTTCCCCAGAGTCACATGTGTAATATGTTTCAGAGGTAGAATTTGAACTCAGAATCTCTAGGCTCAGAGACAGCTCTCTTTTCCACTGTTCCAATGGAGGGATTCACCCAGGGTTACATACCGAGTGGGAAAGTTGGAACTCCAAGCCATCTAACAATTTCAAGTCCAGTGTTCTTTCTGTCATACAGTGGTACCTTAGGGCAGGGCAATCTCCCAAAAGAAAGCTAGACAAACTTCAATTAGTCCAGGCAACAGGACAGAGTTCCAAGGTGTAATTCAGCTCAGTTGCTCCCTTTGCACAATGCATAGTACACAGTAAGTGCTTAATAATGACTTGTGACTCACTGACTAGTGGAAAATGGCTCAAAGTACAAGTCTGCCCTCTGGGCCTTCTGAGTTAAGCCCGGTGACTGCTGTTTTTCTAGGATGGCAGTAGAGAGAGGCAGAAGAGGAGCAAATAAGACATTTGGTTCTAGGAAAGTGATTGTTCTCCCTGTTTGTTCTCCAGGGGCTCAGCTGCAAGATAGGGGCTGGGAAGCAGAGAAGTGAGTGAGCACCAGGGTTTCCATTGTGGTCCCTTCTGCTGGCTCCCTGAGGTCCGGGTTCACAGATGACCAGGAGAGGGCACCCTTATCCAAAGATTCTCCCTGCAGTCCAGTGGGAGGGGCAGTTCCCCCATCCTCAATGAGGGGATGATTCATGGCTCATAATATTTGGTAAATGTAGCCTGCATTAGTGCACACGTATTCTATAACAACAGATGAAAGGCCCAAACTGCAAAACTGTCAGGAAGCTCGTTGAGATCCAGCCTGCACATTCATCATCGGCTACGGCTGGGCTGTGATAATTGAGGCAGGGGCTCCTCTTCACCCCGACCTGAGGGAAATTCAGAGAGTTCTCTGTGCGAGATGCTCGCTTCTCCAGGGATCAGTGAAAGGTTCTCAAACAGGGGGCGGAAATTTTGTTTAGAGAACCTGTCCAGTCACCCCATAGGATTCTGGCAGCTGCACTTTAGAGAAGAGGCCCATTTAGTGATTGGGGGTATTGTTTATAATGTAAACACTCCACAGACATGGGTGAGGAGGAGACCAGACTGAGGGCAAAGGAAGAGCTTCTTTGTTTTCTGTGTTTTCCCTTTTGACTCAGTTTTCCAGCAGCTGGATGGAAAGTGAGTTCTCTTAAACAATGACTGAGACCTCCAAAGAGAAAGAGAATAACAAAATGTGTATCTTACCTAATGCCTTAAGCTTTTGCGGGGTAGCTAGATGACATAGTGGATAGTGCACCAGGCCTGGAGTCAGGAAGACTCATCTTCCTGGCTTCAAATATGACCTCAGACACTAGCTGAGTGACCCTGGTTAAGTCACTTAACCCTGTTTGCCTCAGTTTCCTTATCTGTAAAAAGAAATGGAGAAAGAAATGGCAAACCACACCACATCTTTGCCAAGAAAACCCCAAATGAAGTTGTGAAGAGCCAGCTGCACCTGAAAAATGACAGAACTGAACATAAGCTCTTTTAGGTGTGGTACGGTTGGGGTGGAGGGGATACAAGCATATTTTCTGTTTCTTTAGTACAATACACGGTCAAGATTACGTAGGGTCATAGATCTAGAATCATAAGTGACTCAGTGGCCACCTCTTTACACCTTTTTATTTTACACAAAGAAAACTGAGGCTTGGGGATATTATATATTTACCCAGGGTCTTACCAATACTATGTGTCAGATACAGATTTGAACCAAGATTTCTTGACCCAGAACCAGCATCTTTGCATCGTGCTCTGCAGCAGACCCCAGAGAATCTCAAATCCAATGGCTTCTTTTTTACGGATGAGGAAACCTGCAGGCTGCTTCCCTCCCTGAGTATGTGAGCCTTAGTTTTCCCTATAGTCCCTAGTTCACATTGACTGAATAGATCCAAATTTAGGAAGGGATGATTGATGGTACAACAACTTTCTTATTTTTTCTCTGTCACCAAGGACTGATTTTTAAAAGAAGTTGATTCATGTTGCTATAAACTCCCATTCAATTCCTCTCTTTTTGGTGACTGTTTAAATCTAAAGGGTGAAATGTCAAGAAATGGAAGGGAAACAGCTTCACAAGACAAACTATAATAGATGTCTACTTTGGTTTGTTTTTCCTGACTGGTATGTATTTTCAGGCACGTATATCACACAGAGGGAGAAGAGAGGCAGTTGGAGTCTTCCAGTCTCTGTAATTTAATTTCTCTATTTCTTGAGCCTGTCAGCCTTCTTTCCCTTCCTTCATTTTTCTATCCTTCTCTTTCCCTTCTTTTATCTTATTCTCATTTCAACCAACAATCAATGAGTCAACAAGCATTTATTAATTCGCTATTATGTGCCAAGCACTGTGCTAGGCTTGTTGTTGTTTGTCCTTTGTTCTGGACATCAGGGAGGTGATGCCATGCTATGCGAGTGAATTGGATTTAAGTGAGGGAGGGCTGTGCAAAGTCACCAGCCTCACTTTCTCCTGCAGAGCCATCTAGGTACAGTGGTCAGATATAGATCGGGACAATTGATGATGGCCCAGGAAGGATGCAGTTGGGAAACATTGGCCTTTTCAAGCTAAGGTTTTTCACAGTTCTGTTTGATTGTGCTAGACGCTGGAGATAAGAATAGTAAGAATGAAGCCACCTCTACTCCTAAGATAGTCACATTCCGATGGGGGAGACAAGTTCATACATAGGTATATAAAGAATACATATTAAGAGAACGCATGCAAGCATATATATATATATATATATACATACGCATACATATGCACATAATATACATGTATATTATACACACACACACACATATATATATGTACACACACAAAAAGTACTTAAAGAAAAGTTGATTAAGGAGGGAAGATTAGCAATTGAGAATATTGGGGAAGGCTTTATCTAGAAGATAGTGCTTGAATCAATCAGTCAGTAACCAAGCATTTATTAAGTGTTTTGGAACTGTGATAAGTGCTAGGAATGTGAAGATACAAACAGTTCCTTCCCTCGAAGAGTTCACCTTTTAATAGGGGAAACACCATGAAAATAACTGGGGTATGCACTAGCTATATCCAGAGTAGGTTGAAAGATATCTGAAAGGTGATGTAAGAGCAGCTGAGAGGATCAGGAATGACCCCTGAAGAAGGTCAGCTTTGCATTGAGTCTTGAAGTAATCCAGGGAAATTAAGAGGTGGGAGAGGAGGGAGAGCATTCCAGGCACGGGGGACTGTCAGTGTGGACAAAGACACAGGAGGAATGTCATTTGGGAGGAATGGCAGGCATACCAGTGTAGCTATATAGTAGTTCATGGAGAAGAGCTTTACATTTCAAAGAGAGGACTTTATATATTTAATTCTGGAGAAAATAGGAAGCCATTGGAGCTCACTAAGCAAGAAGCTGGCTGACATGGTCAGACTTATGCTTTAAAAAAATCATGGTGGCAGGTAAGCAGAGGGCTGATTGAAGGTGGCAGAGACTGGAGGCAGGGAGACCACTTAGAAGACTATCTATTGTAACAGTGTAGGTGAAAAGTGATAATTAGTGTTGCAACTTCAAGAGGAGAGGGAAGAGGATGTATACAACAGACATTGTGGAAATGACAACATTTAGAAATCAATTGACCAAGTGCTGTGATTAAGAATTAAGATTTGAGGATGATACAAAGTTTTCTAGCCAGTGACGGGATGGTTTGTGTGCCTTGAACATTAATAATGAAATTCGGAAGTGTGGGCAATAATTTTTAGAAAATTTTGGACATGTTGGATTTGAGATGCCCAGTTCCAGACATCCGACATCCAGATAGAAATAACACGATTGTACTCTAGGAGACAGACTAGGGCTGGATATATATTTCTGGGAATTGTTAGCATAGAAAGAATCATTAAATCCATGGGAGCTGATGCAATCACTAATTGAGATAGCGCATATTGAAGGAAAAGAAGGATTGAAATTGTATGAGGCAGATGAGAAAGGAGTATTCCAATTATGAGGGAAAGCAAATACAAAGATACGGAAGTGGAGAATGGGCATTGTTTGTGAAGAACATAGAGGAGGACATCTTGGCTAGATCACAGAATGTGGAAAGGAGAGTAGGAAAAGATAGGTTGGGGCCAATTTATGGAGGGTTTTAGAAGCTAAATAGAAGAGGTTATGTTTCATCTTACAGACAATAGGGAGCCACTGGAGTTGATTAAGAAGGAGAATCACATGGCAAGATCTACATCTTTGGAAAACCACTTTGTCAGCTGTGTGGTAGATGATGGATAGCAGAGAGGAGAAACTTGAGGCAGGGAGACCAGTTAGGAAGCTTTTTTAATAATCTAGGTAAGAAGTGATGAGGATGTAAACTAAAGTGGGTGAACAGAGACAAGTCTCACATAAGAGAGATACGGAGGCAGAAGTGGTGACATTTAGCGACTTACTAGATATATGAGTTGAGGGGAAGTGAGGAGCAAAGGATAAAGCCAAGGTTCGAATTCGAGGAGACTGGAAGAATAGTGGTGGAAGGGGGCAGGGTTTGGAGGGAAAGAGGAGTTCAGTTTTACCTGCTTCTATGGTCTTCAGGGTGTATAGGATGTGATCAGTAATTTATAATTCTAGTGTAGTTTAGTTCTTGTTTATTTTTCCCTTCAATTCCAGTCCTGATTTTTATATGAGTATTTTATAGCTGGGTATTTTCTTCATGACCTAACTAGGTCTGTTTACTGGGGTGTTTTGGGGCAGCCAGGTGACATAGTTGGAGAGAGCACTGGTCTAGGAACCAGGAAGACTCCTCTTCCTGAGTTCAAATCCAGACACATACTAGCTGGGTAACCCTGGGCAAGTACTTAACTGTCTCAGTTTCCTCATCTGTAAAATAAGCTGGAGAAGAAAATGGCAAACTGCTCCAGTATCTTTGCCAAGAGAATCCCAAATGGGGTCTTGAAAAGTCGGACCTGACATCTTTTCCCCTTTGCTCCAGGTTCCAACAAAAAAGTATTGCTAAGGCCAATACTTTCCATTCCATTATTCGTCTTCTTTAGTCTCTTTCTTCTATTTCTCTTCTCCCTCCTCTTAAAGAGCTTTTTTATTCTTCTTCAATCTGATTTCTTCTCTTTCTACTCTTCTCTATGTCACAGGCCTTTTAATTAGATAGAACAGTATACAGAGTATGGAAGATCTGAGTTCAAATATGGCCTCAGATACTTAGTACCTGTGTGTTGCTAGACAAGTCATTGAAACTTTGGCTCAGATTCCTCAACTATTAAATGTGGATCAAAGTAGCATCCACCTCCTAGGGTTGTTGTGAGGATGAGATTAGAGAAAATGTATGAACTAAATCTCCGACCTTCTTTAGAATTCCAAAGCCCCGTAAATCATTGTTATAATTCCTTCTTCTTTTCCTTCTTCTTGAACTCAGACCCTACTCCTGAGCCTCTCCTCCACTGGCCCTGCATCCAGTGAAACCAGAAATAGATTCCAATCAGAGAAGATGGGGGCTTAAAGTAAAAGTTAATGCCTTCTTTGGGTCTCTACCACAATTTAATCATTCAAGACTAAATGGTATTTTATAAATCCACTGAGGAAATCCTTGGATTTGCCTTTGGGCCTCTTTTTGAGGAAATCTCATGAGCACAATAGGTGTCAGAGGACCGATGCAGTTGAATAGGGACAGATACATCCCTCTTACACTTCGGGTATGGGACAGTGTGTGGTGCCATCTTCTCCCTCATTAAAACACCTTGAGGGCAGGAAGCATCAAGGCCAAGAGCTCACACAACTTGGGATTTCAGGCCTGGACCTAAGAGATGAATGGGCCTATGGTCACCTAGTTACTTGGGTAATTCTATACCTATCCATGTCTTCAGGCCTCATCAGAGCCCTCTGGCTTTCACAAAGATATACCTCTGCTTCCAAAGATTGAATCAGAGGGTTCCCTTGCTGAAAGAACCTGTTAAGACAAGGCAGTCCAACCCAGAGTAGGCCTGGATATCAAAAACAAAATAAATAGTCCCTTCTCTCAAAAAGCTTACATTCTACTAGGGGATACAACTGGCACACAAATAAATTAAAAACTAGACATTTTGAGCAGAGGTAAAGAACTAGTGATTAGGAGGATGAGGAAAGACTTCCTTTAGGAAATGTCACCTGTGTTGAGCCTTGAAGGAAGGTAAAGATTCTATGAAGAAGTTATGAAGTCTTAGTATATTCTATGTAATGAGGGACAGTCTACAAAAGGTCTTATCTTGAATAGTTTAACCTTTCTTCTTGAGTTCCAGAAGAGTCTCATTTAATCAACCATTGATTGTTATTCAAATGAGATAACACTTGTAAAGTGCTTAGCACAAGGCCTGTCACATAGTGGACTTTATATGAGGTTAGTTATTTTTAGCCATTGTTGTTATTATTATTAATGAAACCTGCAGCCCTTATGATTTTAAAGCTTAGATAGAAACATCCTAGACCTGTATCAGGTCTTCCTTCCTTACTCTTCCCAAAAAAAAAAAAAACCTTAGGTAGATTATTAGTGTACTATACAAGTGTGAGGAGGGAGAGGGGTTAGATGGGGTGGGAAGGAATGTTTACTAGTTATTTTTAAAATCAGACTTTCTATATGGAATAAACTTTAGCATGTAGTAGGTTTGTTTTTTCCTCTCATATACTCCTTATCAAGGAACAGAATTTAGTGGAGTCCTGCCAGAGGCTGCCCAAGTCATGAAAGATCTTGGGTAGATCTTTCTGAGAATAGTAGACAGGCTTCTAAAGAAAGGCCAATCCCCTTTTAGGAAAATATGATATACAAAGCCCTCAAATATTTAAAGAGGGTGAATAATACTTCTTCCAAAAAAGTCTCCATTTATGGGAGACATAATGCCTAGGTACCTGGGTTTGCTTCTAGATACTTAATGACATAGGTGAAGGTAAAGGAAGGGAGTAAGAGAGAGAGTCAAAGGGTTATGGGCTGAGAAACATTAGGCTGAAGTATGAAGAGCTGCTGACTATTGGAGCAAAATCAGCCATGAAAATAGCAAGTGCATAAGATGACATTTGGAAATCAGTGAAATAGGGTTTTTTATATATATAAAAAATGAGTTGCTTACAACTTTTTAGAAGCACACTTATTATATAAAGCAAGGCATACCTGTACTCCATTGATATGGAGATTATCCTTTTTAGTTATAAATTAAAGTAATTTCCTATATGTTCTCTCGGATTCTTGTAATATAAGCTTTCAAATATAGGCAAAGAAGAAAAAACAGTAGATCTGGGTTCAAATTCCACCTCCACAAATAATTGGTCTCAGATCACGTGTCTTTACCTCTCTGAGATTCAGCTATAAAATTAGGAGGTTCACGGATTCACAAGGGACCTTAGATAACATCTAGTTCAGGGTCCTCTAGAACTCTGAGTTTTTGATTCCCAGAAAATTCCAATGTATAGTCCTAAAAGATAGCATTTGACAGCAAATCTTCATCAACACAGATTCACAGAATTATAGATATACAGCTGGAAGTGATCTTAGAAGCCCTGGAATCCAATCTCCAGAAAGTACAAATGGGGAAACTGAGGAAAAGAGAGGTTAAATTTCTTGTTTAAGCAGCTAGGGTGGTTCAGTGGTTAAAGCACCAAGCCTGGAGTCAGGAAGACCTGACTTCAAATCTAGCCTCAGACATTTACTAGCTCTGTGACCCTGTGCAAATCAGTTACTCTCTGCTTCAGTTTCATCAACTGTAAAATGGAGATAAGAGCAGCACCTACCTTCTGAGGTAGTTGTGAGGATCAAATAAGATATCTATAAAGTGCCTTGCATACAGTAGACACTATATAAATGCTTATTCCCTCCCCTTCCCTTGCTAGGGTCACGCAAATTGTGTCCCTCTGGGAAAAATCTCTCCTCTTGACTTCAACCTTTGTTGGGGACCTTAATTTAAGCTGCTCTTAAGGTTTTGTTTTTTGGGGGTTTTTTCGCTTTGTTTTGTTTTTTACTTCCTATCATTCCACTCTTCTAACTCTGAACATCCTTCCCTATAGCCTACTCTAACTTGACTGGTGAATCTATGACTGTCACATGACTGACTTTATCAGCCTAGTCTCAGTCATTCTTCACAATCTTCCACCCTGATCATTTTCTTGAAATTCACCTTGCCCACCACTGTATCCCCCTCCCGGACCACTGCAATTGCCATCTGCTCTGTTAATGAGAAATTATCTTCTCCCTCTTCTAGTTCCTGGGTTTCAACTTCTGGAATTGGAATCATTGGCAATGATTCCGAATTGGTCATTGGTCATGGGAGACATGTAATAACTAATTTCACTATGGCCCCACTCACCATTCTAGTGACTTCCCAAACCAAAAGACCTCTTTTTAATCATCATTCTCATATATGTGTATGTATGTGATATATGTGTGTATATACACATTTATATGTGTATACATATATGCATACATATATACACATACACATATGCATATACATATATATATATATATATATATATATATATATATATATAGCCTCCTCCTTTGAAATTCTTTGAGGGCATAGACTGCTTCACTTTTGTATTTGTATTCCCAGTAGTTAGCCCAGTACCTAGCAGAAAATATGTGCTTAATAAATGCTTCTTCACCCACCCATCCATTCATCTATCCATCCATCCATCCATCCATATATTCATTCATAAGGATATTCCTTATAGTCCTTCTGCAGCAATACTTCTACCTGTATATCTTGACTGGAAGTGCTGACCCCGAATTTATTCAGATACTTCCACTTCTATAAAAAACTGTAGTCAAGTTGTTTCAGACTATGAAATTCATTTTGTATCCACTTTTGGTAGGCCCTCTATTTTCTCTTTCCCTTCCAGACTGAATCACTAAGCAAAAAAAGTCAATTTTACCTTAGAATAGTAGCATAAGTACTATTCCACCTATTACTATGTTAACTAGGTTTTGCATCTTCCAATCACTAAGTTCACCTACAATGAATATCATACTCCTTCATATGAACCATCCTCTTCATATAAACTTTTGGTTCCATCCAAGGTACTTCCCACTTCTCACTCGTGTCACTACCATTCCATCCAACTTGAATGAACTCCAATGTGAATGCACTATCTTACAGGTCAACATCTAGCAAGTCAGAGCAGTCTACAAAGAACAGCTAATCGAAAATAGTTTTGTGTATCTGGAGCTGGAAAGGCCCTTAGGGATCATCTGGTCCAATCATTTTATAGATGAGAAAACTGAGGCTAGGAGAGGTGATGTAATTTGCTCAACATCACACAGGTAGTAAGCATCAGAAGTGAGATTTGAATCAAAGTCATCTGGAGCATTTTTTAAGTACCAACTAAGTGTCAAGCACCATGCTGGGGATGCAAAGACATGCACTTACATAAGCATATATAAGTGTGAGATGAATGAAAAGTCCAAGGGACAGAGTTTCTGGGTAATTAATAATCAATTTATTAATTAGGCTAGCTGATAATCAATATATGGATGATCAGTGGTTTCTCTTGGTAACAGAAGACAAGACCATAGAGATCCCTGAATGCTTAAATACCTTTGGAAAAGGAGGTGCCTCTGACAGGTGAAAATCAACCCTGATTGGCAAATAATTAATGAGGGGTAGACATATTAGTAAGGGGGTGAGCAAAAATTCTTCAGCTCCTACTGCTGAGAATGTGGCTTGGTCATGAAACTCAGCCACCTCCAGCAATCTGGACAAAGCAATCCAGCTCTATCCAGACCACTATGGTTGGTTTTCTCCCTCATGAGCTGGGTTACCCTGAACTCCAATGGAGGCGTGCAAGGACATGAACTTAATGCTTTAGGGCCAGAATGCACCTAGATTAGATTCTGTTTACACTCTAAACAGGAGTAAGTTCTAGTTGGGAGGGGTCCTACCCAAGATCTAGGAGCATGTTCCCTGAGGATTTGGGCAATCTCATCTATCAGCAATGTCCTTCAAAGACTGATTGACTTTTAGGGGCTGGTCCATGAATGAGTAAATAGAGAGAAAAAGACAATCCTAAATTTAATAATTTTGTTATTAATATAATAGAAAAATAATTTCTCTCCACGTGTGGAGAGCGAAAAAAAAAATAAAACAAATGACAGTCTCAGGAGCACAATAAGTCAAGCATCAGGGAATTTATTTCCTTCCCACTAAATCCTTCAGGGAGTGGGGCAATTACTTCCCTCCCTCCTTTCCCTATCATCCATCTCATGTTACAGAATGAATTGCAAATTGTAGCTTCTACACACCTTCAAGGTCTACTTACCTACCTAGCAAAGAATAGCAAAATAGATAACCACTGATTGTGGGATGGCTGAACAAGTTATAGTACATGACTGAAATGAAATATTACTGAGCTGTAAGAAACAACAAACATGATGAGTACAGAGAAGTATGGAAAGACTTACATGAATTGATGTAAAGTAAACAGGAAAACAATTCATAGGACTACAGCAATGTAAATGGAAACAAAAAAAAATCAAAATTGAATGTTGAAAAATCATAATGAATAATCTTGGTCCATAAACAGAGATATAAAAAAGATTCCTCTCTTTGTCCCTACATAAAAGTAAGACATCATGGATATGAAATATTGCAGACTTGTTTTTGACACATCGTTTAGTTAGCAGGGCTCCAGCCCAGGACAGCCTGGATGGTCGCTGGATGAGGTCTATCATGCACGGAGCTAGGGGCAGAGGAGAGCAGAGCCCAGCATGGGTGGCAGGACCAACCAGACCAGGAGCCAGGCAGAACGGGCCCTAGCACCCTGAATCAGCGAGCTGTGGCAGATACCAGACTTCTCAACCCACAAACACCAAAGACAACAGAGAAGGTTAGTGGGAAAAGATACTGGGGACAGAGTGGAAGGAGTTCGGGGTTCAGCCACTGCCACGGGAGCAGCAGGGGTGGTGCAGCTACAGAACTACAGCTGCAGTTGCTTCTGGCCCCAGGCCCACCTGGTGGGAGGAATTAAGTGGCGGATCAGAGCAGGAGTGCAGAGCCTGCTTAAGATTTGCATCAGGTCCGGGTTGGCGGTTCTTGGGGAAAGGAGGAGTGCTGGTGAGGCAGAGCTGGTTGTATACAAATGGCTCTGAAATCAACAGCACACCCCCCACCCCCAAGCTTGGAACAAAGTACTCCTTACTCTACAAGCAGTCGTACCCCGACCAAAAACTCAAGGGTCAAGTAAGTTGGCTGGGAACGTGGCCAGGCAGCGAAAACACTCTCAGATTCAGACTCAGACTTTGGAATCTTTCTTTGGTGATAAAGAAGACCAAAATATACAGCCAGAAGAAGTCAACAAAATCAAAGAGCCTACATCAAAAGCCTCCAAGAAAAACATGAACTGGTCTCAGGCCATGGAAGAGCTCAAAAAACAAGTTAGAGAAGTAGAGGAAAAATTGGGAAGAGAAATGAGAATGATGTGAGAAAACCATGAAAAACAAGTAAATGACTTGCTAAAGGAGAACCAAAAAAATACTGAAAGAAAATATTGAAGAAAACAACACCTTAAAAAAATAGACTAACTCAAATGGCAAAAGAGCTCCAAAAAGCCAATAAAGAGAAGAATGCTTGAAAGGCAGAATTAGCCAAATGGAAAAGGAGGTCCAAAAGATCACTGAAGAAAATACTACCTTAAAAATTAGATTGGAGCAAGTGGAAGCTAGTGACTTTATGAGAAATCAAGATATTATAAAACAGAACCAAAGGAATGAAAAAGTGGAAGACAATGTGAAATATCTTATTGAAAAAACCACTGACCTGTAGAATAGATCCAGGAGAGATAATTTAAAAATTATTGGACTACCTGAAAGCCATGAGCAAAAAAAAAAAAGCCTCGATATCATCTTGCAAGAAATTATCAAGGAGAACTGCACTGATATTCTAGAGCCACAGGGTTAAATAGAAATTTAAAGAATCCACAGATTGCCTCCTCAAAAAGATCCCAAAAAGAAAACTCCTAGGAATATTGTCACCAAATTCCAGAGCTCCCAGATCAAGGAGAAAATACTGCAAGCAGCCAGAAAGAAACAATTTGAGTATTGTGGGAAAACAATCAGGATAACAAAGGATCTAGCAGCCTCTATATTAAGCTATTGAAGGACTTTGAATACTATATTCCGGAGGTCAATGGAACTAGGATTAAAACCAAGGATCACCTACCCAGCAAAACTGAATATCATGCTTCAAGGCAAAATTTGGATTTTCAATAAAATAGAGGACTTTCAAGTTTTCTCAGTGAAAAGACCAGAGCTGAATAGAAAATTTGACTTTCTTTTTCTTATTTTTTTTTATTTTTAGTTTACAACACACAGTTCTACATAATTTTGAGTTCCAGATTTTCTCCCCTCCCTCCTCCCTCCCTCCTCAAGATGGCATGGAATCTCATATGACTACCATGTATAACTTCGCATTGAATTAATTTATACACTAGTCAAGTTGTGGAGAAGAATTATGACCAATGTAATGAATCATGAGAAAGAAGAAACAGAACCAAAAAAAAAACCCGAAAACAAAAACAAAAGAGAAGAAAAAAGGCGAGCATGTAGTGTGCCTCAATCTGCATTCAAACTTCACAGTTCTTTCTCTGGATGTAGATAGCATTCTCCATCGTGAGTCCCTTGGAGTTGTCCTTGCACCTTGTGTTGCTGAGAACAGCGAAGTCTGTCAGGGTTGGTCCTCATGGAATCCATATATCTGTGGTTGTGTACAATGTTCTCCTGGCTCTGCTCCGCTCACTCAGCATTATGTCGTGTAGGTTTTTCCAGGTTGTTAAGAAGTCCGTATCATCCCCATTTCTTATGGCACAATAGTATTCCATTACCTTCATATACCACAGCTTGTTCAGCCATTCCCCAATTGATGGGCATCCCTTTGATTTCCAGTTCTTGGCTACCACAAAAAGAGCCGCTATAAATATCTTTGTATTTGGGTCCCTTTCCCTCTTGTGTGATTTCTTTGGAATACAACCTAGAAGTGGTATTGCTGGGTCAAAGGGTATGAACATTCCTATGGCTCTTTGGGCGTAGTTCCAAATTACTTTCCAAAATGGCTGGATCATCTCACAACTCCACCAGCAATGTAACAATGTTCCAATTTTCCCACATCCTCTCCAGCATTTATCATCCTCCTGCTTTGTTATTTTAGCCAATCTTACAGGAGAGATGTGGTATCTAAGAGTTGTTTTGATTTGCATTTCTCTAATCAGTAGTGATCCAGAGCATTTTTTCATATGCCTATAGATAGCTTTAATTTCTTCCTCTGAAAACTGCCTGTTCATATCCTTTGACCATTTCTCAATTGGGGAATGGCTTGTATTCCTATATATTTGGCTCAGTTCCCTGTATATTTTAGAAATGAAGGCTTTATCCGAGATACTAGTTGCAAAGATTTTCTCCCAATTTTCTGCTTCCTTCCTAATTTTTGTTGCATTGGCTTTTTTTTGTACAAAAACATTTCAATTTAACATAATCAAAATTATCCATTTTGCATTTTGTATCTCTTGTTGGGTCATGAATTCTTTTCATTTCCATAAATCTGATAAGTAAACTATTCCTTGCTCTCCCAAATTACTTATAGTATCAGCTTTTACTCCTAAATCATGAACCCATTTTGACTTTATTCTGGTATATGGTGTAAGATATTGGTCTATGCCCAGTTTCTGCCCTACCATTTTCCAATTTTCCCAACAGTTTTTGTGAAATAGTGAATTATTAGTCCAGAAGCTGGCCTCTTTGGGTTTATCAAAGAGTAGATTGATATGGTCGTTGACTTCTCCATCTTGTGTACCTATCCTATTCCACTGATCCACACCCCTGTTTCTTAGCCAGTACCAGGTAGTTTTGAAGACTGCTGCTCTGTAGTACAGTTTAATATCTGGTATGGCTAGGCCACCTTCTCTAGCATTTCTTTTCATTAATACCCTAGATATTCTAGACCTCTTGTTTTTCCAGATGAATTTTGTTATTATTTTGTCCAGCTCAGTAAAATAATTTTTGGTAGTTCGATTGGTATGGCACTGAATAGATAGATTAATTTAGGCAAAATTGTCATTTTTATTATATTAGCTCGGCCTAACCATGAGCAACTGATATTTTTCTATTTATTTAGATCTGACTTTATTCACGTGAAAAGTGTTTCATAGTTATGTTCATATAGGCCCTGGGTTTGTCTTGGCAAATAGACTCCCAAATATTTTATAGTGCCTACAGTAACTTTGAATGGAATTTCTCTTTCTATCTCTTGCTGTTGGGCTTTGTCAGTAATGTAAAGGAATGCTGAGGATTTATGTGGGTTTATTTTATATCCTGTAACTTTGTTAAAGTTGTTTATTATTTCAAGTAGTTTTTCACTTGATTTACTAGGATTCTCTAAATAAATCATCATATCATCTGCAAAAAGTGATAATTTAGTTTCTTCTTTTCCTAATCCAATTCCTTCAATTTCTTTTTCTTCTCTTACTGCTACAGCTAACGTTTCTAGTACCAAATTGAATAATAGGGGTGATAATGGACATCCTTGTTTCACTCCTGATCTTATTGGGAATGCATCTAGCTTATCCCCATTACAAATAATGCTTGTTAATGGTTTTAGGTAGATGCTATTTATAATTTTAAGGAAGGTTCCATTTATTCCTGAAAATTTGACTTTCAAACACAAGAATCAAGAGACGCATGAAAAGGTAAACAAGAAAGAGAAATCATAATGGACTTACTAAATTTGAACTGTTTTGCTTACATTTCTACATGGAAAGATGATATGTATGATTCAGGAGACCTCAGTATTAGAGCTGAAAGGAATATGCATATATATATATATATATATATATATATATATATATATATATATATATATGTGTGTGTGTGTGTGTGTGTGTGTGTGTGTATGTATATGCATATGTGTGTATGTATGTATGTATATAGGTGTGTGTATACATATATATGCATACATATATGCGTGTGTATATATATATATATATATATATATATATATATATATATACATATAGACAGAGGGCACAGGGTGAGTTGAATAAGAATGGATGATATCTAAAAAAAAATCAAATTAAGGGATAAGAGAGGAATATATTGAGAGAGGGAAAAAGGGAAAGATAGAATGGGATAAATTATCTCGCATAAAAGTGGCAAGAAAAAGCAGTTCTGTAGGAAGAGAAGAGAAGGCAGGTGAGGAGGAATGAGTAAATCTTGCTCTCATCGGATTTGACCTGAGGAGGGAATACCATACACACTCAATTGGGTATCTTACCCAACAGGAAAGAAGGAGGAAGAAGATAAAAAAAGGAGGACAATAGAAGGCAAGGCAGATAAGGGGAGGAGGTAATCAAAAACAAATACTTTCAAAAAGGGACAGGGTCAAGGGAGAAAATTCAATAAAGGGGGATAGGTCAGGAAGGAGCAAAACATAGTCTTTCACAACATGAGTATTGTGGAAGGGTTTTACATAATGATACACATGTGGCCTATGGTGAATTGCTTGCCTTCTTAGGGAGGATGGGTGGGGAGGTAAGAGGGGAGAGAATTTGGAACTCAAAGTTTTAAAAACAGATCTTCAAAAACAAACACAAAAAAGGTTTTTGCATGTAACTAGGAAATAAGATACACAGGCAATGGGGTGTAGAAATTTTATCTTGCCCTACAAGAGAAGAAGGGAAAGGGGGATGGGAAGGGAGTGGGGTGACAGAAGGGAGGGCTGAGTAGGGAACGGGGCAACCAGAATATACGCCATCTTGGAGTGGGTTGGAGGGTAGACATGAGGAGAAAATTCGTAATTCAACTCTTGTGAAAATCAATGCTGAAAACTAAATATATTAAATACATTAAATTTTTAAAAATCAATAAAAGAAAAAAAATTAAAAAAAAATTGTCCATCCTCCAACACATACTGGTTGTATGACCTTTTCCAAATCACTTGAACCTCTCAGTGACCTATGAAACTCTCTAGGATTATAAATTGTAGATAAGGTGCCAATCCACATTGGTAAAGAGGGGTTCTTCACACAGGTGTTCCTTATACTTTTAAAATAACAAAACCAGACTCAATTCCTATCCTATTACTTAAGTCAACAAGCATTTGTTGAAGTTTTACTTTTGCAAAGCACTGTGCTAAACACTGTGGATACTAAGAAAGGAAAAAAACAAAACAGTCCCTGCCCTCAAGGGGCTCACATTCTAATTGGGGGACAACATACAAACAACTATTTACATATAAGGTAAATTATGAGATAAACTGGATTAATGTCAAAGGGAAGGCACCAGCACTGGGAAGGGACAAGTTGGGGTGGGGGAGAAGAGACTGGGGAGGGCTTTTCTACAGAAGATATGTTTTGAGCTGAGTCTTAAAAGAAGCCAGAGATGCTGGGAAGCAGAGTAAAGGAGGGAAAGCATAGCTCTCTGGGAGGTAAAGGAAGGAATACTTTGGGAAAATATAGGTGATATAAAAACAAGATGTAAAATCATTTTTTAAAGTCTACATCACTATCTCCATGTAGCTTTCTCTGTTCCCTCCCCTATTTTCATACAATAAACAATTTCAAATAAGAAGTCTGTACTCTGGGGTTGCTAGGACAAGCATCTGAACTTCTGGGTCCTTAGCCAATGCCCCCAATTGAAAGAAAGAGTTGCATTATGGAACACAATGACACAGAGTTACCTGCAGAGTAACTGCTGCTGAGAGTTTCATCAGCTTGGATACCCACTTCAAAGTTGTTTGTGTCTTCCAGGAACAGGTGCATGAAGGGGAAATAATATTCAAATCAGCTTCTGACCATTTCAGCTAAGAACAGATGAGCCTCACTGGAGCCAAATCTCTTCTACCCTCCTAGGCCCTGAGGTTGTTCTCATTTGTCAGTTTAATGGTTCATATTCTTCCAAACTGAGGGCTAACCTCCTGTGCCGGCTGCATTTTTAAAAGCATTTCCTCTCCAGAGACACCTTTCTCTGATTTTAGTGACAGCAGTTCTTCCCTCCCTCTCCCCTGTGCCCCCTCCCCACAGCCTTTCCCTATCTTAAATGATTTTGAGCGTCCATAGTATACTCCCTTAATACAATGCTCCAAGAAGCCCATTTGCACACTTGACAGGGAAAAAAAAAAGTTGTGTTTGTTTATTCAACTGGCTCAGTGAGCAAGGATGAGGAATTGAGTTATTTATTCAATGACTCAGGCCTTGATGACTAAATTGGAATTTGCTTCTGTACCTTGAGGGAAGGGAGAAAAGAAATCTAATAGATTAAATGAGACTGCCCTGTGTCTCTCTCTATGTCTCAGCCCAGAGACCAGGCATGGTATAATTAACTCCTGGAGAAAGGAAGCTGGCTGTGGACTCAGAAACAGAACCTTGCCAAACTTAGCAAGTGGCCCTGTCCTTCCTGGGCTTGCCTGAATTCTGTTGGTCTCGTGGGTTTTGTCTTTCCGATGTCATCATTTTCTAAGTACAGATTTTCAATGACCTCTAGCAGCCATTCTTCTGTCCTGTGCTTGTTTCTTTCTGTCCATTATCATCAGGCATTATGTTAATTTCAAATCCTACTATACATGTAATACTGTTCTAAGCGCTTAAAGAGTTAAATGAATTGTGCAAGATGAATGGCTTCCCTTGATCCAAGAATGGACAATGGGGTGGGGAGTAGTAAGGAGAAGAGGGATGATATCCAAGCCAAATAATAATGACAAGTTGGTAATTCAACCAGTGGCCAGTAAGGAGGTACTTGACCACCCTGTACCCTGTTGACCTTCCCCTGCCAAACATACATAAACTCCCTTGTGCTTTTCTATACACCTGTCTTGTGAAGCTAAGCACTACTGGGGATCATCCTTTCCCCTTCCGAATATGAGCAGAGGTACCAAAGGTTACTAGTAGGAGGATCGGTTTTATCAAGAACCTCCCATGTAGTGAAAAACTGGATGTTGTGGGTCAAGGAAATATTGGTTTATATGGGGAAGGAGATACTGAGTCAAGGAAACCCCAAATCAATTCATGTTGCTCAAAAATTGTGATTTCTTGACTCATATGTGAATTGGATTTAAGTGAAGCAGAGCTGCACAAAGTCATCAGCCTTACTCTGTCTTCCAGAGTCATCGAAGTCCAGTAGCGAGACAAGAGTCAGAACTGGCAATGGCCTGGGATGCAGTGGATGGCCTTGTCTGATCAAGTTCTAAGAGCTCCACAGAGCCTACTTCAGCCACCTTCATAGCCACTGAAACAAATTGTTATCATCTGCCAATTGACCAGGGAAGTCTTCATATACTTGGGGTAGACACCCCTTCCCAACTCAGCAACAAAATAGAGTGTTGGGAAATATCAGAAGAAGACAGGAAGCCAGAGCTATAGCTGCAACACTGTGGATAACTATTGTCTCCCAAAAACTATCAGTTCTCCTTTTTTCTTTACTACTCTATTTGCCCTTTCTCCTGGCTATTTAAGCCCATGACACTGATTGAATATCTATTGTCCACTTTATGATTTCCTCCTCTATAATCACTTTACCAACTCTTTCAGATCACGAACACTTTTCTGTATTAATGACAACAACAACAATCATAATGACCATTTCAAAGTCAAACACATGTTGTGAGAGCAAATGAATAGAAATAGCAAAATAAAGAGATCATAGCTGGGGTGGTATATAGGGGAGACTTTGTATGCTCTGAGACTGTAATATACCTGTAAAATACTGGCAACAACCCTGAAATGTTGGCTAGTTGGAGTCTGACACAGAAGCCAGTGTCACTTAACTTCTCTAAATGTAAGGAGCAGACAGGTATAATGAATGAGGTTACAGACTGAACCTAATCTGAAATACCATAATGATCAACTTGGCACAAACAACAAGTGGTGCTCTTTTTTTATTCTGTTACTACAAGAAAATTAGATACATCAAATCAGAAATACCAATACCCCAACTCCCTTTTATTAAGGTGATTTGTTCTATGAAGTTTGGATTTAGTCAAAAGGCCACATTTGAGGACCTAGAGGGTCACATGTGGCCTTGAGGCCACAGGCTCCCCACCCCTTTGAATGGTTCAATGTAGATGGTGCTACTATCTAATGTGGTGTATTAGCAAGGCAATAATCACAATGTAGATGATAATTGTCAAAATACCTATGTGATTCTGTACCACAAAATATAAAAGACTTTCCATATAGAAGGTAGAAGAAGTAAACCATTTATTCAGACAGCAGAGGACCAAATCCCCAAACCAACAAGCCCAATCCATCATAGCAGCAAAGAATTCAATATACATTATGACAGCAGGGAACCACTCCATCTCAAAGCCATCAGCCCCCATGCTGGGGCCTTGCCGCCAATAATCACTCACAGCACAGCCACCACATCTATTCTCTCCCTCAGTTCTAATTGCTCTCTTCCTTAGCATTTCCTATGACACACTATCCTTTTCCTCTCAGCAAGCTCCTCCTACCACATGTGACTTGGGCTTCCTGTGACATAAGCAGGTCACATGGCCTATTAATGGTTGGGAAAGATCTTCAAATCTAAATTGTCATTGCATTTGGGCAAACCACAACTGTGCTTAAAATGAACAGAAGATTTGAATGATTTTTAATCATATGCCATTACTACAATCATTATAAACCTAGAAACAGAGATTACCCATTATAGGCAAAGGCTTCATTTTATCTGTTGTCAATGATATCGTCAGCTATACACTGAGCTATACAACAATGCATTGCAGATCAATAGCAAGGGAAATATAAGAAATAATTTCCTTCCTAACTTCAGATTAGATGAAATGGCAGCAGAAATTGAAGAATTTCTTAAATCTAAAAATGGAAAAGCTAATGAATCTGAAAGCATTGAAAATCTTTGCTGAACATGAGCTCTAAAACTGTTACGTAATAATAAAATAGATGGCAAAAATTTGTGCTAATAATTTATATGACTTTTGAAAAGGAGATGGGTATACTTAGAATGAAATTTTTTTAAAGTCCTTTTTTTGTTTGATAACACAAATCCAACTAATAAAACAAATATGCCCAAACAGAATAATTTTAAAATTATGGTACCTTCATGAAAGAATATATTCTCCAACGATATTTGACACTGTAATGTTATTTCAGGACTTGCATCCAATAATGTATACTGTAGTTATTGCTGTTGTAAGGTCTTTAGGAGGAAAAATAAAGGTATTGCAGTATATTTCTGAGGGCAGGAGTGAAATACCATAATAGCAGAAGTGATTTGAGAAAACTACTGAAAAATCTATAGAAAGACATTGGAAGATTAATTATCTATCTGAGATGTACATTAGAATATTGGAAACAAAATTGTCCAATTAAAGACAATGAAAAAGATATATGTGAAATAAAATCTGGAAATTAAAAATATACCACAGTGTTTAAAAAATTTTAAGTAATGTTTTATTTTTCCCCAACTACACATTTAAACATTATTTTAAGTTTTGAGTTTCAAAATCTGTCCCTCCCTCCCTCCTTTCCCTTATGCTTCCCACAGATAGTAAGCAATTCAATATAGGTTGTGTATGTACAATCACATAAAACATTTCCATATTAGTCATTTTGTACAAGAAGACTTGAACAAAAGGAAGGAAGAAAGGAAGGAAAGAAAGAAGGAAGAAAAGAAGAAAGGAAGGAATTAAGAAAGAAAAAGAGAAAAACAATATACTTCAGTCTGTATTCAGATAATATCAATTCTTTCTCTAGAGATGGATAGCATGCTTTGTCATGAATCCCTGAGGATTATCTTGGATCACTGCATTACTAAAAATAGCTAAGTCAGTTCTTCATCATACAGTATCGCTGTTACTGTGTACAACTTTCTCCTGGTTCTGCTCACTTCACTTTGCATCAGTTCATGTAAGTCTTTCCAAGTTTTCCTGAAATTATCCTGCTTGTCATTTCCTATAGCACAATAATATTACATCACAATCATATACCACAACTTGTTCAGCCATTCCCCAATTGATGGGCATCCCCTTGATTTCTAACTGTTAGCCACCATAAAAAGAGATACAATAAACATTTTTATACCAGATAATCTTCATAACCTTAATTGTTGATCAGCAATTAAAAAGAAAAAGCAGAGCAATATAACAATTCAATGTCAATCAAGAACTCTGTTTTGAAGGCTTAAGAAGCAAAGAAATTAGAACAGAAAGAGAATCCCCCAAAGATGGAGGATATAAAAAATTTCTGATCATTTATGTTGTCTGAAGAAGTCCATTGCTATGAAAATGCAAGTTGCATCATATGAGAAACAGAAAGCTCATGTTCTGTTAATATAATGAATGACTAAACAGCAATATCAAAGGAAGTGACTGAAACTCTAATTTCTCTGAAAAAATAAAAACTAAAAAAAAAGTGCTGGCCTGCATAAGATCCAAAATGATTGATTCGTATGCTTCGTAGTGAAGCATAAATTATGAGTAATCACATTATCAACTTCCTCTTTTATATGAACTCAATTACATCTTTCTTGATAGAAAGCATCACATAGTTATTACTAAAAGAAAAGAATTCCAGTGACCCCTTCAATGGCAGGCAAGTTAAACATTTATCTACTTTATACAAAACATTCACAGTTTTCATTAATCAAAATTTACAAATATGAAAAGAAAATAATATGTGGACTGATGAATAAAAAAGGGACATGCAAAAAAAATCTACTATATATACAGAACAGCTCCTTATTAGTTCCATGATTATTGAACAAGACACCAAAAAAGCCATGATATTGATTCTGTCTTTATTGATTTTCTCAAAGTGTTTGACTCATTTCTATACACATGGCTTAGTCATAAAGTAGATCAAAGCACAGTGAGAACAGAATATTGATATTTCATATGAAATCTATTTGCTATTAAAACATTTCACTGACAATTTCAAGAAGGATTGATAGGAAATTTGGCATTTTCCAGGGAGACAGTTTAAGTCATATATAATTTTGCCTAGCAATTTGTAGCATAATATTTTTTTGAAGTGAAACGAACATTACAGGTCATTAGATCTAATCACTTTATTTTGCAGATGAGGAAACTAAGTAACAGAAATGTTAAATGACTTGCCCAGGGTTACACTGATGGTAATTGTCTGAAGCAGTATTTGATCTGAGGTATTCCTGAGTCCAAATCCAATGTCCTATTGGCTATTCAGTGATGCCTCCTAAATAGAATGGAATATGACTTTCAAGGCAAACAGGGAGTCATGTGAAAACGTTTTAGTAATCTCTGCATCAATCCATCCACAAGCATTTATAAGCACTTACTATGTTGCAGGTACATTGATGCACATGGATAATGTCAAGTTATGTGGTGCCACTGAAAAGTCTGTTTTTTTTTTAAAAAGCTGTTACAATGAAATCCATGATTTCACATGCAATCTTCTTTTTGCTGTTCTTTGTATATGAAAATGTTCAGGTTTTTTCAAGTTCATAAAAACCAAAGAATTGATAATGTTACCAAAAAAAGTTAAACAGCTAATTCATCTCATGGAACCTATTTGGCATTTTTACAAATATATCATATGGAAAGATGGTAGAGAGAAACCAGGAAGTTGCCTGAGCTCTCCCTAATTTCCCTCGGAAACAACATTAAATCAATATCTAAATGGATTCTAGAGTGACAGAACCAACAAAAAGATGGAGTGAAACAATTTTCCAGCTTAAAATAACTTATAAGGACTTCGGGAAAGGTCTGTCTCACTGAGGTAAAAGAGAAGCACAGTCCAGAATAGACAGTATCTGGGCAAGCCAGAGGGAAGATTTAAGCTGTAGGATAGATCAACAACTGAGGCCCCCAAGTCCTGACTCAGCAGGCCAGTAGTGAGGCCTCCAGCCCCAGTACAGAAGGCAACTATGAGCCCTGGAACCCTGTCACAACAGGAACCAACTAGACCAGGTCACCTGCAGTGCAGTGGGCAAGCCACAAGCAACTGAGGCCCCAGTGTGGAAAGCCAATGACCAGGCCCCTGGCCCCTAGCATAAGAAGCTTGGGATAGTATGCTTTGTGCCCCAGGACCAAAGCTCAACTTTAAAAGTCCCAAAATAAGCTGAAAAGTAGTAAGAATCTGAAAAGAGCCCTGACCATAGGAAGATAATATGGCAGCGGGGAAGATGAAACAGAAACTCAGAAGAGGACAATACTGTCAAAAATGCCTACATGTGAAACCACAAAAAGGAATGTAAATTGATCTCAAGTCTAAAAAGTTCTCTTGGAAGAGTTCAAAAATGATCTAAAAAACAAGTAAAAGAGGTAAAAGAAAAATTGGGAAAAGAAATGAGAACTATACTGGAGAATGCTGAATAAAAAGAGTCAGCTTGGAAAAGAAAGCAAAAAAATTGCATGAAGATAATAACTCCTTAAAAAATTAGAGTTGGCCAATTGGAAAAAAAAATCCACTGAAGAAAACACCTCCTTTCAAAGTAGAATTGGCCAAATGGAAAAGGAGATACAAAAGCTGATGGAAGAAAATAAATCGTTAAAAATTAGAATTGCACAAGTAGATGCTAATGACTCCTTAAGATATCAAGAATCAGCCAAAGAAAATCAAAAGGATGAAAAAATAGAATAAAAAGTAAAATAACTCATTGGAATAACAACTGATGTGGAAAATAGATCCAAGAGAGATAATTTAAGAATTATTTGACTACTTGAAAGCCATGATCTAAAAAATAGCCTAGAGGGGTGGAGCCAAGATGGTGGCTGGAAAGAAGGGACTGGCATGAGCTCCCCGCCAAGTCCCTCCAAAAACCTATAAAAATGGCTCTGAACCAATTCTAGAACTGCAGAACCCACAAAGTAGCAGAGGGAAGCAGGGCTCCAGCCCAGGACAGCCTGGATGGTTGCTGGGTGAGGTCTTTCATACACGGAGCTGGGAGCGGAGCAAAGCCTAGTGTGGGCGGCTCGGACCAACCAGACCAAGAGCAGGGCTGAGCATGCCCTAGCGCCCTGAATCAGTGAGCTGCAGCAGTTACCAGACTTCTCAACCGACAAACACCAAAGACAACAGAGAAGATTAGTGGGAAAAGCTACTGGGGACAGGGTGATAGAGTTCGCGGTTCAGCTACCACCCTGGGGGCAGTGGAGGTGGGGCAGCTATAAAACTACAGCTGCAGTTGCTTCGGGCCCCAGGCCCACCTGGTGGGAGGAATTAAGTGGTGGATCAAGCAGGAGTGCAGAGCCTGCTGAAGATCTAAGTCCAGTCTGGGTTGGGGGTTCTTAGGGAAGGAGGAGTGCTGGTGTGGCAGAGCTGGCTGTAATAGCTCTGAAATCAACAGCACATCCCCGCAAGCTTGGAACATAGTACTCTTCACTCTACAAGCAGTCATACCCTGCTGAAAAACTCAAGGGTCAAGTAAGCGGCCAGGCAGCGAAAACACACCCAGATTCAGTCTCAGACTTTGGAATCTTTCTTTGGTGACAAAGAAGACAAAAACATACAGACAGAAGAAGTCAACAAAGTCAAAGAGCCTACAACAAAAGCCTCCAAGAAAAACATGAACTGGTCTCAGGCCATGGAAGAGCTCAAAAAGGATTTGGAAAAGCAAGTTAGAGAAGTAGAGGAAAAATTGGGAAGAGAAATGAGAATGATTCAAGAAAACCATGAAAAACAAGTCAATGACTTGCTAAAGGAGAACCAAAAAAAATACTGAAAAATACACTGAAGAAAACAACACCTTAAAAAATAGACTAATTCAAATGGCAAAAGAGCTCCAAAAAGCCAATGAGGAGAAGAATGCCTTGAAAGGCAGAATTAGCCAAATGGAAAAGGAGGTCCAAAAGACCACTGAAGAAAATACTACCTTAAAAATTAGATTGGAGCAAGTGGAAGCTAGTGAGATAATTTAAAAATTATTGAACTACCTGAAAGCCATGATAAAAAAAAGAGCCTAGATATCATCTTTCAAGAAATTATCAAGGAGTACTGCCCTGATATTCTAGAGCCACAGGGCAAAATAGAAATTGAAAGAATTCACCAATCACCTCCTCAAATAGATCCCAAAAAGAAATCTCCTAGGAATATTGTCGCCAAATTCCAGAGCTCCCAGATCAAGGAGAAAATACTATATTCCGGAGGTCAATGGAGCTAGGATTAAAACCAAGAATCACCTACCCAGCAAAACTGAGTGTCATGCTCCAAGGCAAAATATGGACTTTCAATAAAAGAGAGGAATTTCAAGCTTTCTCAGTGAAAAACCCAGAGCTGAATAGAAAATTTGACTTTCAAATACAAGAATCAAGAGAAGCATGAGAAGGTAATCAAGAAAAAGAACAAGAAAAAGAAATTTCAAGGGACTTACAAAAGTTGAACTCATTGTTTACATTCCTACATGGAAAGATGATGTGTATGATTCATTAGACCTCAGTATTAGGGTGGCTGAAGGGAATATGCATATGTGTGTGTATATATATATGTATATGTGTGTGTCTAAGTATGTATATATGTATGTGTATATATATATAGAGAGAGGGCACAAGGTGAGTTGAAGATGAAGGGATGATATCTAAAAGAAATAGAATCAAATTAAGGGATGAGAGAGGAATATATTGAGAGGATGTGGAAGGGAGAGATAGAATGGGGTAAAGTATCTCACATAAAAGTGGCAAGAAAAAGCAGTTCTGTAGGAAGAGAAGAGAAGGCAGGTGAGGGGGAATGAGTGAATCTTGCTCTCATCAGATTTGACCTGAGGAGGGAATACCATACACAATCAATTGGGTATCTCACCCCACAGGAAAGAGGGAGGAAGCAGAAATAAAAGGGGGGATGATAGAAGGGAGGGCAGTTGGTAGAGGAGGTAATCAAAAACAAACACTTTTAAAAAGGGACCAGGTCAAGGGAGAAAATTGGATAAAGGGGGATAGGTGAGGACGGAACAAAATAGAGTTAGTCTTTCACAACATAAGTATTGTGGAAGGGTTATACATAATGATACACATGTGGCCCATTTTGAATTGCTTGACTTCTTAGGGAGGGTGGGTGGGAAGGGAAGAGGGGAGAGAATTTGGAACTCAAAGTGTTAAAAACAGATGTTCCAAAACAAAAAAAAAGTTTTTGCATGCAACTAGAAAATAAGATTCACAGGCAATGGGGAGTAGAAATTTATCTTGCCCTACAAGAAAGGAAGGGAAAAGGGGATGGGATGGGAGTGGCGTAACAGAAGGGAAGGCTGATTGGGGAACAGGGCAACCAGAATATATGCCATCTTGGAGCGGGGGGAGGGTAGAAATGGGGAGAAAATTTGTAATTCAAACTCTTGTGAAAATCAATGCTGAAAACTAAATATATTAAATAAATTAAATTTAAAAAAAAAAACCTAGACAAAATCTTTCAAGAAATTATCAAGGAAAACTGCCCTGATATCCTAGAATCATAGGGTAAAATAGTCATTGAAAGAATCCATCGATCACCTCCTGAAAGAGATTCCAAAATGAAAATTTCAAGGAATATTGTAGTCAAATTCCAAAATTACCAGGTTTAAGGAGAAAATACTGCAAGCAGCCAGAAAGAAACAATTCAAATATCAAGGAACCACAATCAGGATTACAGAGGACTTAGCTGCTTCTACTTTGAGGGATAAAAGGGTTTGGAATATGATATTCCAAAAGGCAAAAACACTTAGGTTACGACCAAGAATCAACTGCCCAGTTGATTGAGCATAATCTTTGATGGGAAAAAATGGATATTCAATGAAATAGAGGACTTCCAAACTTTCGTGATTAAAAAAAATAGAGCAGAACAGAAAATTTGATCTTCAAAAGAGAAGCATAAAAAGGCAAAAAAGGAAAGAAAAAAACATTATTTAATAATATTTAAACTGTTTTGCCTACATGGGAAGATGATATTGATAACTCTTGAGAACTATATCTCTATTAGGTCAGTTAGGAGCATACATAGACAGAGGATATGGGTATAAGTTGACTTGGCTATAATGATTTTAAAAAAAATTAAGGGGAAAAACAGGTAAATTGTTGGTAAAAAACAGGATTGTACTGGGAGAAGAGGAAAGGCATAGGCAGAATAGGGTAAATTACATCACATGAAGAGGTACAAAAGACCTAATACAGGACAGGGAATGAAGGGAGGGGTGAGAATTGTTTAAAGTCATACATTGTCTAATGAAAAACTCATACAATGTTAACAAACCATAGGGCCCAAAAGAGCAATGAAAATAAGGGATAGCAAGTTCATTAAAAAGGAAAAGAAATTTGCAAATGTTCGTAGAGCCCATAGTACATAAGTTAACATCTTATAAAAATGCTTTTATAACAAATAGACCTCTCTTTATACAGCAGTAGTAAAAGATGGCAACAGGTATAACTTATGGATTTTTTTGAATCTATTTGAAAATGATTTATCTCTGGATGAAGTCTATAAAACAGCTATGGTCCAAGAATGATGTCAAAAGACATTCATGGCAATCCCCACATGAACTCAACAAGCAATATGTTGATGAACAAGTGACAATAAAATGATTCAAGTCATCCAATCTATTTTCAGACATGGATAGGTTTATAATAGCAATTCGGTATCAAGTAATTGCCACAAGAAATTATATGAAGTTTATATTTAAGATGACTAAGTGAACTTATTGATTAGTACAGATTATACAATGAAATGCTGGAAACTGAGCCCTGTATTGCTGCAGCTTAAATAAATTTAGCAACTGCTAGCTAACAAGAAAGATGCTATCAGATGCCCAAAAGTACACTGTCCTCTATAAGCTGAAACAACAAACCTTTTATTACAAAAGGAGACTCCCAAATATCCGTTAGAATTCAACAAATGATTTGTACTGAAAGCAGAACACTATTACAGATTGAACTGTTGCCTACATACACCCAGACATAACATTAATGTATACGCATTTAAGAATGTTGTTATTTGATGTTGTCATACCTAATAATACCAATCTCTAAAATATACGGAATGAAAAACTTTCAAAATACGGAGATTTAACAGTTGAATAAACCTTGTAGGAACAGGATGAGGGATGTGTCATTTCTGCTGTCATTTTTCCTCTTTGAATCCTCCTGAGGATGCTTTTCAATAAGTCCATAGAAGATGAATATATAACTCAATACTCTTATTTGCAATTACAAGATGAGTCACTTTATCTATGTGCACAATAGTCCACAGGACATTAAATATTAAAGAATAATAGGATTGTGACTTATCTTTGTATCATTTCTATCTGAATTCTATTTTAACAGATGACAATGGGATAACAGTGATAATAATAAATAACAAAATGAAGAATATCAGGCATGGAGTAATTTATAGAATTTAGATTTAAACATATATACTTCAAGTGACCAACATGTGTATATTTAGAGCCTAAATGGAACCTAGAGATCATCCAATTCGACCCTTTTACTTTACTGATGGGAAAAATGATTCCTACAGTGTTTAAGTATCTTATGCCAAGCTCCATCTCAACTGAATTATTGTCCTAGTCTGAGCCAGACAATTTGGGAGGTTTTCATAAAAGAGTTGGATAAACTTTCTCTTGTGCAAATTAAAGTATACTGAATGAAGGTTTATTGAAATTTAAGCATTTAGTAGCCTGAGATCTAATAAGAGATGTACAAGGGGCAGGAGGATGAGAGAATAGGAGGGGTTCAAGGTAAAGTGTGTGACTGGGTGCGATGAAGGTGTATAGAAATTTCCAGCATGTGAGTTTTCTAAAAAGAGCAAGATGGTGGGACTAGGAAGAAAAATAATGAGGAGAAGAGTAAAACAAGAGTAAGCCTTTGACAAGAAATCTTCATGGATCTTAGAAATCCACCAGAGGAATTTTTTTTGGACAAACATAGTTCCTTAACTTGGATAGGAACTCAGGTCTCCTTGATCTTCCCTCTACACCAAATCCACTAGCTCCAGTGAAATTTATCAACCTCCTCATACCAAGTAATATCCTAATATCTTTTCCTGCTACTGCCTTGTGTCATTTGGCAAAGTAAACATATCAGCAAAATATATTTCCAGCCTCCCCGCTCCAAGCAAGAACTCATGGAAACCTAAGTAAGACAAACTAACAAGAAGAGCTTGGATTTTCCCTCTATTCTTTGATGCAGCTTTTCTTTAGGCTACAAACTCCAGATGTGTAAAGCCTTGGGCATGAGCTCTAATATGAATGGTGGGCCTGGGGCAAACACTATATCAATCTCTTAGAACTTGGCTGTGTCTTTTCCTCTCAGAATATAGCTGAAAAAGATCTTTCTTTTCAGGCGATCTCATGAGAGCAACAGATTGAAAATTCAAGTCTTCCTTTTGATAAAAAAATGTTTTGGTTTTTTTTTTCTGCAGAAGTGCTTGTCAGTTCTTTATATTCCTGGACAGTGCATCATTGTCCCCATTCTCTGCTCTATCACCACACTAAGGACTAGGGTTTCTGCTGCAGACTTTGATGTCACCTGCACTGTCAGATTTCTTCACAGCCTCCCCATATATCCACAGCACTTTGGATAGACGATAGAGAGATACTTGACAGATTCTTGGGGAATCTATCACCACAAAACCACCCAGCTGATTATATTCCCTCTAATTTTCAGTATAATAGTTATAAAGCATTGTTTGTTGATTTGTTAATTCTACTAGCATTTATTCAGTAACAACTGTGTTTATTAGGCACAGGTGGGTTATGACTAAAGCCAATTCACCTAATAATGTCTCTTTGAAGAACAATTAGGAAATTAATAATCTATATTGCCATTGCTAAATCTAATTGCTAAAGACAGTTAGTAAAAGAGAGTATTTCCCAAGTCTTGCATTTTACGTCCCTGAGACAGGCTCAGCAAATCCACTTTCACCTGTTAATAGCTGTGTCCAAGACAGAAGCCATTACTTAAGGAAATTAACAATTAGCCTTATGAAGAGGTTAAACAGATAACCAGTTCATTAGTTTTTGATTGTTTTTGCTTCAAAGTGGGGCATCTGCCAGAGTGTGTTTTCAGCAAGGAAATAACCACATTGGCACACTTTTAAAACTAAATAATCTGTATCTATACTTTCATACAAATGAAATCACTTATAAATCTAATAACCATGATTGGTACTTTAAAATATCAAAATGTCATAATCTGAACTTATAACACTTTAAAGTTTTCAAAGCTCTCTAGATTAATTCATTTGATTCTCAGATCACCCTTGAGAGGTAGGTTCCACATTTTACAGATGAGGAAAGTGAGGCCCAAAGGCTCACATTGCTTAGAAGGACTAGGATTTGGAGCAAGATCTTCCTGACTTCAGTGGAGAGGGAAATGGCAAACCACTCCAGTATCTTTGCCAAGAAAACCCCAAATGGGGTCAGGAAGAGTCAGGGATGATAAAAACAAAACAAAAAACATGACTGGACAACAACTTTCTGCCTGCCCCGCACTCTTTACACTATAGCACCTTGCCTACCAATTTCAGAAGGTAATGTGGGTGGTAAACATATACCATTGTGCACAATGCTAACTTGTATTTGTTCTTTGCTATATGTAACTGTCCAGAACTATAAACTTCCAGAAAACAAATACTAACTCATTTTGTGCATAAATTGACATGCATAGAAAGCTGCTAACTACCAAACTTGTTCACATTTCCCAACCCTGAATATTTTCTCCTTTCCTCCAACATTAAGGGATAAGTAAGGAAATATTTCTCTCTACAAAATTTTAGCTCTCTAGGAGCAAACCTTTGAAGGGCTGGTAAGACTGCCATGAACTGTGAATTGTAAATGACTGAGTGACTCACTCTTGTTCACACAGCTTTGACTGCTCTTATCTAACCTTCAGAGGGAACCAATTGGCTGGTCACCTGCTTCCCACCAGGGAGGGTGATTTTTCTTTCTGGAGCAATATTACTCCACGTTCTATTTTAGCCACAAACTCTCTCTGAAAGGACAGAAGGGATTGTGTAAGAAAACAGCAAGGACATATAAGTTATTAAAACTAGAAAGGACCTTTGGATCCATGCTTAGAACCCCAAAATATCTGGCCAGGAAGAGGAGTCAGAATACTCCTAGCTTCTTACTGGTGTTTTCAGATTCTCTACTCTCATCCCTCAGCAACCTCTTTCTTTGAAGTTCACCCCATTTATCAAATGATAAAATGAAAAAAAAAACATGTGATGTACTTAGCAGACCTAAAAGTGATAAATGCTTGTTATGATTAATTATAATAAAATGACATTAAATATTCTTCATCATCATCGTCCTCATCATCTATATCGTCAAGTCCACTTGTTACTATGATCTATTGGGCCTCCAGGCCTTTTTTCTTGCTTGAAAACAATCAGTCTATAACTCAAAGTCTTCCTTTCCACCCCATTCTTTCCCCTCATACTTGGGGAGTTCAGTATTTACATACAGATAAACTCTTAAGCACTCTGGCTTGCCAGATAATCAGCCTCAAATTCCTGTGACCTGTCTTTCCATTCTACCTTTGCCATCTGTAGGGATGGTCTCATCTTGTACCTCACCATTACTGAGAACTGCTCCATCTCTCTGATTTTGTATTATGAAATTCTCCTTTCTGATCATAATCTCCTGTCTTTCCATCACTTTCTCAGTCAGTCCCACTCCTAAACCTGATTGTCATCTTCATTGTAGTGATAGGTTCTTCAACAGCTCCTTGTTAAGATTGTTTTAATCTTGTTTTCCTTCCTCTTGTCATGACCCTGTAGTTTAGTTGTTCAACTCTGCACTGCCCTCACCTTAAATTTGTTGTCCCCATTTTATTTCATAGTTTATTTACATTCTGCCCATACTCAGGTCTGGGTTCCCCTTTCTGCATACCTTCTTAGTTCATTCACCATGCTGTTAAACACAGCTGGAGGAAGTCACACAACTCTACCAACTGAGTCCAATACAAATAAATATTATCTAAATGTAAGTGGACCCTCACCATCAGTTTTGCCCAAAAAATCTTTTTATTCTTCCTTGACTAATACTGTCCTTTCAATGATTGTTTAAACCTTCTCCTTGTTCTTTGGGTGTCCATTTCTACTCCCATACCCTGTTTCTTAATCGATAGATTAACCTCCTAATTTACTGGGAAAATCACAGCCATCCATCTTGAACTCCCTCATATCCCCTACACCTGACCTCAAAACCCCTCTTCATCTTTGTCTCACTCTCCTCAAATGCTCAAGTTTCTGAAGATTGAGTCATCCTTTTTGCAAAAGACTCTACTTAGTCCTTGGTACCATCTCTTTCTGTCTATTCCAGGAGTTTATGCCATCAAACATTTCCTCTCCCTACCTCTCATTTTTAATCTTTCCCTACCTCACTGACTTTTCCTTGTTTCCTACATTCTTAGGTCTTCATCATCTTCAATTTTCTTTTAAGAAATCCCTTAAAATTCTACAACTCTTTCTTTTTACTGCCGAACTCCTAGCAAAAATCATCCGTACTCTAATGCCTCCATCTCCTCATCATTTACTCACTTTTCAACCCTCCGCTTTTTGGACTTCCAACCCTGCCACTCTCCTGAAATAACTCTCTCAAAAGTTACCACTGATCTCTTAATTCAAGATTCTCTAATCTCTTTGTGTGTTTGTTCCATTTACTCCTTTGGAAGTCTGGGAAATCTAGGCACCCCTTCTCAGAATATTTTTAATGAACAAAATAAAATACATAGGATTAGAAAGGAAGCCAATTATATTGAGATCAAGATGTAATTTTTTTCCCCATCCAAGTGTGGGCATGCCTCCTGAAATCTTGTCGTGGACCAATTTGATACCTGTGAATCCCAAGTTAAGAAGGAATGCCTTAATTGCCAAATACAATGCCCATTATCTCCTTGAATCTCTATAGTTTTGACCTATTGACCCTATACCCCTTCTCCTGTATATTTTCTTTCCCCCCTTGGTTTCTAAGACACTGCTCTTTCCTGCTTCTCCTCCTATGGGACCACTCTTTATTATCTTATTCTATTAAGTCTAGAGGTCTGAGTCAGGAGAGGTAGAGGAAGCACCTTGAATCAGGTTTATAGATAGAAATAAATAGGGCCAAAGAAGTATATCACCAACTAAATTAGACTCAATGTCTGGCTATGTACCTATTTAACTTGGTTCGCATGTTTATTCTTATGTATTTGAGCCACCAGCTTCTCCATAAATACCAACAGGCCAGGGTATACATAGATACACATCATTTCAAATCTTGTGTGGCCATGTCCCAGAAAAAGGGTGGAAGTGAGTGCAATGGGCAGGGGATTGGGGTAGGGGGAGAGATAGATCCATTATGGGGACAAATACCTGATGTCATTTTCTAAGTGTTAAGAAATTAAGGTTTTGGGAGGGAGAAGGAAGCAGAGTCAGGAGGAAGAAGGGAAAGCGAGATTAAGAAGTAGACATATTAGGGACAATCTGTGTCTACTTCACAATTCTGCCCAGGTAGTAGGATCGAGAAAACTTTCCATTCTCAATGGTTCCCAGTTAGTAGATCTATTCAATGCTATATGTGTGTGTGTGTGTGTGTGTGTGTATGTATATGTATATATGTACATATGTATATTTGTATATATGTATGTATGTATATGTATGTACATATATATATATATACACACACAATCTATAACCATTTTCATTTTAAGATTTGCAAAGTGCTTTACATGCATTTTTCTCATTTGATTATCCCTCAAACCCTCCAAGATAGGTATTATTATTACGGCCATTGTACAGATGAGAAAAATGAAGTGCAGAGAAGTTAAGTGACTTTTCTGGGGTCACACAGCTGGTAAATGTCTGAGGTAGGATTTGAACCTAGATCATCCTGACCCTAGGTCCAGTGCTTTTTCCACCTTGCCTGGCTGCTGTGTTTGGAGTCCTTCCCCAACTCCAATCAAGGATATAGATGGGGATGAAGCAGAAGGCAAAGTTATAGAGGGATTTGGATGCAGTATTAGAGTTTCAGGTTCTGGATGGAATTTAAGTTTATGTTCTTAGTGAAGTGTCTTTGATACTTCATATATAAGGCTGGACACAAGTCTCTTTAAATGGGGGTGGTATGGGGAGGGCAATGCTGGATTTGATGAACCAGGTACATGTAGTTCATGCACAGATAGGGATAAAAGGCGTGATTACACACTTTCCAAGTACAAATTATTCCTTAAAACAGTTTGCAAAATGCACAAAGCAAAAAAAAAATTAAATTGGTTTGGAATTCTTCTCAGAATTCATGGCTAGACTATGCAAAAAAAAATGGATTTCAATTGCTTGCTTTTCCTTCTGCCTTTCTTCTCCATTCCTTTGTTCCCCCAGACTGATCACAGCACTGCAAAAGGGAAAAATGCAGATAGCTCTTGTTTCCTACCATGCTGATAGGAATGATGAATAGAGACATTCAGTATTCTGCCCCAGTCTCCTCTCTTCCTCGCTCTGCCGTTCTGGCACTGCTGAGCTCATGTCCAGCACCTCTGCTACAGATCCAACATGCATCATTGTTAGTTGCCCTGTATCGCTTGCTTGTGTGCATGCCTGTGTCTATGTGCAAGATAACTGATGTACTGTACTACTATAAGTGTGAGCACTGGAGTAGAGACCTCAGCAGTGTGTCGGTGGTGGGGAAAACAGCAACAACCCTCTGCCTTTGCTTGGCTGTATATCTCAAAAGTCACTGGGGAAAGTGTCCCAAGAGGAGCATTTAGGCTCAATGCAACACTTCACTCATATGAGCCTACAGAGTAGCTGGTATTTAGAGCATCTGAAAGGATGTTGTGGACACTATGTTCAAATAGAGGAGGGGGTTAGAAGGATGGATTAAATATGGCTCTATTTATGCTTTTTGAGCAAGGTTGAAATATCAGGGGAGAAAGAGGGGAAAATACGAGCTACCACTAGATTTTAAGGAGAAAGGTATGCATTGTTACAGAATTACAAGGCTAAAGATCTGATCCCATTTCCCATGATGATGAAACAATCGGGCATGAAGCAAGAAACTGTGAATGTGGTAGGTGCCTCCAGTCAGTGGTCAACAGGGAAGAATCCAAATAAGAATTCCTATTTCTTTCTCCTATTCCTGCTAGCTGCCCCTTCCTGCTGACCTGCTTCTAGTCCATCCTCCGGCAGAATGTCCACTCAGGTTCAATGGTACCATCTGCAATGAGCCTGCAGAACTCTCTCCAGAAATTACAACCACCTTTGGCAGCACACAGCCGAGGAGTGTGCCAGCTGCCTCTCTCCTAGAAAATGAGAAAAAGCAGGATCATTATTCCGGGGGCTTCTTTCCTCTTCACGTCCAGAGAAGGATGAGAGCAGCCAATTGATAACCAGTATCTAGGGAGTTTCTATTCAGTGGATTTCACTGTGCTAGGCTCTGTGGAGGAAAAAGAAATTTCAAAATGCCTCAGTTTTCCTAAATATTCATAATAAAGCAATCTATGTAATTGCCTCTGTCATGGATGGGTTTTCCAGATAATTGAATCTTAAGTTTTAAAATAACTCTTAAAAATTTTTTATTCTTTGTGATAGAATTCTTTCTAATACATATTACATATTTCTCTGTCTTAGAAAATGGAATATGCAGAACACAGAGTAGTCTTTTCTTGTTGATTCAACTTCCTTAGCACTGATATAACTTGTGGTTGTTTGAGTCTTGCCATTTACCCTGATACTCTACTCTTAGGACTTCTGGGATCCTATATCTTTCCTGCAACTTAATTTTCTTAAATATGTCTTCTACCTCAATCAGAGTGTGACCCCCTTTAGAGAAGGGACTATCTTGATTTTTTTCTATTCGTACTTCTAGTTCTTGGCACAGTACTTGGCAAACATTTAAAAATGCTTTTCATTCAACATTATGAACACAAGTGGATCTAGCTGCCCTCCCTGAGGTTACCTCACCCCACACAAATTTCACCTTAAAATTCCAGAAGAAGTTGTTGATGTTGTTACTTGTTTGTCCTTGTTTATTGTTTAGAGTTTTCTTGGCAAAGATATTAAAGTAGTTTGCCATTTCCTTCTTCACCTCATTTTACAAATGAGGAAACTGAGGAAAACAGGGTTAAGTGTCCTGTCCAGGGTCACACAGCTAGTAAGTATCTGAAGCCAGATTTATACTCAGGGAGATGTCTTCCTAACTTCAGGACCCAGTCTATCAAATGCACCACCTAGGTACTCAAAATGAACATATAGATGTATTCACAGACTTTAGTAGTCTTTGAAGCATGAGTGAACATGGGGATCAATGCTGCTCAGGAAATGAGAAAGTATTGCTTTTTTTCAAAATAAGATGGTAAGTACTTTAAAGAAGAATTATTATGATTCCTAGTAATTTTCTAGAACAGATTATTCAAGGATAACTTCCTGAGGATTTAGAAAGGAAAAAAAGGTAATTTTTATGAACCAGCATGGGATCATTAAAAAAAATCTTGACACATTAACTTAACTTCTTTTACTGAAAACACTAGCATTCTACCGTAGTCCTCTTCCAAGGGCACATCACGACATGGAGGTAACTTAAAGTTCTTTAAGGATCTGCCCATGAAGTACAAAATTTGTCAGTGACTACCAAGCTAGAATAGCTTCAAGCCTGAATTTGATGACAGACTATATATCTGTCCATCATTGAAAGATAAGCCTGCCAATATTTGGTCCTTTACTAGAGTGATCACAGGGTAATTCACATTTTGGTCACAGCAACTTTCAAAGACTATCTATAAAGTTGTAGACCTACTGTGGTCTGTGTTGGTGGAAGGAGCACTTATACTACTGAAATCATGGCTATCTAAAGTATTGAAATAAGTACTTTGGAGCATATTTGGGCATGGTTTATTTGGACTTTGATAAGGAATTCAAACAAATCACAGACATAGAGTTGGAAAGGTCCCTAGAGGTCATCAAAGCCAATTCTCAAATTTTAAAAATGAGGAAATCGATTTAGGTCCACAGAAGCTACCTTTGTATGCTCAAGGACACTTAGCTGTTGATAACAGAACTAGCTCTCTCTCTACTCTATTTTCTTGCTATCTATATGTATATCAGGGACAGGTATAGCCCAGATGATTATATTTAAATAACTTAGGAGTTGGTTGATTGACTAGATTCAAAAAAGCTTAATTAATTTAATTAATCCAATTAATTAATTAAATCTGGAGGAAACTTCGTCGTTTGACCATTATATTTACTTTGTTTATCAGAGACTTGGAAGAAGGATATGCTTATTAAATTTGCAAATTAAAATAAAAGAATCTAGGAACAATGGTGAACACATTGGAGGTGCTCACATTATTACATCCTGAAATTCTTTTATGCCACCTTTATTCAAAGACAAGATGGAGAGAGGGGGTAAAGAAGGAGAATGCACATGTCTTTTTATAGGCTCCCTGTTTCCATGGGTATGACCACTAAATTGGTTTGTATATTTTCAATTATCTTTGTACTTAGATCAATTTAAGGAGTTGTTTCTTTTTCCCTGGCAGCTTGGATCTAAGTAGTTCATATGCCTTAACAAGACTATAAAATGAAAAATGAAGGTGCTTAGCTTGGCAAAGTCTGAAGAGGGGAAGGATTTCCAGTTTTATCATCCTCTTCCACAAAGGATACTTTTAGGGAGCATATAAAAATAAGAAGAGCCAAGAACTCTAGGCTATTGTTCCTGGACTGTCCCTTGTGCTGTGGTTGAAGAGCAAATTCTCTTGTTAAGAAGGAAAGCAAGGTAAGCAGAAGACATCCTGTCTTATGGGGTCTCATATTCCTGGGTAGCCTGCTTTCCTTCCTTCCTTCCTTCCTTCCTTCCTTCCTTCCTTCCTTCCTTCCTTCCTTCCTTCCTTCCTTCCATATATCCTTGATAAGTTGTGTGCTGGGCTAGATTGTGAGCTCTTTGAAGTCTTTGGCACAAAAATACCAAAGAATATGAGTGGTGATGGCTGTTTCATAAAGCCAGGGACAGGCACAGAATAAATAACGTCTTGTCAATTAGTTGGTCAACAAGCATTCAAGTACTTACTATGGGAGCTCTTATAAAGAAAGGCAAAAGATAACCACAGCTCTCAAGGATCTCACAATCTAATCAGGGAGACAACATGAAAACAACTGTGTATAAACAAGAAATATACAGGATGAATTGGAGATATTGAACAGAGGGAAGGCACTAGCATTTAGGGGGATCAGGAAAGGCTTCTTGCAGAAGGTGTGATTTTAGCTGAGGTTTGAAGGATGCTAAGAGATGAGATACAAAGAGAGAGTCTTCTAGGCATGCAGAATAACTATGGAAAATTCCCAGAAATGGGAGACAGAGTGTCTTGTTCAGTAAATAGCAAGGAGACCAGTGACACTGGATGACAGAGCATGGGGAAGGATTAAGGTGCAAGAAGCCTGGAAAGGTAGAAAGAAGTTAGGTTATGAAGGGCTTTAAAAGTCAAGCAGAATAGATTATATTTAATGTTGGAGTTAATATGGAGTCATTGGAGTCTATTGAGGAGGGAAGTGACATGAGCTTTAGAAAAATCACTTTGGTGGCTGACTGGAGGGTGGATTGCAGTGGGGAAAGACTTATAGCAGGCAGACCCACCAACATGCAACTCTGGTTGCCTACCTTTCTAGCCTTACAAATTGTTACCCTTTTCATATTTGCTGTTTCTCACACATGAGATTCCATCTCCTGACTTCATGTCTTTCTTATCCCACATACATTGAATGCTCTTATCTACTTATATTTACTTCTTGAAATCCCTAATTTCCCCCAACACTCAACTCAGACATTTCCTTCTTCACGAGGCCCTTCCTCATCTCCCAGTTCCTAATATCTATCCCTCTAAGCTTACCTTGTATCTCTTTACAAGGCAAATGTATACCTACATATCTATACATGTGTTATACACACATATCCATGTGTGTATAGATGTATGTGTATGTTTTTTACATGTGCATTACTTGTGCATTTTTGAAATGTTGTTTCCTCTGCTAGAATATACTGAGAAGAAGGACTTTTAAAAAATTTGTCTTTTTATCCCAAGCACTAGCATGTTGCCTGGCATATAGTGGGTGCTTAATAAATGCTTACTTGCTTCAACAGCTGGTGCTATCATACTGTTGACTCATATTGAGTTCACTAAAATCTCCAGATCTTTTTTCAGAAAAGCAAACTGCTGGCCAGTCACATCTCCTCTATCCTGTATTTCCCTAAATGATTTTCAGAAACTAAGTGTAGGGCTAGAATAGTGGTAGAATGAGTTTCCTCCCTGGGATTCCCTAGACAACAAAGTGATGAAAAATAAACATCATATAAGATTATGCACAACATTTTAGCCTGATGAGAACTTTATGGACCCCATCTCTGTCTTGTGATGCATTAGTTACCCTTCCCAGCTTAGTGTCATCTGCAAATCTTAAGGTGAATTAGTGGGATGTGTGACTATATGACCTTCAGGGCAGTACAACTTAGCTGTCTCCTTTCAGAAATAATTACTGCTTAGAGAAGAAAGCAGGCTTTTTGCACTTAATGTATCTCCCCTTCTAGAAAGTATGTTGAATTTAATCTGGAGGTCAAAAAGATAGTAAATTCAGAACTATAAGGAATCTTGCTGGTCTATTAGTCCAACCCATTCACCCATCTTACAGATGAGGAAACTGAAGAAGAGAGAAGAGAGGTGGCCTTCCCAGTACTCTGGCTAGAGTACTGATTATGCAAAGGGGGAGTAGTGGGAAACAAGGATGGAAAAAGTAGGTTGGATTCAAACGCATAGCAAGTAGCTAAGTGAAATTTGAACTGTCTTCTGACTCTACAAACACTTTATATCCTGTACCTGTGGCTTCATAGTGAAGTATAAGAATTAAACAGAGATTTCTGTTCTCTAACAAACTCCTTTTCACTATTCTTTGTTCCATTGACCCATATTTAATAGATAATGTTGCAGCAATCTTCTCCGCAACTCCAACCCCCAAATTAAAATTCAAATCAAGCACACATTTGTTAAATATTATATATAAATAGGACTCTTATTGGCATTGAGGATACTAAAGACAATAATTATTTTTTTAAAATAATTTGAAGGGCTTGAGAGCATTACCTATTGGGAGAATAAAGGAAGCTTCACGGAGGAGCTGATACTTTAGCTAAACCTTGGGGGCAGATGAGGCTTCTGAGAAATAAAGCTGAGGAGGGAATACAAAACCAGCATGAAGGATGGTTTGTATAAATCTAGAATTAAGGAGGCATCTAAGGGACCTCTTTGGCTAAAGTGCCAATTGTGCAAAGGGGAGAAATATGAAGTAAGGCTGGAAAAGGTAGATTGGAATCGTATTGTGTTGTATTATACAACAGAGTAAGGAATTTGCATTTGATCCTAGAACCAGAAAGGAGCTACTGAATGTTTTCAAAACAGAGGAGTGACATCATTTGGCCTATGGCTTAGGAAGATTATTCTTTGCAGCTATGTGGAGGATATGGAAGAGAAGAAGAGAATGAAAGCAAGGAGATCACCTACTAGGTTATTGATATAGATCAAGGACCCAATAATAAGAAACTAAACTATGATAGTAGTTATGACAAGAAGGGGCAAATGCTACGAAAATAAAATGTGCAAAACCTGGCAACTGGTTAGAGGTGGAGGTTGAAAGGGAAGGAAGGGAGGAAAAATAACCCCAAGGTTAAGCCTCTAGATGGTAGGATTTGTGATAGGAATAAGGAAGTTTCAAAGAGTATAGTATTTAGGTGAATGTGTAGGAATAACTGGTTATGTGATATGTACCTATATTTAAGTATGTATATACCTTTTAGACGCTGCTGAAATATCTAGGCATAGCAATTCAGTAGGCAATTGTCAATGTAGGGGTGGAGTTCAAGAGAGAATTTTTTATGATTATACTTGTACAAGTAAGTAGATTTGTGTCCTCACTCCACCCAGGTAAGTTTTTAAAAAATAATTTTTAAATTTTTTTAATTTAAAATTAAAATTTAAAAAATTTAAATTAAAAAATTTTAAAAAAAATAAATTTTAGGACTGAATTTTGTTTTTGCATTTCCTAAATTCCCCTTTGTATTCTTCCCTTTCATTGAGAGCCATCCTATAACACAGAATTATTTTTAAAAGAAAGACAAAACAAAACCTATCTATACATTTTTAAAAAATGAAAATTCGATGTTCCACTCCCATGAATCCCCATCTTCTGCAAAGGAGTCAGGGGAAGAAGAGATGATTATTAAATGCCATATGTTTTTGAGGTCATCAAATGAGAGAATGTAAAGATAGAAGAGTAGTGAGGTCAGGGCAGAAGCTTAGAGGACACTGATGCTTAAATAATGACAACAGATGACAAATCAGTAAGGGAATCTGAGAAATGATCTAACAAATAAGAGCATGACCAGGGGAGGATAGTGTCATACAATCCAAGGGAGGAGTGAATAACTAGAAGGAAAGAGTAGCCAACATCTGCATAAATATCATAGTGAATACTCTAATACATCAATAGATCTGTACTCTCATTGACGACCCCCAATGATGCAGATCACAGTTCAAGCATGCCTGCCTATCCTGTAGGACTCAAGTGTGTCTTTTCATAAATGTGTAAGTTCCACCATAGGATGTAATGGCTTTCTTCTTTTCTTCTTGACATTTTATATGCACTCAATGTATAACACCATCTTTTTGCTAAGGTGTCATCATCCACAGTGAATCAAGGGAGGATTAGAACACGTATGGACATCCTGCATGGGTCTAACAAATGGCTATATAGAGACTTTTGCCATTGGCTATATAACCAGAACTGTCAATGTCTGCAAAATAGCCTGCCTTGGCACCAGCTCTGGCTCTCGTGGCATTCACACACCATGTGGGAAGGGAAAAGGGCCTTAATACCTCCTTCCACATTTGAGGCCATGTGACTCCTGAGAATAAGCCTAGGTCTTTGGCCTTTTGGTTCATTCTTTTCTGTTCTGTGAACAGGGTATGGCATCTCCCATTTGGGCCATACCTATAGCCACAGGCATCCAGGGGTTCAGGAATTCAGGCCAAGTGATGTAAGCCAGCCTGGCGGCAATGCTCTCAGGAGGAGAGATTGGGATAAGGGAAAGAAACAAGTATTTGTTAAGTCCCTACTATATTCCAGGTACTGCACTGTGCTTTACAAATATTTTTATCATTTGATTCTCACAATAACCCTGCTGCTCTTATGATCTGCATTTTACAGTTGAAGAGACTGAGGAGGACAGAAGTCAAGTGACTTGCCCAAAGTCACCTATCTGAAGCATCTGAAGTCTGACTTGAGCTCAGGTCTTCCTGACTCCAGGCCCAATACTCTATATCCACTGTACTACTTGGCTATCTAGCTTACTGATTCTAGACCAGCAGAAGCCAGCATTGCTTTGGAAATGATCTTAGTGGGGCCAATACTAAGTAGGAACAGAAGTAAGTTATGAACCTAATGCTCACCCTCACACAAAGTGGTATAGAGGGGGTTATGGCCCTGAGGGTAGGAGGGAATGGATATTTATTTGTTCTTGCTGTCTCTTCAAAGTAAACATCCCTCTGTGGAAGCTCATCTGATACTAAAAGGTTAAATGGAACCAAGGTGTTAATCACTGAGGCTGTAAAATTGGGGAAAGAGCCAGTAGGGGCTTGAGATGATATCAGAGAAGAGAAAAGGGACAGCTCCTTGCAGCTTCCTGGTGCCTGAGAAACACGGGACTGAGTGGGGGTGGGGTGAGAGTGGGGTAGGGAGTAGATGAATGCAACAGGCCTGACCCTGAGAGAGTGGGGCTAGAGTCAACTGTGTTGCCTTCAGCTACCAATAAAGCATGAAGACTGCAAATCAGTTATCCTTTGCTATGTGACTGGCCTGCTATTCCCCACCCCTCCCCAGGTAGTATATTTCTTTTATGGCATCTTTTACATAATTTTTTCCTACAAAAATCCTTTTTGTATAATGTACTGCAAACTGATTCTGGTTACCAGCAGCCTCTCAATTATTCTTTAGTTAATCCCATCCTCAATTCTTCTGAGACTATAGAATTCCATGATTGGAATGGAATTGTAAACTGTGTGTTGCTTGTCCTTTCTTTTGATGAGGACCGATGACATCATGGGGTGATATCTTGACTTCCTCTTGAATCAGATGTATGTGAAACAGACCTGCACAAAGTCATCAGCCTCACTCTCTCTTTCAGTCATTGAAGTCCAGTGGCAAGACAAAAGTCAGGACAACTGTGATGGCCTAGCATTCAGTGGATGACCTTAAGGCCTTTGACGTCTGACTGAGCCCTAAGCGCTCAATGGTGCCTGTTTCAGCCACCTTCATGGCCACTGGAACAAAATTTTCTCATTTGCCCATTCCATCAGGAGAAGTCTTCACATGCTTGGGATAGACATCCCCGTAACTTACCAACAGGTTTAAGGCCAGTTGGTTACTGTCAACCTGGTTTAGCCTGATTGCTGAGACAGTTTACCAGGGTGTAGCTCTGTGCATACTAGGGCTTCTTGGAGCCACAGGTGGGAGATGGGTGAGGGTGGTCATCAAACATGGATAAGCAGCCCTGAAAGGGGCTCAGCAAGTCCTCACAGCAGAGGTCCTAGTTCTCCCCGAACACCCATAGAACCCAATTGCATACTACAATACTACATATGGCTGTAGCTACACTACATCACAAGAGGAATATTGTTCCTAGTGTAACAAGGCATGGGAGATAACAGGCTGTGATGTGCTTCTGGAAGGAAATGGTATAATGGCCACAAGCTTTTCAGCCTTGTCTAGCCAGCACAACTATTACTCTTTGTGCACAACAAAGGAATTAAAGAATGACATTTGTTTTCTTCTCGTGTCTTTCACTGCCTTTTCTACTCAAAGAGGGATATTGAGATATTTACCTTATCAATGGGTTAGATTACATGGAATCTATAGTGAACCCAATTGATAAGGTTGAGTGACTTTCTCCACTGCTTTTCGGAAATGTGAGGAACTAAATGTTCAAACCTGTGCTCTAAGAATCACAAGCAACTTTCTAGACTGGAGAATGGAATTGAGAGAGGGGAGCTGGAGACAAGAAGACCAATTTGTAGGTATTACAGTAGTCTAGGCAAAAAATGACAACAGCCCAGAATAGGATGGTACCTATAATAAGTAAATAGAAGGGAATAGATGTAAGCTATGTTGGGGAATGAGTCAACAGCATTTGTCTGGAACTTAAAATGTGCAGGTTACTGTCCTAAATTTTGAGGAGACAGAGAAAGGCAAAAGCTGTCACTGTCCCCAAGGTGCTCACCTTCTAATGAGGGAGACAAGAGGTAAATAATTAGGTATCTACAAGGTATATCAAGAGTAGAGGGAAGGTAATATTGGAAAGAAATGCACTAGCAGTTCGGTGGACCAGGACCGGCCTCTTGTACAAAGTAGGATTTGAGCTGTTCTTGAAGACAGTCAGAGAAAATAAGAGGTGGAAGTAAAAAGAGACAGCATAACAAGAAGAGGGGACTGCCAGTTGAAAGGCACAGAGATAGGATACTGAATGCCATGTCTGTAGAACAGTAAGTAGACCGATGTAGTTATATCATAGTGGAGGAGTGAAATATAAGAAGTGGTAAAGTTTTAAATGCCAAATGGAGAGTTTTATATTTGATCTTAGAAGTAAGTGAGAGCTCCTTGGACAGGAGAGTGACACGGAGAGACATGTACTTTAGATCAACTGCTTTGGCATCCGAGTCAATGAAAAATAGCAAAAGATCTAAATGTGAGTTCTAGGTGAGGTGGAGAGGGAGAGCCAAGGACGACAATGAGAGGATAAAAATATTTTCCCTATGGAGATCTCATCTGGTTTTCGCAACAGCGCTGTATGTGAAAGTGCTTTAGAATCTTCCAAATAGTCTTCAAATTTTAGGTGATTCCATTATTATGAAATTTCATCTATAATGTTAAGTAAAAAACATTTCTTGAATGAATCAATAAGGTAAAGTGGTCAAGCAGACAGGTGCAAACCTTTGATGCCTCGAGGTTACTGGCAATGTCACTCCAAAGACAAAGTATAGTTCAGCAGTTGGTATGCAGTCTCACACGGGTGTGCTGGAGCCAACTCTAACATGGTTTCACAAGAGCCAGTTGTTAAATTTTCCTTGTGAGCATTTACATCTCAGTGATTGCATTATTCTCCTGTTGATTGTACAGACTTAAGAAAGTGTTAATAATGCATATTAAACTTAAAAGCACGTGTATACATTTTTCCCTTGAAAAATTCGATTGTTGAACATTTCCCGGTACACTCCTATATTGTTCTATAAATACAATGTTTGAGTTCCTTTGGAGGGTAGTACAAGGCTCAGCGAATGAATTCATCACTGGACTGGAGACCTGGTAACTGTAGACTAATAACAATACTAATAACAACTGACATTTATATAGCGCTCTAAAGTTTGCAAAATGATGAATATCCATGACCTTGTTTGAGCCTCTCAACAGCCTTGCCCACACACCCAAGTATCTATTAAGGTGGTAAGTTCCTTATGGGCTAGACTGTGTCTTGTTTACCAGTATATCCCCTCAGTGTCTAGAACAATTCATGGAATTAAATAAGAATATTAGTATAAACATCTAATATTTGTGCAGCACTTTGAGGTTTACAAATTTAACTCCTAACTTTCACAATAACCCTGTGAGGCAGACAGAGAAAGGACTAATATCCTCATTTTACAGATGAGAAAACTGAGGCTAAAAGAGTTTCAATAAATGTTTGTTGAATTGAATTGCACTCAACAGAAATGGTGGCATTGATGACATGTGGATCTTGTGGTTGTCTGCAGTGGACCAGAATTTAATTCAGGGGGTAGAGCTTACAAGAGTTAATCAGGAACTGAATTCCCAAGGAGATGACCTGTGGAGCAGGCATGGGTCCTCAAGTGGGCAGTCACCTGGAGAGGAGAGGCCTCTCTGAAGATTATATTAAGGAGCTGCCCAAACTGCCTCTGGACAGCTTCTCGGAACTGCCTGAAAGACCTTCACCTCTATGATGTCTCCTTCTACTTGGCTTTACTGAGGATCCCACTGTAGATAATGTGAAGTCTTGAGCAGCAGAGTTCATTATGCATCTTTGTGAAGCTGCTTAAGTAAAGCAACTACTTCATGCTATATTTAAAAAACTTTAGATGCTTTATTGCATTAGAACAGGGCAAATTTTGAGTTTCAGGCTATGACATTGACCCAAACCAAATTCATCAAAATTTAGTGAGGGTGGGTTTATACCCCGGGAAACAGGTCGTTTATGCTAGGAATGTCCCGATCTGAGCTTCATATGTGTAGGGCCTAATGGCTAGTGGTACAATTCAACATTCCTTTATTTAATCATCTTCTGCTGGGCTAAAAGCAGATCCTTCCTTACCAAACAATAATGGCCATAGCTGGGGTAAAGGAAAAATAGAGCTCAATTAGCATGTATGTATGTTTATAGGCATTGGAAGGTTCTATACCTATTACTACCCATTCTGCCTCCCTACCCATAGTCTGGAACTATGAATATGATTGTGCATCTAAACAAAATAGCAAATATCCCCCCAAACTTTGCAATATGCATGAAGAGGCAGTCAAGCATTGAAATGAAGGTATTCCTTTGCTTTCTGCTTGGTTGTGGATGAAGGGAGGTGGAAAGGGGTGATAGTGGTGCTATGTGTGAGATGGCACCTAATATTTATAGTATCATTAAACCTCTATGTGCTTTGGACCATAAATTTCCAGCAGTGTCACCAAGCCATCAACCCAGACTCATCCCTGGTGTTTATCAAAGTCAGACCCTTTTCCAAACATGGGTAATGGGACAGGGAGAGAGAGAGTTCAACCGAAGGTATGCTGACATAGTTCCTGAAAGCTTTTAAACAAATGAAGGGAGATGTTTACTCTGAGATGATAGGTAGTAATTTTTGAAACAGTGTGTTGCTACTGGCCAAGCAGCCCCTGAAAGCCCCTTCACAGCCTGAAGAAGCCCCGAAAGAAAGAGGCAGTCAGCAAAAGCTATGACCAAAAGCTGCTATCTATTCTAAAGTTCTGTTCATTCAACGAGGAATATTTAAAGTAGTATGCTATTAAAGACTTAACTCTAAGGCTCCCTACAACATGGTATTTACATACAATACTCAAGTCAGGCTAAATATTCTAATTTTGTAAGCATTCATTGTTGAAGTTACAAGGCAGCGAGTCATACAATTTAAAGAACATAAATGGAGAGTTGCCTTCTGCTGATACAAACCAAACTGCCAGAGCCCTATTCCAGTGCCTTAATGTGGAATGTAGGGGACCCTTATCTCTCAAAGGCTATACCAGGAGAGCAGAAGTTTTGGCAGTTTCTGTCATTTGGGGAAGGCTTTGAATACGGTCCTAAGCAACAGATTCTTTCTATAAACAAAACCAGAAAATATAAAGTTGTAATTACTGGAAGAATGGCTCATACATCTTCCTTGGAGAGGCAAATAAAGACAACAAGAAACATCAACTCACGAGACATCTAATCATCTCATTTCAGTGCTTATGAAAAGTATTGCAAAAAGACCACTCTGCTCCAAATCTCTAATAATTAAGGAAACTCAGCAACTCTAAAGGTTTACTTCATCAGATTGGCAAAGATGACAAAAAAGAAAAAATGCCAATTGTTGGAAGGACTTCAAGAAAACAGGCATATAATGCACTCTTGGAAGACCAGTGAATTGGTCCAGATATTCTGGAAAGCAGTTTATCATTATTCCCTTAAATGCTGTGACATCTTTGATTCAGAGATACCATTACTATACTCAATACCCCAAAGACATCAAAAAAGATGAAATAAACTCATGTGTACAAAAATATGTTAAAATATATACAGACATATTTTTAGTGATAAAAAACTGGAAGTGAAGAAAGTGACAATCTATTAAAGAATGACTAAATATATTGTGATATATAAATGTGATAGAATACTATTGAAACATAACTAATAAAATGTATAGTTTCAGAGAAACTACAAGGACCTATATAAACTGATGAGTGAAGATGACAGAATTAGGAAACAATTCACACCAAACATTACAAAGAAAAATAACTTTGAAAGTCCTGAGAACTCTGATTAATACAGTGATAATCTATGATTTCAGAGGACCAAAGGTGAAACAGATACACTGAGAGAGAGATTACAGACTCAAGATACTGTAAGAAACAGGGAGGGGGAGCAGTTTTGTTTTTACAGAGTTGAAAGTATTCCTCTTCCTCTCCCTCCTCCCACAGCTTTAGCAGAAACCAGGCCTCTGGTTGGTCAGGTGAAAGGTTAGGTACATGCTTAAATGAGCCATTGGAGGAGGGCATTATGTAGGCAGTCTGGGGTTTACATCTGGCCAATGAAGAGCCTGGTGGGTGGAGGTCAATAAAAGGACTAGTGTCCATCTGAGTCCTTTGTACTTTCTCCTGTACTCTGTTCAGGGGATATACCCATTTATTCAAGAGGAACAAATGTAAACTATCATTAAACATTCCTGGCTTCCCAATGAGTATTGTTTATTCCTAGACAATGTAAGTGTATTTCTAATCATACTTAATGAAATGCACATTTTGGAGAACATGGTGCAGGAATAACGAATGAGAGAGTCCAAGGTTTATAGATTATGTATAAGCTTCATCTCTATACATCATGAATGTTTTCTCTGAGAAAAGAATCGGGAGATAGTTATATCAATAATATCATTTAAAATGAAATTGGTCATATTGGTTTTATATGTGTGTATATGGAGGTTATACGTTACTAGACTGGAAATGATTCATTACTGATGCAGGTGTTATTCCTTCATCACCTTGATGCATAGAGTCCGCCCACACTGACTTACTAGGTCAAGATCAAAATTAATACAAAATGAAAAAAAATGGTATGGTGTGCAAATAATACAACCCCAATCTGACACATTTAAATAGCAGTGAAAATGGAGAAAGGATGGAGGAAATTCATAGGGAAGTTTAATTGATATAAGTCAATTAACCAATAAGGAACTCTAAGGAGACTAAAGCAGCATAACCAGCAAACAACGGCTCTTGATAAGTGTAGATAAGTGTTTAGAATATCAGCCCATCAATCAATAAGCACACTTTTATCGTCTACCATGTGACAAGGACTATAGTAGTCACTGAGAATACGTAGACAAAAAATGAGGAAAAAATCCCTGATCTGAAGAAGCTTACATTCTATCAGGGTATACAACATGTGTCTGTATAAGTACATACAGAATGAATATAAAGAGAATAAATACAAAGCAGTCAAACTCAAGATAATTTTGGAGGAAGGGTGCTAAAAGTTAGGAGTTTTAGGAAAGGTTTCATTTGTTGTTGTTCAGTCATTTCTGCCTCTTCCCACGTGGGGTCTTTCTTGGCAAAGGTACTATTGTGGTTTGCCATTTCCTTCTTCAGTGGATTAAGGTAAACAGAGGTTAAGTGACTTGCCCAGGGTCACACAGCTAGTGAGTGTCTGAGGCCAGATTTGAACTCAGGTCTTCCTGACTCCAGGCTCAGCCCTCTACACACTGAGCCACTTGTTTGCCTCTGTAAGATTTCATTTAGAAGGCAGCAATACTTGAGTGTGGGCATCTGGGTGGCACAATGGATAGAGAAATGGACTTGGAAATCAGGAAAACACATCTTCCTGAGTTCAAATCCAGCCTCAGATACTTACCAGCTGTGTGACCCTAAGCAAGTCACTTAACCCTGTTTGCCTCAGTTTCCTCATCTGTAAAATGAGCTGGAGAAGGATTCTTTGCCAAGAAAATACCAAATGGGGTCATGCAGAGTCAGACACAATTGGAACAACTGAACAACAGCAACGATACTTGACTGTAGCTTGAAGTAAAAAAGAGGTTGTTGAAGGAAGTCAATAATCTTTCCACTGTATAATACAGTCTCCCTTAGGCACCCAACTTGTAGTTCCTTTGTAACCTTAATTCATCGAATCTTTAACTCTCTGGGGGAGCTGGGGACAATGGAATCAGAGGACCTGGATTCAAATCCTTCATCTGCCATTAATACCTATTTGGCCTGAGGCAAGTCACTCAATTCCTCTGCCCTCAGTTTTCTCTTTTGCAAAATGCAGACTTTGGACTACGTGGCCTCTTAAAGTCTCCAGCTCCACATCAGTGATCCTCTGTGGAGCCCCCTTCAGCCCTTTCTGCCCTGTGGCTTGGGATCTCAGGTAGAAACAAATGAGCCTGGAGAGTGTGCTGTCCTCTCTAGAATTTTTCAGATGAGAGAAATCCAATTACATCTCTGACAGAGGGTGAAGAAGTTTTTTTGTACTAGTCGATTTGTACAGAAAAAAACTTCAAGATAAACTTGAGAGCCACATTAGGGCTCGCTGGGAAAATATAGTTGCATTGCAGTACCAGTGGTGCTGAGGAATGAACAGCAAGGGAGTATTCAGTATTGGCATAGGGTCATTCAAGCAAGGCTTTTTAGAGGCACTGAGCCTTGAGTCAGATGGAATAGCAAACTGGGTCTCGATCCAACATAAACACATTTCATTGAAAGTTTTTGAAAACCTCATATTTAATGACAGTTACCTGCTGTCAATAGTACTATTTTTAATAAACATAAGGAGCGGGATTGGGGAGGGGGAACCCCTAACATCTGTCTTCCCTTCCCATATCTAGTTGCTTCTTTCTCCTGGTCTTGCCAACCCCATTGGTGGGAAATGCCCTTCATTCAAACTCATTTACTTCTCTTGGTGGGTGAAACACAGTGATTTTTGGAATTCTCTTTCTTTATTAAAACCATTTTTTATGTTTACATTTTCCAGAGGTAGAGAGTAATAGGAACCTCATCCCCATATGTAGGTGTGAATAATAGAAACGCAGGTGTTTCTCTGGCTATTTGTTAACAAATATTGTTTCTTGAGGAGCTGCCAATGTGCTGATCCTGTTGTTATAATGGGCCTTAGTTCCTATTGTTTATTAAACCAATTTTGTTACTGATCTTCTCCCAGAACCTGGACTTTTTAGGACGCTTAAAAATCCTTCTGCTTCCCCCAAAATCCAATATCTACAGTATCTTGGGACTTGCCATTATGTATTGCTCGGGAAAACATAATATGATCTACTTACAGATCTCAGATTTTTTTAAACAAAATAACAGTCCAAATGTAATGTAACTGAGGTCTCATTTTAACTATTTTTCAGTTTTATTAGAAAGGCAGGGGTGCGAAATGCTTCAAATACTTCCAAGTATCACTTGGCAAATTATCACCTGTACTTCTTTCCACAGTAAATTACATAAAGAGAACAGTTTGCAAAATATTATATGTTATTTAAGCTGAGCCACCAAAATAAAAAAAAACTATTAATGAATTCTAACATTGAAATACTGTTTCTTGTGGATAATATTTATATAGAATAACCAGTATATTTTATGATGAAAGGGGGCCTGGACTGGTGCCTATCACTTTGCCTCCGTTTACAAGATAACTACCTATTGGCTTGTTTATCGCCACTCTCAAGGATTTTCTCATTGTGGGGAACTAATAACTATCAATTTGTTTAAAACCTACTATGTTCTAGTCCCTGTGCTAAGAATTGGGCATAAAAAGACAAAAATGAAACAGTTTCTACCATTATAGTACTTAGATTCTTTTGGGGGAGATAACATGTACACATATAAGGATATAAAAAAATTCAGAGTAATATAAGCTTTAATAGCTTGAAACTGTACTAGGACTTTTGGGACACCCTATATTTTTAAGACTTTAAAGCTTAAAACCACACTAAGAATTTGGGGACACTTTATATTTTTAAGGTTTTAAAGCTTACAAGTACATTGAGATTTTTGGGATGCCCTGCATATACAAAATAGAAGCAATCTGAGTGTCAGGGCTACAGGAGGTGAATAGAACCAAGAAATGCCTCAAGTAGGATTTTATGGTCATTTTCATTTCAAATGGATTATGCAGGGGTGGGGAACCTTCAACCTCAAGGCCACAGGTGGCCCTCTAGGTCCTCAAGTATGGCCTTTTGACTGAATCCAAACAAATCTTTCTCAACTCCTCTTAATTCTAGAGTCTTCTTTCTCTCAATCATTTCCTAGTTGTCCTGTGTATAGCTGTTTCTACATATCTGTTTGCTTGATGTGTTTGCTATTAGATTGTTAGCTCCTTGAGGAGAGAGACTGTCTTTTGCCTTTTTTTGTATTTCCAGTGTGCCTGGCACATGGTAGACACTTAGTAAATGTTTGTTGATTGACTGATCCAAAAGATTAATAAAAAGAGACAAAATCTGAGGAGTACAATGTAGCCAAAGACCTTACAGTGCCATGGCACCTCATCATACTCCAACTTGATCTTTACCTTATAAATACATAAATATTAACAAGATGATCAGTGGATGGTTCTGGTAGGCTGAGTTCCAGGAAAGGAATTTTTGAGATAAACATCCTGTCACAGGTCAAGCAGTCTCAGCAGCAGGGCACACCATCTTAATATTCTCTACCTCACATCTTTGCTCCTATGGTATGAAGAACCCTCCAAGAAAACATGGTAGACAATAGACTGGCAAAATAGATGGGAATTTCTTACTGGCAGGGTGATTTCTTGTGGTGTGTCCCAAGCTCTATCCTTGATTTTGTGCTGGTTAACATTTTTAATTAATGTTGGCATGCTGGTCAAATCTGTTGACAGCATGAAGCTGAGATGGATAGCTAACATGGTAGATGACAGAACAAAGATTCAGAAAGATCTCAGTAGGCTAAAGTAATTAGTCAAATAATAAAGGGAATCTAATAGGGATCAATAGAGAATACTATGTTTGGGTTCAAATGGTCAACTTCACAAGAATGGAATGTGGGGAGAGAAACTTGAAAAAAGTTGGTTGAAAAACATATTATGAGCAGAGTAGTGTAAAAGAAAACAACACTGAAAGATGTTGGAATATTAAATGAATCAGTGACCAATGGTGAATTTAAAGAACTGATTGATAGTGAAATATACTTCCTTCTTCCCTGCAGAGAGATAGTGGATTATGGGTACAGAAAGGCATGCATTTTCAAACACGGCCAACGCATTGATTTGTTTAGTTTGATTGTACTTTGTTACAGGGGGAGGGTTCTGTTGGTGGGGAGAGTAATTTAGAAGTGATAGTGATATGAAGACAAAAAAAATGAATCAGTAAAACATTTTAAGAAGAGATCTCGGAAAGCTCTAAGCTCAAAATGAGCCAATAGTGTGACATGGAGTAAACAAAAACAAATGCCATCCTAGCCACCATATCAAGAGAGGCACAGTGTCAAGAAGTAAGGTTATGCCCCAATCAGACTAATCAGATGACATCTGCAGTACTGTGTCAACTTTAGACAACACATTTTTGCAATGACTTTATCAAGCTGGAGCAGGTCCATTGGAAGACAGCCAGGAAGATGAGTAGAAGGAAGAACTGGGCTGAAAAAAGAAACTAGGGATATTTGGGAGGAAAGAAGACTTGGAAAGATATGATAGCTGCCATTTTGACTTCAGAGAACTGAACTAGAAATAATGGTTGGGTTGCAGAGAAACAGGTCTTGACTTGGAACTCTTGCTAACACTTAGAGCTATCTCAAAGGGGAAGGGACCTTCGTGTAGGGTAGTAAAACAGCTTGGTTTACAAGAGAAGTTGGGGCAGTGAGAAATTACGTTACAGAAAGAACTCTTGGTTAAGTATGTGTTAGACTTGGAGGGTCCTTCCTTCTAATTTTGAGATCCTTTGATTCTTCTGTCTCTTTAAGTGAGAATACTTGGAGCTCAAAGCAAAGTATCACTTTTTTAAGTTTTTGTATATATTTTATTAGAAATCCTATGAGGGTAAAGGGATTCCTATCTGACAAAATTTGCTCAGCAAAGCAGCACATATTAAGTGTGGTAGATTTGTACTTCTGAGACACCAGAATGACATATCTTGGTAAAAACGAATTGCCAGTTGGGGATGGAAATTTAATCTTATTTTAAGTAGCAGCCCTGACACAGCTGATATGGAGCCCATCTCAGAGCCAGGAATATCTAGGTTCAAGTCCTGTCTCTGATATATACTGACTGTATGTTGTTGTGCTTCACTTGTTTCAATCATATCTGACTCTTCATGACCCTAATTGGGGTTTTCTTGGCAAAGATACTGGAGTAGTTTGCCATTTTCTTCTCCAATTCACTTTACAGGTGAGGAAACTGAGGTAAACAGGGTTGTGACTTGCCCAGGGTTGTACAGCTAGGAAGTATCTGAGACCAGATTTGAAATCAGGTCTTCCTGACTCTAGGCCTGGCATTCTGTTCCCTGTGCCACCTAGATTAGACAAATCATGTAAACTTTCAGTGCTGTAGGCCACTCTGAGACACTAAGTCTTGAAGAAGAGGTCAATATGCATTGGTAAAAGGATTTTCCTCATCTAAGAGTTCTTAATAGAGTGATATCACAGGTCCAATCCTACCAAATCCCAAAGAGTGCCTTCTTAGTATGGTAAAAAGAATAAATGCCCTGGTTGTTAAAGGGCCTTTGCCGAAGTATTTTTGTTTGTTTGTTAAAACAATAATTTATTCAGTGCCAGTTACTGTGTTAAACACTTCACAAATATTATCTCATTTAATCCTCACAACACCAGGGTGGGGGGGGGTAGGTGCTATTATAATTTCCATTTTACAGATACATAAACTGAGGCAGACAGCAGTTAAATGACTTGTCCAGGGTTACATGGCTAGTAAGAGCCTGAGGCTGAATTTGAACTCAGGTCTTTCTGACTCCAGGTCCTGTGCTCTATCCACTGAGCCAATGAGCTATCTCTAATTTTGCTTTTGCCACAGTCATGGGACTTTAGACAAGTTATTTAAATTTCTTTATCATCAGGTTTGTCAGTTGTGAAATGAAGACAATAACCTTGATCTACCCATCACAAAGATTTGTTGTGAGCATGAGATGAAATAATGTATATAGAGAGGGCTTAGTGCAAAGCAGCTGGATGTCAGCATGGATACAGCGTTTGTACTTAAGAGTCTGGAAGACTTGATTTTAAATCCTTCCTCAGACAGTTGCTTAGCTGTGTGTCCCTGGGCAAGTCCCTTAATCTTTCCCAGGCAGTTTCCCCACCTGCAAAATGGGTATGCTAATAATAGCAGCTATTTTACATGGTTGTTGTGGGAACCAAGTAAGATATAACATGTGTAAAATAATTTGTAAGCAATATGTAAATGCTAACTAGTATTTATAAATTGTAAAGCCATGGATGGATGTGGTTTGTTGGTATGGAGACGTTTGCTTATTCATGAATGACTCCTTTTCTGATTTGTAGTTTATCGTTACATAGCCAGATGATTGGAGTTGGGGTAATGAAAAAAGTAAAATACACAGCAAAGACTGTATTGAACTGTACCCCAGTTATTAATTTCAATAAATGTTCAATTAGATTTTTGACAAGCATTTCATGAATCTTGTAGAAAAATGGATCATTTCAAAGGGTCTGAAAACACTTTGAATGCTGCTAAGAAAGGCAATCCTCCAATGTACTTATGTCTAATATTAATTTAAATTTAATGTATATGCCTTAGATAATTTGGGAAATCCATGGAATTTAGTTTACAAAATGCCCTTACTTTAAGAGACTGAAATTTCTCAAATGGAGCTAATGAAAATGTTCATTTGTTATAAATATACAAGCAGTAATTTGCCCACTCTCCATCCATCAATCAGCGTTATTAAGTACCTACTATGTGCATTTAAGCTCTGGGGATTTTAAAAAGGGTGTTTTTTAAACCTCAGTTCCTGCCCTAAGGGGTCTTACATCCTATTATAGGAGGGAGGGACAATATTTACATATAAGTGTAAGTAAATAAAAAAGTACAATAAGTAAATAAAAAATCCACAAAGTAAATACAATGAAATTTCTAGGGAGTCAGAAGACAGGGAATATCAGTAGAAATAAACTTTTTGTGGGGGGGAGGCATTGAATTGAGCTTAAAAGGAAGCTAGAGATTCTGCAGTAAAGGATGGAGCATAATCCAAAAATGAGGAGCAGCCTGTATAGAGACAGTCCAGTATATATCATATACAGAAACCAACAAATATACCTGTTGGCTGGAATTCAGTGTTTAAAAAGACTCATGTGCAGTAAGTCTAGCAATATAGACTAGAGGAACTTTGAAAAGGGTTTTCAATACATGTCAGAGGAGATTGTATCTTACCCTTTGGGTAAGAGGGAGCCATTAGAGTTTCTTGAGCAGAAAAGTAACATAAGACCTGTGCTTTAGGAAGGTCTATTTGGAAATTGTGTGAAAAATGTATTGAAGAATGAAGAGAGTTTAATCAGAGAGCCCAATGAGCAGGCTATCTCAACAGTCCAGGTGAATGCTGATAAGGAGCTGGATTACAGTCATGGCTAGATGAGTGGAGAAAAGGGGATAGATATGAGAGGCACCATAAGAACAGAATCAATGAAACTTAGCATTTGGTCATATGTGAGCATGGGGAAAAAGGTACAGTTGAAGAGGACTCCAAGGTTGTAAACCTGGGTAAGTTAGTACTCTTCCTTAATAAAAATGGATACATTAGGAAGATTAGGGAATGTGGCTGAGAAATAAGATGAGTTCTATTTTGGATACGTTATATTTGAGAAGGCTTCAAGACATCTAGTTGGAAATGTCTAAAAGGCAGTTGGTAATGATGAAGGATGGGAGCTCGAGAAAGACAGTAGGACTGGAAAGAGTAATCTGCATAGGAATGTTTTAGGGGTTATTCATTGGCTGCATGACATTAATGATTTAAAGTATTCACATAACCTTTAGTCTTAGAGACCTAAATTGTAATATATTGGGGCTCACAATTTTTTGAGGGGAGGGGAGTCTTACATTAAGTAGCATCAAGAAGGAAAGGGTCCTCCTTATATTTGACAAACTGTGAGGTATTATTATTGACAAGTGTACCTCTCCATGTGCAAAGATCTGCAGAGGCGTACCTGTATATCCTGGCAGAACTTGTATGTATATATCTTTGTTTACATTTAGTAGAAGGGATTTTGAGCCTACGTGTACCTGGCTCAAGACAGAGAGGATAATTTAACACATGGGAACTGATGGGAGAGAGAGAAGGGGAGAAAGAGAGGGAAAGGGAGAGGGGAAGGGGGAGGGAGAGGAAGAGGGGGAGAGAGACACAGAAGGAGGGGAGGGGAGAGAGAGAGAGAGATCAGGCAATTGTAGAATAGAGAGGAAGAGAAATCGGAGCCATCTGAGGGCAACTATCACAGAAGGTACTGCAGAGCAAACAATAAAAAAAGCATCATCAAACTAACTTTTAAAAACAAATTCATTGCGGGGAGGAGAAGAACCTGGGGAGGGATATCAGACCTGAAAACACCTATGGGTGAGAAAAAAAGATCCTAGACAATGAAAGGCTGCCACTGGGGAAGGAGCTCATGGGGCAGCACAGGGCCAGAGAGGAGCTCATAAAGGGTTTAACCACCAGTCAACTGGTAGTCTCCTCTTTAATTCTACTGCTAATTAAGTACAGAGAGGCAGCTGTTTTGAAGCACACAAACAGCCACGCTCAGAGTTAGAGAGGTCTGACTTCAAGATCTATCTCTTCAATACTGGCTATAGGACTCAGGGCAAACTGGGTCAAACTCTCAAGTGAACACAAATATCTCTCTCAGACCACAAGTTTCAGAGGGGAGCAAATGGTCTCCTGTATTGGTAGAAGGAGTTTCCCCACTGGGAATTCCCTGCATCAATAATATCACAAGATTAGACCAAAAACAACACCACGTCATCATCATCAAAAACTAATAGGTTGTAAGCTCGGTTATTTCTGTTTTCTAAAGGAATACATGTGCTTGTCAATGCCCTCTAAATGTCAGTTGTTGTTCTGTTGTTCAGTTGAGTACAACTCTATGTGACCCCATAGACTTTGTCCATGGGGTTTTCTTGGTAAAGAAACTAGAGTGGTTTGCCATTGCTTTCTCCAGTGTGTCCCTATTTTACAGATGAGGAACTGGGGCAAATAGGGGTTCAATAACCTGACTCCAGGCTTGGTGCTCTATCCATTGCGCCACCTAGTGGCCCTTAAATGTCACTACCTTGGGGCAAAGGCCTGGTCACTCCACTCCACTAGATATGTATGAAATTAGATAGCATCTTCCTGAGTTCAAATCTAGCCTCAGATACTTACTAGATGAGTGACCCTGGGAAAGTCACTTAATCCTGTTTGCCTCAGTTTCCTCACCTGTAAAATGAACTGGAGAAGGAAATGTAAACCACTCCAGTATCTTTGCCAAGAAAACCCCAACTGGGTTCACGAAGAGTTGGAGACGACTAAAAATGACTGAACAACACTTTGTATACAGTGAACTGATCTTTTTATTAGATAGACTTTGGGAACACATGCAAAAAAATGATCATTGAATCCATGGGGAGCTGGTAAAATTGCCACGGGAGAGAGTATAGAGAGAAGAGAAGAGGGGAAAGACCAGAACCTTTAAGGACACCCACATGTAGGGAGCACGAGAAGGAATGGACGTGTGGTTACTTTCTTCTACACACTAAGATTATTTTTTTATTTATACAAAACTAATGCCATCTGAATTTTGCTTGCTGACTTTAGGCAACGGAAAATGCAACTGAACTCTGAAAATATAAACAACAGAGTCGATATTGAACTGTCAATTGGAATATTGTTTGAAATTTAGTGTACATCCAGTCATTTTACTGTTCATTTACTTTTGTACTTAACTCAGCTGGGGCAGAGAAACAGCACTCCAACATCATCTTGGTTTATAACCAGTTTCACTTCCTCAGGCTCTGTCCTGATAGGAGAATGCTTTCCAGAGCTACAGGGGAATATTTCATTTCTCAGTCTTAATCTTCCCTTTGCTCCTCCACCCATGTTTCTATTTTATTTCATTTTTTTCCTTTGGTTTTCTAAAAATGCTGTGGAGTGCCAAAAAAAAAGGCCGTGGGGTACATGTACAAAATGTAATCACATTACTTATCAAAATATCCATGAGCAGCCAAATACATCTAGTCAGCCCTAACCCACAGTGGGTTCAGAAAACAAGCTTTGAGTTTTTCATTTTTTTCTTTTGTTTTTTTTTCCTTTCCTATTATTATAAACAAAGCCTACACTTGGGGCCTAATCGTCTGTAGCGCCACAGAGTCCCTTCATGGACTGGTTATTTTTCACAAACTCCATTAGGCCTACATTCATGGGGTGGACTTTCTGTATATTTGGATCATACTGACAGCCACCCTCAACAAAGAAAAGGAATCTGTTCTCATCAGTCAGATCATTTCTCATCTGCCATTTCCTGTTTTCCAGTGTCTGAAGACCTAGACACCATCTTCCTTGGCAAAGGTTGTCAGATTTTCTGGTTTCACAAACAAGGGGACAAGTCTCAAAGTTAACGTCTTTAGGTAAAAATCTTTTAGTAAAAAAATAGAATCAATGATGATAACTAATATTTACACAGCTCTTACTATGTGCCATGTACATAAATGCTTTATAATTATCATGTCATTTAATAATAACAAGAATAGATAACGATTACATAGTCCTTTCTGTGTGCTAAGCACTTTTTACAAGTATCGTCTCATTGAATAATAATAATGGCCAATATTTCTATAGTGCTTGCTATGTGCTATGGGAGCAGCTAGCTGGCGCAGTGGATAGAGCTCCCTGGAATCAGGAAGACCTGAGTTCAAATCCAGCCTCAGACATCGTATGACCATGGACAAAACATTTAACCTTGTTTGCCTCAGTTTCTTCACCTATTAAATAAGCTGGAGAAGGAAATGTAAACCGCTCCAGTGTCTTTGCCAAGAAAACCCCAAATGGGGTCACAAAGAGTCAGACACAGCTGAAATGACTGAACCACTAAGATGTGCCAGGCACAAAGCTAAGCTTCTTACAATTATTATCTCCCTGGGTCCTTACAGCCCTGGGGGATAGGTGGCATTATAATCATCCCCATTTTACAGTCAAAGATACTAGGGCACACAGAGATTAAGTGACTTGTCTAGATTTACTTGGCTAATAAGTATCAGAGGATTTGAACTCTGGTCTCTCCTGATGGGGGCTCTATCCACTGCACCACTTAGCTGACCCCATGTAGAAAGAATTACTAGCTTTCTTTTATTAAAAACAACTGTGGACCCAGAACAAAAACTAAAAAAAAAAATCAAAAGCAAAATTTGAGACCCGGTTCTGCCGCCTACTATTTTCTGAGTGATCTTGGGCAAATTGCTTCTGTAACTGGAGATGATTTCTAAGGTCCTGCTGTACCTCCTAGGGGCCTCAGAAAGCACAGTTCAGCTGGAGACCCTGCTCCAGGGGAAGTCTCTGAGCGTGTGGAGGCTGATAGACATAGGAACAAAGGGTTTTATTCCCTGGGTCTTCCTGGGGAAGCCTATAGTGATAAACAGGTAGCTCAGAGGTTTTGATTTTCTTCTCATTTTGCCAGTAACCAACTGTATCGAGAAGCTAGAGAGCAACATTAAAGGATTGCCAGGAAAGGGGAAGAAAGAACAGAATCTTTGTGCCGTATGCTGGGAGTACCTGGGCACAGCAGGGCAGATCACACCATGCATGGAACCACTCCCAAAGATTAGTGAGAAAAGTCACAGGTGGAAGCTAAGATTCAAGGAGGGCCTTGGTCACAGGCACTGTCACTTTTGGAATCAGAAGTGACTCAGAGGGTTTACCTTGTCAGTCAGTCAACAAGCATTGATTAAATACCTACTATGTACTAGGCACCATGCTGACTGATGGAGATACAAAACAAAGACAAAAGACATCCCTGCCCTCAAGAAGCTCACAATTTAATAAGGAACTCATAATCTAAACCTTGGGAACTTTAAGGGTTGCTCATTAATGAGTTTCTGTGTTATTTTTCCTCTGTCTTTCAATACACCATTCCCTCCACCCTACCCCCTGCACGATTGTAAAATCTATTTGAGTCTCATTCCCATGCCTCTCCATGGTGTGGAGGTGACCCTGAGTCCTCAAAATCTATGCTGGCAGAGCACAAGCTCTGGCAAGTGCTACTGAGCTGGCAAGGCTTCAGGTTCAGTTCAGGAGATGGATTATATTTCTGTCATCCAAGGATCAGCCCAGCTAAGTTTGGAGAGGCCCATCACCATGTTGGCTGCAGGGTGATGAATCTTTCAACCACAGTGACTCTCAAAGACTGTCCATCTACCAAGTTGTCAAGGGTTTATGAGGTACATTGGTGGGGGAGGAGGTGTGCCCATACCAAAGGGAGAAAAATCTTTGAAAAATTGTGAACTGCAATACTTAGAAATAATTTTGTTTTTTTTTGTGGTCCCTTGGAGAAAATTTTAGCCAAGGCTTCTGAAGGCAAGCTCAAGCCAAGAGAATCATGACACCCTCCCTCCCCCACAATATGCCCATGCATACATACATACATACACACACACACACACACACACACACAGACTTGGGCCCTTATGCCAAAGTTTACTTCTGACACAAAAGTTTAATATGAAGTATTAAGTATTCTCCCACTTTAAACCTGAAATATCACTTTTAATGATTCTACTTTTATGGATTTCTAATTATTTTTATAACCAATTTAAAGGAGATCATGAAAGGATATGGGGCCTAACATTAAACTCCAAACATGGGCCATGAATTTTTTCACCTTTAGTATTCAAAGTGGATTTCGTATGGTAAAATGACAAACCTATTTCCATTTAAATTGTCTTTTTTCATTGTTTTCTTTGCTTGAGTGGTATTCCTCATCCCATGGGTATTGTGTTAACAGTGGACAAATTGTAAGTATATTTGGTCTACTTAAAATACCTTGGATCTCGATTAAGCATAGTTTCCTGATCACTTTTCATTCAGGTTTATATGCTATTAAAGGGGTAGCTAGGTGGCACAGTGGATAGAGCACTGGGTCCGGAGAAAGAAAAACCTGAGTTGAAATCTGGCCTCAGACACTAGCTGTGTGACCCTGGGCAAGTCACTTAACCCTGTTTGCCTCAGTTTCTCATCTGTAAAATGAGCTGGAGAAGGAAATGGCAAAAGCACTCCAGCGTCTTTGCCAAGGAAACCTCAAATGGGGTCACAAAGAGTTGGATACAACTGAAATAACTCAACAACAGCAAATATGCTATTAAGAGTTCTAAGTCTGGTGTACCCTCAGTCAAACAACACATTGTTAAGATAGAGCAACACCATAATTAAATTCAATAAAACATTTACTGAAGTTGTACTGTATGTACTAGGGTACAAAGGGTCTTTAGCTTTAAGAAAGAACTTTCAAGAGGAAAACTCCTATGAATCTAGGAGGGCTGACACAGAGTAATTACATTTCTAGGCCCTTAAAGAAATTGTGAATGTGATTGTTAAACCACTGTTAGTGATATTTGAAAGATCATTGAAAGCATCAGAAGTACCACTTGGACTAGAGATGAATTAATGAAGTCCTGATTTTCAAAAGAGGAAAGAGAAGAGAATCTATCTAGTCTCTCTCTCTCTCTCTCTCTCTCTCTCTCTCTCTCTCTCTCTCTCTCTCTCTCTCAGAAACCATTGGGCAGTGAGCTTGACCTGTATTCCTAGGGAAATTATAGAACGGATATCAAAGAGATAGTGAACATCTAGCAAAGGAAGTGGTGAGCATAAGCCAAAATGCCTTCATCAAGAACAGAACATGCCAGACTAATACTACTGTCTTCTTTGAAAGCATTACTAAGCTGGTAAATCAGAGGATTGCTGCAAATACAGTTTATGCAGATTTTAGCAAAGCATTTGCTAAAGTATCTCATGTTATTATTATGGAAAATATGGAGGAGGAATGTGGACTAAAGAGTAATACAGTTAGATTGATCTACAACTTGTCAAATAACTTAACTAAAATAGTAATTATTCATGGTTCAATGTCAACTTGGCAGGAAGTCTCCAGTGGAGTACCCCAGGAACCTGGGCTTGGCCCCGTGCTACTTAATATATTTATTCATGACTTGGATAATGTTATATAGATACCACGCTTTCAAATCAGTAGGTGACAGAAAGCTGGAAGGGATAGATGATGGATGATAGAGTCAGGATTTGAAAAGATCGTGAACAGGCTAGGATGCTGGGCTGAAACGAATAAGGTAACATTGAATAAAAATAAATGTAAAGTCTTACAAATCCAACATGACTTTACATTATATATGCATTGTAAATACATACATCATAAATACAATATATTCACTCTATTGCAATAGCTCAAAAGAGACGTAAGATATGCAAATTTAGAGACATCTCCACTATAAATGTCCGTGTAGGTTATTTGCGCCCAACCTGTGGTAGAGCCTTCCCAAGCTCATATTGGTCTGATCAGCCACAGTCTGGCACACTGTACGTCGACACAACCATAGTGATGTCATTTTGGTCCTCTTCAAGAACGAAAGACAACAACCAATAAAATATATTATATAAAACTTATTTTACATATTTATAGATAAATACTCTATATAGTAAGATGAGATCTATCTGTCTGTCTGTCTGTCTATCTATCTGTCTATGTACTCTTTACATATCTATCTCATTTGATCCATACAACAACTCTGTAAAATAAGAGCTATTATCATTCCCATTTTTAAGATGAGAAAAGCGAGTCTGCCATCGTCAATAGAGCTAGGACATGTCTGAAGTCAGACTTGAACTTAGGTTCTCCTGATTCTGCTTGTGTTTGTATTCCCAGCACTTGGCACAGTGCCTGGCACATAGTGAGTACATAGTAAACGTTTGTTGACTGAACTCTAAATCTAACCCACTCTCTTAGTACACCAAAGGATCTCTAATAATGAACAAGTTACTTAATGTTTAAGCAAATATAACTAGTAGAAAGAAGGTAATAACTAGTATTTATATAGCGCTTTAATGTTTCTAAAGTTTTTTTTAATAAGCTTTATCTCATTTTATCCCAATAATAGTCACAAGAGACAGATGTTACTATTATCCCCCTTTTTACAGATGAGGAAACAGAGACAGTAGGAGGTTAAGTGATTTGTCCAGGGTCACACAGCTAGCAAGTGTCTGAGGCCAGATTTGAACTCAAGTACTCCTGATTCCAAATCTAGCACTCTATCTACTGTACCATCTAGCTGTCTATGTGTTTTCTATAATTGGAAAGTAGATCTAATTAATTTAGGAATTTAAAAAAGCATGAAGATAAGTGAGTGTAACAATTACCTTTCCAAATGCCTTTGTCAAATTTCTCTACTAAAAAGAGGCGAAAACAAAAAAAAATCACCAGGGGATTATTTTGTCACGGGTAGAGAACTGACTTAAAGATAGGTAGGGATGAGAACAAGTAATAGAAAAGGAATGCTAAAGAATGACACGATCCAGGAAGAATAACATCGAAAAGTTTGAAGCCCAGGATGAATGAGCTAAACGATAAGATCATAGGACCGTAGACGTAAACACGGAGGCGATTCCAGAGACCAAAGGTCATTTTACAGAAAAGGAAACTGATACCCAGAAGGGTTGACTTGCCTAAGATCACACAGATGGAAAAGAGCAGAGCTGAGATTTGAATACAGCTTCTTGGACACCAATTCTGGTGTTCTTTCCTCTCTGTTTCATTGCTTTACCATTAAAGAAAGCATCGTGTTGTTGTTTTAAAATAATTCTCCAGATGAAGGAAGAACAAAGCAAAAATAAGACCAGGGATTGGGGGTGGGGGTGTGGGTGGGTGTAAGTGAGACAGTCATAACAGACAACAGCTACACTATACCATTACCTGTTGGGGCACCCTGTTCTAGTTTTGTCTAGTTCTAATTGTTAGGAAGTTTTCCTTTATATTACAACTAAGTTAATGACTTTGCATCCCACATCCTGTGATTGGAATTTCTTTCCCCCAGGACCAAAAAGAATAAGTTCAATTCCCACTGCACATGTCACTCAGGGCACACATGCTAATGTGCACCTGTCCCAGGTACAAGGTTATTATTGAATATGCAAATGATATGAAGTTAGGAGAGACATCTAATATGCTGAATGACAAAATTGTGAAGCTTTGAAATCTTAACAAGATAGGAAGATGAGTTCAATCTAATAGCGTTTAATGTATAACTGTTACAAATGTAAAGCTTTACATGATTTTTTAAAATCAACTACATAAAGACAGATTGGGCTGGACGACAACTTGAGTGAAAAAATATCTGGAGATTTTTATGGTTTCAAGCTCATTATGAGTCAATATATGACACGAAAGCATGAAAAACTAATTCAACTTGTCATTATTAAAGAAGTATAATGCTGTCCTACCATACTATCTTGCTTCAACCACATCTGAAGCATTAGGTTGAGTTCTAGATGCTATATTTTAGAAGGGAAATTTACAAAAAAAATCTAGAAGGAATGACAAGGATGATGAAAGGTCTTGAGATCATTGCCATATGAAGATCAGTTGAAGGAACCGGGAATATTAAACCTGGAGAAGAGAAGATGTAGGTGGGAAGATGTAGCTATCTTCAAGCATTTAAAGGGCTGCCATGTGAAAGAAGGACTAGATTCAGTGATCTTGGCCCCAGATGGAAGAATTTGCCATATCATAGTGCCTTAGAGTACTGCTTTTGAAGTTTGAGGAATTCAGTTTTAATCCTGGCACTGGGTGACCATGGACAAGTCATTTAATTTGGGACCTCCATTGAGCATCTCTACAACGATAAGGAATAGATTTTGCCTAAGGTCTTTTCCAGCTCAAAATCTGTGATCCTAGTATTTTAAATTGAAGAGTGTTCATTTTTTGTTGGATATAAGGAAAAAATACTTTTAATTTCTACTTAGTGATAGTTCTAGTTTTTGGACCAAAGTAGAGAAACTGTTCTGACTTAGCAAGGGAAGCAGTGAATCAATCACTGGCAGCCAGTATGGGTTCTAATAATCCTTTAAAAATTCCTCTCCAGCATGTCATTCCACGTCATTCTTATAAGATCTGTGGAATAGGTTGCCTTGGTGGTGAGGGGTAGTAGCTACCTCATCACTGAAAAGATAATTACATATAGATGTTGGAAGATAGATTCTTGCTTAGGTAACCATCAGACTAAATGACCCCTGAGGCTCCTTTTAACTCAGATTTCATTAATTCTAAAAAATAGGCAACATTCCTATAATAATATACTGGAATTCATTGAGTAGAAGGGTGATATGGTCAGACCTGTAAAGTTGACTAGAGATTTTGATAGATGACCTTTGTCATCCTGGTTCTTATGTTCTTCTATGCTCATTAGTTGTCTATCCAATTTTTAGTTTAACTACTGATTTGTGACTTTTCAAGCCTTTAGTGTCATTTTAGCCTAAAATCTAGAGGATATCTATTCTTCTTCCACTGTGGGTTACTTTTGATGAAGCTCTATGTCAATTCTACCTTGATAGATGAGGTAGCAGGTCTCTTTTCTGGTAATCCAGCTTTCCTAAGATAATTGCCTAGATAAATAGGGTCTCCAAATGGATGGGGTGGGTTAACAATGTTACTTGCTGTAGAAGATTGGACAATTTTTTTTTACTTTGACTATTTTCCAACTTTGAAGACCAACGGCTAGCAGCAACTGCAGGGCAGTAGAAAAAAGTAACATTTTTAGTAGAGTGCTGGGTTTGGAGAAAGGGCCTGGAATCACCACATTTCTACCATTTATGCACATAACATTATAACTTCAGACAAGTCATTTGGTTTCTTCTGATTTTAATTGCCTCATATACAAAATAAAGGATTAGACTGTAATATCCTTGAGGGCAGGGACTATCTCTTGACTCTTTTTGTATTCCCAACACTTAGCATGGTACCTGGCACATATCAGGGGCTTAATAAATGTATAAATAAAAGGAGCTATATCATTAAAGTCCATGCAGGTTTTAAATCTATGACCCTTTGATTAGAGACAGGAAGCCTGAGTTCTAGTACCACTCTAAAACTAACCAGCTGTGTGTCCATAGGCAAATCATTTCCCTCCTCTAAGTCTCTAATTTCTCATTTGCAAAATGGGAAAAAATAATTATTGAGTGTCCTACATCACAATGTTATTGTGAGGGTCAGGTGAAGCAGTGTAGATAAAATGATGATGATATTCAGCCACTTTTCAGTTATGTCCAATTCTTTGTGACCCCATTTGGGTGGGTCCACATACTGGAATGACTTGTCATTTTCTTCTCCAGATCATTTTATAGAGAGGAACTGAGGCAAACAGGGTTAACTGACTTGTTCTGGGTCACACAGCCAGTAAGTGTCTGAGGCCAGATTTGAACTCATGAAGATGAGTCATCCTTATTCCAAGCCCAGTGCTCTATCCACTGTACCACCTAGCTACTCTTTCATATAAAATAGATTAGTTCAATTACATGCAAAAGGACAGAAAAAGAGGAAGAATTTTAAAATGCCTTGCTTGCACTTTTTACTTTTAAAATAAATTTCACACCCATTATTTTATTTGTTCTTCAAATGAAATCTATGAAAGCTCTCTAGGTGAACACAAGATCTACCTTCTTTTGGTTAGCATGTGTATTACAGGGTCTTAGACTACTCAGATTTCATAGAATCTGAAGGTTGAGATGGATCTCAAAGCCCATCTACTTCAACTCGTACCTCGATAAGAATCCAGTATACCTAGTGAGTGGTAATCTAGCTTTTGCTCAAAGATTTTCACTCAGAGAGAATTGAATATGGTTCACAGCCCCTTTCACATTCTGATAGCTCTGATTATTAGGAAGATTTTTCATTAAGTTGAACCTCCTCTGGATAACTTCACAAACTGAACTTGAACGTGTGGCTTGACATTCCCAGAGGGTCAGTAGACTAATTCTCTCCTCCGAATTTTAAGGATAACACTAATGGAATGTAGTTTTTAGTACTATGGCTCCTGAGCCCCAGCTGGCATGCTCATCATTAATAATCAATGTTTGCTCCATTATCTTTTAGAAAAGGGATTTGCCCAAAATCTGCAGCAGGCACATTTTACCACAAAAACATTTAGCATCTGTGGGGAGAGGGGTAGAAACTTAAAGAAAAATGGCAGTAAGGCATGTATGTAGAGAGCACATGGCAAAAAGAGACTTCACATTACTAATCATTGAAGTCCCCTTCTCCCAAAATGGAATCGTTGTGAAGTTCCCCTTAGTTATATCCCTCAGCTGATCTGTACAAATCAAGCACTGGGAATACAGAGACAAAAGGATGAAACTCTCTATTCTCAAAGTTGCATATATGCACATACATATATAAGTATAGAAAGAATAAACATAGAATAAATACAAAATAAATGCAAGATAGTAGTTAAATATAAGCTAGTTAGGAATGGAGGATGGAGGATTCTAGTAGTTCTCAGAATTAAACTATGTCTGTTTTTCCAAGGACCTGCCTATATTGTCACCGGTAAGGGAGAAAGCGGTATTTTGTAACAAATTCTTTTGCTATAGCAAAAGAAAGAAGTCTTCATGCCATATATGTCTGAGTTTTCTTTATTTCTTACCTCAGACCTGTATATCATGAAAACTTTCTTTAAGAAGAGAGTCAGGGGTGGGAGAAGGGGATAATGGATATTATGAGCAACAAATAACATCACAAAATGTAAAATTGATTAAGTTTGGACAGAAAATGAATGGTTATCGATGGTGCAATCATTTCAGAATCAGTTGTCTGTACCATCTAATAATTGATTTGCTAAATCAAACCTCAAAATCAAGATGAGGTGAGCAATTTAATCAACTCTAACCTGGTATTTCATATACACAATTGATGTCCCTAAATTGAAAATAGATAAAAGAACAGATATCTGCACATACTATCAACATTTCCTTAGAAAGTTTAACTGATACGTATAAATCATCTCAATGAAAAGACCAAAATTGCCTATAAACTATCTAATCCAGGAAATATGTGATTTTTATGCCAAAGGAAGAGATGGCAGCTAAGGACAACACTGACTTAGAATATAAATTCATTTTCAAAGTTATACAGAATGGGATAGTGTAATATGGGCAATATCATCTTATAAAACATCAAGAAGCAGTAAAAGAAAAAAATAAATTTATTGAAAGTTTGGTGTGAGAAACAACTAAGTAAAATTATATCTAGGGCATTTAAGGATAAAACTGGAAGGAGAAAAATGAACAGACAAAATTGGAAAATGCAGTTTAGTGTTTCTATAAGAAATATCCTCCCCCTCCATCAATAACAGTGAAGCCATCATATTTGGACTCTATTATCCCAATTCCCTATACATTTCCTGAAGAAGTAGAATTGTCACTGATGAAAACAAAGATGAGAAAATCAGTTTAACTAGAACAAATATACACAGAGGAGGTCTGCACTGAAAGCAACTCTACTTTTAGGGGGTTGGAGTGAGGAGAAAATGAATGCTTGAAAATAATTAAATTTTTAAAAATACACAAAATAATTTCATTTACTTTTTAAAAAATCTGCCTTAAAGACACTTCTCAGAAGATATCTCTTATACATATGTCAAAATCATAACAATATTTCTTGAAATATCTAACAGAGATAACTGCATTTGATAACTCTCTGTTATTAATAGCAAGAGAAGCATATAATAGGAAGATGTTCAGTTGTCTCAGTCATGTCTGACTTTGTAATGCCATTTCGGGTTTTCTTAGCAAAGATACTGCCATTTGCTTCTCTAGCTCATTTTACAGATGAGAAACTGAGGCAAACTGTTAGATAGCTTGCCTAGGGCTACAGCTAGTAAGTGTCTGAGGCTGGATTTGAACTCAGAAAAATGAGTCTTGCTGACTCCAGGACTGATCCTCTGTCTACTCTGTCACCTAGGTGCCCAATAGGTAGATATATGCTCCCACAAAATTTTCACCACCACTGGGGAGGATATTCAGCATAAAGCTTAAATGGAAGAGGAATTCTCTTTAGATTGTGAGGTCCATCAGATGCTCCTGTTTGCGGATTATATTGGCTAATTGCATCAAATCTTGGAACATAGCAGAACCTCCTGGCTGAAAGTCATAATCATTCAAAAGTTAGGCTTAATTATATAAAAAGCCAAGTGGCTAAAGAATGCCAATAGTTCATACTATTATATGCAATTCGATTAACAACACATAAAGCTGGTTTACTAGTGCACGTATCTTGGACAAATACTCTACTTGGCCAATGGATTGGGTCCAGAATTGAGTGGAATGAAGAGAACAAGCTAGATTGCATTTGAGAAATTATACGGCACTTTTAATGACCCTATAATTTTTTGTAACAAACCTGTTCTTTTAAATAAGATCTTTCTGGTGATGCTATGTTGCTTCTAATCATGAAAGACCAAAGTCTCCAAAGAATTAAGCCTGAGGGTTGCCCAATAAACAGCAGAAAGTGGGTGTGAATGGGCTTCAACACATTACCAATAAAGAATAGCATGGGAAAAGTGGTATAGATGATGTCATCTGAGATGTGCATGACCAGAAAAGAAGAGGGGTTGGTCATATGTCAAAAGTAGTTGCACCTTCAGTAGCCATACAATGCCCAGAGATTTACAGGAGGCAAACTGTTAAATGACTTGCCTAGTGCTAGGACACTGAGCATCTAGGTGGTACAATGGGCACAGCACCAAGCCTAAAGTCAGGAAGATTCTTCTTCCTGAGTTCAAATCTATCCTCAAACACTTATTAATTGTGTGACCCTAGGCAAGTCACTTACCCTGCTGACCTCAGTTTCCTCATCTGTAAAATGAGCCGGAGAAAGAAAAGGCAAAGCACTCCAGTATCTTTGCCAAGAAAACCCCAAATGGGGTCACAAAGAGTCAGGCATAACTGAAAAACAACTGAGCCTGACAACTCCAGGACACTGGATGCCCTCAGCACAGGTGAACATTACATAGAATGAGAAAGTATTGATGGCATGCAACATGACGAGTCTTTGTGATACCTGAAGTTAGATTTGCCTACCTGTATTTTGGGATAGTTCATCTTACCTATAACCCATACTTTATTTGTGCATGAACATCATTAGGATATGAGCTTTATCACTGGCTCATTTTTCTGACTTCTGAGTGTCTGCTTTGCTATTCTTTCTGCATTATAGCTTCTCCCCATAGCAAACAGAAATATAGAAGACTATATACTCTCACTAGGGTATATCAGCCTGTAATAGATCTAGTTTGGGCTTTCTCTTTCCTGCCTTTCTGTCTTCTTTGGGCCTGACTTTCTTTATTTGAGAGCCCCTTTGATTACATTTGAAAGACTCCAGGCAAACACAATCTTACCAACGCTTATTAAACGCTGTCTCTGACAGGAGTCTTGAACCTTTATTATTTTAAGCCATGGTCTATAAACCCAATTCTTAGACATTATCTTCAAAACCAGATATTTGCTTTCTAAATCTGATTTTCTCTTCTATACTCCCCATCTTCATTAGGAAGCTCTCATTAATATAATATCTAAGTCCATAAGGCCTTCAGTTTCTTTTGCAACACTTCATAACCATTAGCCATGTTTTCTATATTCATTCTAGTATTGTTATCTGCACCTATATAAACCACCATGAGACAGTAGTTGTTCTGTGGTTTGGCAATTCTTGGGAGTTTCTCTGTCACATCCTGGATACATTTCACTGGAAGACAATAATCTTTTCTATTGGTATTTCCAAGAAAACCAATAACTGTCCTGGTACACCCTCAGTAAGGAGCCAACAACCACAAGCATCACACATTATATTCAAGTCATTGCAAAATTCTGCCTGCTCTTCATACTTGCTGGTGAGCTACTCAGGCAGGTCTTCAGCTCTGACATCACTTTCTAACCTCATTAGCACCACAATATCCACATTCAACTTTTTTGCTCCTCTTAGTAATGTTTCATCTCATCTTGAAAACTTTTACAAATCCTTCACTATCTTTCATTGTCTGCTTTAGCCTTTCTTCCACTCTTCTTTCTTTCATTTTTTCTGCTTCTCTTCCTCCTCCTCAAATTTTTCTATTTTAGTCATTCTTAGTTCAACTCAAGTCCTTTTTCATCCTGAATCCTTTAGACTTCTCCATGAGTCCTCCCAAACTTCCATTCCATCGAATTCAGTCTTTGGCCTTCTTTATAGTTCTCTGTATCTTCAAATCTCCTTAACTGTTCCTTCTCTTTCTTTTCCTTCTCCTTTGCCCTACTTCTCTTCTATCTTTTCTCCTTTTTTTCTTTTCTTCTACTTCTTTCTTCTTATTGTTGTTCTTCTCCTTCTCCTCTTCCTTCTTGTTCTCCTTGTCTTCTTCCTTTTCCTGTCCTTCTACTACCCTCCCCATGTCACTTCCTCCCATTAAAGCCATGAAATATTATAGAAAGCTCAGCAATCATGAAAGAATTAATTTCTTGTGTTATATCATACTATTCTCCCTCACACATCCTATATCTAGGTCAATATTTAATGATGTAACCCAACTACATCACTTGTTATTTTCCAAAGAGATCCTGTTATCCCAACCTCATGCTTTTTCTCATATTATTCGCTATACCCAGAAACCCTACATCTTATCTCCATCTATTGGCATCCTATGTATCTGTCATTAACTTACTGAAAGGACATCTTATCATTGAAGCTTTCCCTGCTTCCCCTATGTGGAAATGATCCCTTCATCTTGTCTCATAGTACTTTATATTTCTCTGATATGCTCATTATATTCTCATTTACATTCAACTGTGTATATGTCTTACTTCCCTTACTATATTATGAACCCTTTGAGGTCAGGAGCCACATCTTATTTGTTTTTGTTGCTTTTGCAAAGGCCAATATATTGTGTGAAATAGGCTCTTAAGCAATATTTTTATTGAATTAATGGCTAAAATATCTTTGCCTCTTCCCTGTTCCCCTCTCAGGCCTCTGCACTTGGGATAAAAACAAATCCAGCCTACTCTATTTTATATGCTTTCTGCAACCTAAAACAAACATTATTACGTTTAGGAAAATTTTAAACCTACAGAAAGTTGTTGAGTGACCAAATGCATCTGGAAATACGGCTTCAACAATTTAGATTATGGTCTTTAGACACTGATTCTTTTCTGTCAGTTTATATTTTGTGCCAGGACTTTAAAGGAAGATGTGATGATCTTGTTCCTCCAGAGGCCATGAGAAAATTGGACACATTTCTCTAATCTTTTTAAGTTGCACAAAGTCTAAAAGAATAAAGTTTTTTGTTAACAATAGGATAAGCACTAGTGAATTTTTTATTTCTCTTTGTAAAACAATGATGCTTATTTCAATTATATATATATATATATGTGTGTGTATATACAAACACACATACACGTATGTAGAATTTGAAATATATATCATGAACTTGAAATATATGCATATATACTTTATATGCATGTATAAATATATATATAATATATACATATACATACAACATAAAAATAGAGAATTGGGTCAACTACTCAGATCATTCAAGAAAAAACAAAACAAAATAAAACCTTTTGGTGAAAAATCCAAATGATTCAGACTAAAAGTTTTTAGTACTTTGTGGTTCCTCCAATTCTTATCTTAGGGTAAGAAGACATAGACTCCAAAAAGATGTATGCTCCTTCCAGGTTTTCCACTGCCACTGCACTTGGGTTAAGCTTCCCCTGCTACCATCCCACAGTTCAGAAAAAAAGAGGAGAGAAATCTTTCTCAGAGTTCATGTTATAGTTTCATGGCTTCTATCCCTTCTTCCATCTGCAGCAGTAGCACCTTTCACTTTCCTGCCTCATCCCCATTATTGTTCAACATGTAGGACTACTTTAAATCTGTAGCTAGAATTTAAGATGGCTTAGAGGAAACGTGGGACAAGAGCTACAGACTGCTAAGATCAACCTCAATATAATTTTCATATAACTCAGTTGACTTGGCACAGGTTTAAAGCATTATGTGGTCTCAAAATGGAAACTCTCTGAAAGCAATGATGGTTTCATTTTTGCCTTTGTGTTACCAGTATTTGGCATAGACCCTCGTACGGAGTAATCGCTTAATATTTGATTGAGTTCCAAGACTCCCAGTCTTCAGTATTCTTTCTATCCTACTGACCCCTCTTCTAGGTCCCAGTCATTAACTATACATAATATGTGGTCAGAACTATAACTAGGATGATGCCAAACACTAAAATTTAGGTTACAAATTCTTCCCCCAGCTGGGACAAAAATGTAGGTACAGGCAGACCTTATTTTATTGCACTTCACTTTATTGAGCTTTGCAGATGTCATGGGTTTTTTTTTTGTTTTGCTTTGTTTGCAAATAAAGGCTTGTGGCAACTTTGTGTTGAGTGAGTTTCTAGGCACCATTTTTCCAACAGCATGTGTTCACGTCATGTCTCTGTGTCACATTTTGGTAATTCTCACAACATTTCAGACTTTTTCATTATTATTATTGTTATTATAATATCTGTTATGGTGACCTGTGATCACTGATCTTTGATGTTACCATTGTAATTGTTTTGGGACACCATGTACTCAGCCCATATGAAACAGCAAATTTAATTGAGAAATGTTGTATATATTCTGATTGTTCCACCAACCAGCTGTTCCTCATCTCTCTCCCTCTCCTCAGGCCTCCCTATTCCCTGAGACACAACAGTACTGAAACTGAGCTAATAACCCTGCAATGGTCTCTAAGTGTTCAAGTGAAAGGAAGAGCCAATTAGTGGGGTAAACTTCATTATCTTATTTTTAAGAAATTGCCACAGCCACCCCAACCTTCAGCAACCACCACCTTGATGAGTCAGCAGCCATCAACATTGAGGCAAGACCCTGCACCACCAAAAAGATTCCAACTGATTAAAGGCTCAGATGATAGTTAACATTTTTTAGCAATAAAGTATTTTTAATTAAAGTATATACATTGGGTTTTTTTAGGTACTCTATTTCTAGATACCATATATTAAAATTTAGTTTATATACATATTTATTTTAGATGCCATATTTTAGATACTATCACACACTGAATGGACTAAAGTATAAACATAACTTTTGTTTGCATTAGGAAACAAAAAAATTCATGTGAGTTGCTTTATTGCAATGTTCACTTCATTGTAGTTAATTTGCAATATCTCAGACATATGTCTGTACTGGCATTTGATATAAAAAAAATAGCCAGACCAACAAAGACTGTAATCTTCTTGAGGGTAAGGATTATTTTAACTTTGGTCTTTGTATGCCCAATGCCTCCCATGTGGGAATGATAAGCCATGAATGACTTACGACCTGCACTATTGGATGAAGCACTCACTTGTCATGTGCTATAAGAACTCCTAAACCACCACTCCTAAGATCCCATCAGTGGAGTGCCGTGTCTCCCAGATTCCATCTCATGGGCATGAAGATTGTCCTCTCTGGTGCTCTGTTATGCTCTATCATGATGTAGTTGCCCTTGAGGTAAGACTGTCTTCTGTTCCACTGCCACTTGTTCCCAAGGAACAAGAATTTTTAGTTATGATTTTGCTACTGGAACAGCATCCTGGAGGTGGAAAGAGTGAAACAGATCAAGGACTGGGGTAGATAAATAAGCCTCAGTGATAGCAGGGCTATTTTTTCTTTTCTGACCAGAGAGAAGGAGGAAGAATATGATGGAAAGGAGCATGATGTGGCTGAAGAGATTTGAAGAAAAGAATGAAGAATTAGAGGACTTTGCATCTGAGGAGAAGTGTGATACAGGGAGGAAAGTACTGGCCCTGGAGCCAGGGGACCAGGGCTAAATTCTGCTTCCGACCCATGGGACCTTGGGCAAGTTATTTAATCTCTCTCATCCTCAGTTTCTCCTCTTGTAAAATGAGAGATTTGACTAGATTAGTAAATGATTATTCCATCTTCCTATGATAGTCTCAGTCTTTTCAGTAAGAGGATTCTCAGTAGCTTATCTGATGTAAGGATAAAATATAATTAAAAAAAAACTAAAAGATGAGACAGCCTAACTCTGGAATGCTTCTTGACAAGCCTTCTATCTTACTCTGATCAACTCCTTAAGTCATTTACTATAACAGCTCTTCCATATCCTGAGGTTATTTATCATGAGTTTGTCAGGAGTAAAATCAACCCAATTTCAGCACTTTCATCAGGCCCATTCAGAGGCCTGAGAATAATAGAATCTGAGAAATTGGATGGTGAGGGTCACCCCAGGTATGAACATTTGTAGGTTGAAGGCCAGAAGGGAAAGGATTCTAGGGTAGTAGCAACAGATGCATTAAACTAGCAAAATATATAGTTAAGGCTGCATGTGAAAGTGAGTAAAGCTAGAAGGAGGGAAGGAGAAAGGAGGAAGGAAGGGAGGGAGGGAGGAATATGTACTTAAGGCTGCATATGGAGGTGAGTAAAGCCAGAAGGCAAGAAAGGGAAAAGAAAGGGAAGGAAGGAAAGAAGGAAGGAAGGAGGTTGAAAAAATGGAGGGAGGGAGAGGAATAAAAGAAGGAAGGAAGAATTATTAAGCACGTACTATAACAGGCACTCTGTTAAACTCTGGAGATACAAACACAGAGTAAGAAAAAAAGACAGTCCTTGCTACATTCTAATGAGGGATGACAACAAACAAAAATGAGCTAAAAAGGAGAGGGGTGGGGGTGAGGGAATGAATGCAGTTTTACCAGAGGACATGCTTTTGAAATTCTGAGGAAATCAGGAACAGAACCAGGAAGAGAATGAAGGCTGGTCAGGCTTGGCCCCTCAACAAAATGGAGGCTCTGAAAGGAACTTACCAATGGGAGGTTTGTACGGGATGGTGGTGGAAGGATAATCCTTTTGGAGTGGGTCTCAGAGATGGTAGACCAAGAATTGAAGAAAATTGGAGAATGAATCAGTAGAGGGAGGTGGGGGTGCTTTTGAGGTACCAAGGAAGTTAGGAAGAGGACCTGGAGGCCAAATAGATTGGAAGAATAGGGATGAGTTAGAAAACCGAATGTTGTACTAAGAGTAAGTTCAGTTTAAGTATGGGAGAGGGAAGATAAAGGAATAAGAATTTACTAAGTGCCTTCCCAGATTGATTTTTTTCTTTTTTTTTTCTAATTAAAGGGGCCATCCCTTGACTCACTTCTTAAACAGTCCTATTCACTGAATGGGCATTACCTCACTCAAAGTGAGTACCTGAAAAAGCCTTAGACTAAAAGGGCCAGGGTCTCCCACTGCAACCTGGGTCATCTCCAGTCATCCTGATGAATATCTGGTCACTGGATCCAGATGGCTCTGGAGGAGAAAGTGAGGATGGTGACCTTGCACAGCCCTCCCTCACTCAAATCAAAGTCAACTGCAAGTCATGTTATCATTTCCCTGATGTCATGGTCCTCTTTGAGAACAAAGCATGAACACAACAATAATGTGCTAGGCACCATGCAAAACACTTTAGAGAAAGGAAAAGGTGGAAGAACAAGAGATTATACTTGGAGAGTGGGATTTCCCAATTCTTTACCTTTCATATTGGATCTTAGAAGTAGCAAAATTTTGAGAGATGAAAAAGTCTAAAATGGGACTGTGATAGCATCGGGTCATTAGAGGTTGAGGAATTATGCAATAATTGTGTGAATAATGAAGTTACTGAGAGTGATGGCATCAGATGGGGTAGAAAGGAAGACCACTATCTAAGCATTAAAGTCAATGAAAAAGTTAAGACATAGAGAATAGATGATGAAGCACATTTCCTTCCTTTGAGTAGACGAAACTGGGCAGAAGAATTGCTGAGCTACCATGGTAGGGGAATTTCCTCGCAGAAAGTCACCTGTACTGATGAAATCACAAGCCCAGACTACCTTCCACCCCCAATACATGCACACATACATACGTTTGTAAGTGAGCTACCTACCTATCTATCTATACATACATATATATAGCAGTGGGTGTGCATGTGTGTGTACATGTATAGGAGATATAGATAGACATAGATATAGATATTTGGAAACTATTGTGCACATGCAATCTATAACATTCTCTTCTTTTGATTTAATTCTAGGCCCAATGCATTGTCCATATGTATAATCTGTCCAAGAATCTATCAGAACTGGAAAATAGGAATTCTTCATTCACTTTGTTTTCCTGTGCAGTTAGGCTAAAATATTTGCAATAATTATGGACCTAATTTAAGAGGCTCTTCAATATAATAGAACTGACAGGGAGCTTTGAGGTTTGGGAAGTGCTTTGCATGTGTTATCTCATTTAATCCTCTTAGCAACCCAGTGAAGAAAGTGCCATTTCTATCCCCATTTTAGAGATGAGGAAACTGACACTAAGATAAGTTAAGTGACTCGCCCAGGTTCGTATAGCTAGCAGGGGAGAAAGGATTTGAACTCAGGTCTTCCTGACACCAAGCCCAGTATTCAACAGGTTTGTTGTCTCTATGTTCTAGGGCATAATTCAATCAGTACCATATAATTTGCAAACTGGATCATCTGGATGACCACACCAAATATGAGGAACAATCACCTTCTTATTTTGTCTTTTCAGTGGACATTTTCCGTGGCAATGGACAATGATAACTTGTGCAAGCTTACATTATTCCTGTTTTGTTCTTTGTATGACAATAAGATCAGAAAATCATCAAATAAAGCTATCCTCTTTGTTGCTTCCATTAAAGAATCCTAGAGATACACAAACACCACATATAGATATATAGATAGATAGACAGATAGATAGATATAGACATAGATACATATATTCATATACATACACACATATCTCAATCAGGATTTCAGACAGCCCACGAAAAATGTGGAGGAAAACATCCTCCACATTTTTCTCTGTGTGCCCATGGACTTCAGGTTGTGCAGGGCTGACGTATACATACATACATACATACATACATACATACATACGTGTATACATATACATATGTATATACACACACATACACACATATACCTATATATACACACACACATATATATACATATGCATATATATACACACACATATATATACACACACATACACACACATATATATATATACAAACACACATACACATACATACGTATACATATATACACACATATATAAACATATGGGTGTATACGTACATACATATATATGACATACCTTGTAGGAGGAGGGACCTGAAAGTTGTACTTTGCCCTCTTAAAACAATTTTCTTATAGTCAAAAGACAATAAGCACCCTGGGATTTTATAATCTCTGCACCAGTTTTAGTAATTTGTGAAACTGAGGCTGTGTATTGCTATAGAATCCTATTTGGGGAAACTTGCCTGCTCACTTCTCATGCATTTATCATGGAAATCCTGCATACCTATGTAAATGATTCACCTAAATATTTTATAGAGATAGGAAAGAAGGCATAAGGTTGGTAGTTATTGATGTCCTCTCATTTGCACTTCTTCGTAGCAGTTACTAGGTGTATGGAAGGTTCGCAAAAGAAAACAAAACAGAGAAGAAACAAAAAACTGTTCAGACCAGTAATAAAGCAATAGGCCTTGATTACAGCTTATTTTATCTCATGTATGGGGAAGCTCTGGCTCTAAAACAAAACATTTGCCAGCAGAGCCTGGTGCTGCTTGTGGGACTGTGCACAGGAATAGTTAGGAAAAGCTACAATCAGGTTGGTTGCCCAGATCTTGGGGTGCTGGTCTTCAGGGCAAGACAAAGGAACAGGAAGCAACAAATTGCCATTCAGAAAGAGTATACTTAAACAGGCCTACACGGAAGCCTATCTGAACAAACTAGTGAGTAAAAGCATGGGCTACAGAACTTTCCAGAAAAGGGTAGATAGAGGGTCTCTTAAGCAGGATGAAGTTGCATGTTTAGTATCCAAAAGAGCAGTAACATTCCACAAATAAGCTTATGGGTTTCAAGGGAAGCACATTGGCTCTATGTCTTTTTGGCCTATTACAACCTTTTTCTTGTTGTTGTTATTTGCAGTAATGTCCATGACTTTTCTCCGTGGGTAATCTATTATAAATTATAAAGAATGGGACAGCTATGTACTTCGTCTGTTCCTGCGAGGATCAAATGAGCTTATGTATGTAATGTACACTGTCAACCTTAAAGTACTATATATATATATATATATATATATATATATATATATATATATATATATATATATATATATATATATATATATATATATATATATATATTTCTATTACTAGGGATATTTAAGATCGCTCCAACCAATCCTAGTCTGCCATAGCATCATTAATAAATTAATGTTAATCCTACTCCAATATTGTGAAAGCCTGCTGAAATGCTGTTCCCACGTCATTCATTTATAACATTTATAACACTTTCTCTGAAAGTAACTGCTCCCTCAATATCATCCTAACATCTTCCTTTCCTTGAAATAATGAAGGGCATGATAGTGTGCTTGCAGAAGCTAATCCAAACATAAGGAGACAAATAAATACACACCAGAACAGTGCTAGGGGATCATGTCTGAGTCAGGTCAATAGGAGATCCTTAAGTGAATATCTGTTAAATAAAATAAAAAAAAAATTAATCAAGTCCATAAATATCCATAAATAAGATCCCTGTCCTCCTGACCCTGCAATCTCCTTCTACCATTTCAACCCATTTCTATCATTGATGAATTCCTTGATTACCCTCCTGGCTATGCTTCTAACCACCATGACTCATTTGCTCTCCCACTCTGAAATATCCCCTCCCTACTGTCCCCCGTTAGAATGGAAGACAGAGTCTGTCTTCATTTTTGTTTGTGTCTGCATCCCCAGCCTATAGAACAGTGTTGTGCTACATAGTAGCTGCTTAATAAATGTCCATCTCTAGCCTGTCAGTCACTCAGTTACTAAGCATTTATTAAGTGTTTTCTAGGTGCAACACACTGTGTAAAATGTGGGGGATACAAAGAGAAAACAGTCCTTATTTTAATATTTCAGTGACAAAAACAGTAATTATATGAGTATGTATACACACATACATATATATGCATATATATACATGAAATCACATATATAATTATACAATATATCACTATATATACTATTTTAATATTACCGTATATATAGAGAGAATAATAGTCTTGTAATAGCTAATATTTCATAGAATTTTAGGGTTTGCAATATCTATCTGTTGGAATATAAAGTAATTTGAAAGAGATGAAATTAAAAGCCATATTAAAGCGTTTACTTTTGTCAAATATTGCGCACAATTATCAGAAGCTACGTGTTTTGAGCTGTGCTTTGAAGCGGAGAGGGACATGACTTGGCAGAAAAGAGCAGGGAGAGTATTTCAGGTGAGAGGAGGAGATGTGCGCTTGGACAGAAATGAGCACGTTGTAAGTTATGTAGTTGTGGGCAGGGGGATAATCAGGAGGTCTTCTTGGCAAGAGCAGAGAGTGTAACCCAGAGGACGGGGGAAAGGATAGTTGTGTGGACAGGGTGGTGGGAGTGTGCGAAAAGAGAAATGAGAGGAGGCTTTGAGTCACATGTGATGGAGCTAGGCCTTATACAAGATGCAATTAGGAGCCTCTTCAGCTGCAGAGGCATGATTAAATGGCACTTTAGGAAAATGATACTAGCTTATGAGTGAAGGATGTTCTGGACTTGAGAAACAACTAAACTCGGAGTGCTTTCTCCCAGACTGACACATCATTCATGTCTTGGAAGGAGTCTTGGTTAAAATAACACGTCAATAACAAGGAATGCATTTCATTTAAAATATCTACAAGGTGGAAGAAAATGAATGTAAAAGAAAATGATGCATCTGTGAATGTGTTCATATACCCGAGGACTTAATAAAGAAAACCTGATTACCTTTGCTCCTCTTATACCTTGTATATAGATTTTCATTGCCAATAGATTTATCACTTTAATAGGTCTCTGGTCAGAATGAGTTCCCTCTCAGGTGAATGGAGTAAAGTGGCATATTTCTAGTTTCTGACTAACCATTTGACTATCCAATTTCATGTCAGGTGTCTATCTCTTACTCTCTATTTATCCAGATTTGTTGTCTAATAAATAGTTGCTTTTCATTTACCAATAAATGACCTCTTTGGCTTAGTTATCCCTTCAGTTGAGAACTAGGAGAAGAACTGGAGAAATCCTTGGATTTGAAAACATATGGAAAGGTTTCAAATGGTCAAAGGTGGCTTCTGATTTTTTTTTTAATTTCTGGGTAATGAGGGCATGATGCACTGGGAGTTATGCTGTGAATGATTCATGAAGCCCGATAAGTAGGTGTAATTGATATTTGTTTTGCCCATTTCTATAAAGATTTTTAAAACATTTAACCTGGAAAAACTTAACATGAACTGAGGCTGAGTGAAGTGAGCAGAACCAGGAGATCACCATACACAGTAACAGCAATATTGTTCATGGTCAACTTTGATAGACTTAGCTCTTCTCAGCAATGCAATGATCCAAGACAATTCCAAAAGACTCATGATGGGAAATGCTATCCACATCCAGAGCAATAAATGGAGTCTGAATGCTAATCTAAGCATACTCTGTTCACTTTTTTGTTTTTTTTCTTTCTCATGCTTTTTCCCTCTAGTTCTGGTTCTTCTTACATGACATGACTAATGTGGAAATATGTTTAATATTATTGTACATGTATAGCCTATATCAGATTGTTTGCTGTCTTAAGGAGCAGAGAGGGAAGGGGAGGGAGGGAGAAAAAATTTGAACTCAAAATCTTATAAAAGTGAATGTTGAAAATGAAAAATAAAACATTTAAACACAGTATTTTAAGATATGCCCTTCAAAATAACCTGTCTATTCTAAATGTCTTCTGAGTCCCATATTTTATTTTAAACAATACTAGTGAATTCTCCCTAGTCTTTCCCAAAATTATAGATGTTAGAGAAGAGATAAAGTATATTTTTTCCCTTTATTGGAATCCTTATTTGGTCTTTCTTTGAGACAGTTGAGTCAACTGATTAAAACATAGTGCTAATAAGACTAGTTGTTTATTAAACACCTGTTCTGTGCCAGGCAGTATGTTAAGTATTGTGTTTAAGAAAAAGAAAGAGAGGGGGCAGAGCCAAGATGGTGGCTGGAAAGCAGGGACTAGCATGAGCTCCCCACCCAAGTCCCTCCAAAAACCTATATAAAATGGCTCTGAACCAATTCTAGAACTGCAGAACCCACCAAATAGCAGAGGGAAGCAGGGCTCTAGCCCAGGACAGCCTGGATGGTTGCTGGGTGAGGTCTTTCGAGCGCACAGACTGGGAGCAGAGCAGAGCCCAGCGTGGGCCGCGCAGACCAACCAGACCAGGAGCCAGGCAGAGCAGGCCCTAGCTTGAGCTGCGGCAGTTACCAGACTTCTGAACCCACAAACACCAAAGACAACAGAGAAGGTTAGTGGGAAAAGCTGCTGGGGACAGGGGGATAGAATTCGCAGTTCAGCCACTGCCCCAGGGGCAGCGGAGGTGGGGCAGCTACAGAACTACAGCTGCAGTTGCTTCTGGCCCCAGGCCCACCTGGTGGGAGGAATTAAGTGGCGGATCAGAGCAGGAGTACAGATCCTGCTGAAGATCTAAGTCCAGTCCAGGTTGGGGGTTCTTGGGGAAGGAGGAATGCTGGTGTGGCAGAGCTGGCTGTAATAGCTCTGAAATCAACAGTGCATCCCCCCAAGCTTGGAACATAGTACTCTCTACTCTACAAGCAGTCATGCCCCACTGAAAAACGCAAGGGTCAGGTAGGTTGGCTGGGAACATGGCCAGGCAGCGAAAACGCACCCAGATTCAGACTCAGACTTTGGAATCTTTCTTTGGTGACAATGAATACCAAAACATACAGACAGAAGAAGTCAACAAAGTCATAGAGCCTACAACAAAAGCCTCCAAGAAAAACATGAACTGGTCCCAGGCCATGGAAGAGCTCAAAAAGGATTTGGAAAAGCAAGTTAGAGAAGTAGAGGAAAAATTGGGAAGAGAAATGAGAAGGATGTGAGAAAACCATGAAAATCAAGTCAATGACTTCCTAAAGGAGACCCCAAAAAATACTGAAAAATATACTGAAGAAAATAACACCTTAAAAAATAGACTAACTCAAATGGCAAAAGAGCTCCAAAAAGCCAATGAAGAGAAGAATGCCTTGAAAGGCAGAATTAGCCAAATGGAAAAGGAGGTCCAAAAGACCACTGAAGAAAATACTACTTTAAAAATCAGAATGGAGCAAGTGGAAGCTAGTGACTTGATGAGAAATCAAGATATTATAAAACAGAACCAAAGGAATGAAAAAGTGGAAGACAATGTGAAATATCTCATGACTTGGAAAATAGATCCAGGAAAGATAATTTAAAAATTATTGGACTACATGAAAGCCATGATCAAAAAAAGAGCCTAGATATCATCTTTCAAGAAATGATCAAGGAGAACTGCTCTGATACTCTAGAGCCACAGGGCAAAATAGAAATTGAAAGAATCCACAGATCGCCTCCTCAAATAGATCCCAAAAAGAAATCTCCTAGGAGTATTGTCACCAAATTCCAGAGCTCCCAGATCAAGGAGAAAATACTGCAAGCAGCCAGAAAGAAATAATTTGAGTATTGTGGAAACATAATCAGAATAACCCAAGATCTAGCAACTTCTACATTAAGAGATCAAAGGGCTTGGAATACAATATTCCGGAGGTCAGTGGAGCTAGGATTAAAACCAAGAATCACCTACCCAGCAAAACTGAGTATCATGCTCCAAGGCAAAATATGGATTTTCCATAAAAGAGAGGACTTTCAAGTTTTCTCAGTGAAAAGACCAGAACTGAATAGAAAATTTGACTTTCAAACACAAGAATCAAGAGAAGCATGAAAAGGTAATCAAGAAAAAGAACAAGAAAAAGAAATTGCAAGGGACTCACTAAAGTTGAACTGTTTTGTTTACATTCCTACATGGAAAGATGATGTATTTGATTCATGAGACCTCAGTAGCTGAAGGGAATATGCATATATATATATATGTGTGTGTGTGTGTGTGTGCGTGTGTGTGTGTGTATGTATATGTGTGTGTATGTATGTATATAAGTATGTATGTGTATATATGTATATATACATATATATTATATATATACATATATATTATATATATATACATATATATATATATATATATATATATATATATATATATACACAGAGAGAGAGAGAGGGTGGGCACAGGGTGAGTGGAAGATGAAGGGATGATATCTAAAAGAAATAAAATCAAATTAAGGGATGACAGAGGAATATATTGAGAGAGGGAGATAGGGAGAGATAGAATGGGGTGGATTATCTCACATAAAAGTGGCAAGAAAAAGCAGTTCTGTAGGAAGAGAAGAGAAGGCAGGTCAGGGGGAATGAGTGAATCTTGCTCTCATCAGATTTGACCTGAGGAGGGAATACCATACATAATCAATTGGGTATCTTACCCCACAGGAAAGAGGGAGGAAGAAGAAATAAAAAGGGGGGGGCATGATAGAAAGGAGGGCAGTTGGGGGAGAAGGTAATCAAAAACAAAAACTTTCAAAAAGGGACAGGGTCAAGGGAGAAAATTGAATAAAGGGGGATAAGTTAGGAAGGAGGAAAATATAGTTAGTCTTTCACAACATCAGTATTGTAGAAGGGTTATACATTATGATATGCATGTGGCCTACATTGAATTGCTTGACTTCTTAGGGAGGGTGGGTGGGAAGGGAAGAGGGGAGAGAATTTGGAACTCAAGGTTTTAAAAACACATGTTCAAAAACCAAAAATAAGTTTTTGCATGCAACTAGAAAATAAGATATACAGGGAGTGGGGTGTAGAAATTTATATTGCCCTACAATAAAGGAAGGGAAAAGAGGATGAGAGGGGAGTGGGGTGACAGAGGGGGGGACTGACTTTGGAACAGGGCAACCAGAATATACGCCATCTTGGAGTGGGGGGGAGGGCAGAAATGGGGAGAAAATTTGTAATTCAAACTCTTGTAAAAATCAATGCTGAAAACTAAATATATTAAATAAATTAAATTTTAAAAAAGTTACAAAAAAAAAGAAAAAGAAAGCTAGACAATCCTTCTTCTCAAGGAGCTTATAACCTACCAGGGGAAATACTGCATTCCCAGATAAATGAATTCAGAATATCAACAAAATAAATGAACAGAAGTCATAGTTGGGACAGGTTTTCTTAGGAAAACTAGGAAAGTTTTTTGAGAATTGGTGCTTGAATTGAACCTTGAAGGGACCCAAGGAATTCTAAAGGCATAGGTGAGAAAGGAGGACATTTCGGGTGTAATGCAAGCTATCTATGCAAAGGCATTAAGTAAGGAGTTGGAATATTGCATAGGGGGAATGGCAAGTAAACCATTTTGGTACCTGAAGGGGAATGACATATGATCAACCTTGAAAGACAGGATGAGTCTAGGTTGTGAAAAAATTTGAATGTCTAAGAAAAGGGAGAACCATAAAATACTTCAAGAATTTTTTTTTGGTCATGGCAAAAAATGTCTCCAGAAAGGTGTATCTATCAAGTTGTACTGCTAAAGATAGGTTATCAAACACCTCCATGACAAAAGTGAATTGAAAAAGTTATAGAAAATATAAAGGATGGCACTGGTATTTCATATCAATTTTCAGCTACTATGTACAGTAGAAAACTTAATTACCATATCCCAATTAAAAGTAAAAAAAAGTATACAGAGTGAAATTTGGAAAACAAAAGTATATTAAAAATTCTAGATTCACAGGAAAAGATATAAAACAAAAAACATCAAAATATTAAGGCAGCGCATGGAGTAAAAGCAGAACTGAACGTGCACAGAGAACATCTGAACAGCTGAAGGTTCTCTCTCTTCTTCCAGGGTTTTTAAGTGAAGAGAAAGAAAAAAAATGATTTCAGGCAGTGGTATGAAACTGAAGGTGGCATAGTGGATAGAGCACTAGGCTTGGAATCAGGAAGACTCATCTTCATGAGTTCAAATCTGACCTTAGACTCTTACTAGCTGTGTGATGCTGGACAAGTCACTTAACCCTGTTTCCCTCAGTTTCCGCATCTGTAAAATGAGCTGGAGGAGGAAATGGCAAACCGCTCCAATATCTTTGCCAAGAAAACCCCAAATGGGGTCATGAAGAGTCTGGCATGAATGAAATAGAAACAGATAGCAGTGGGTAGCATATTGATTTAGTTAACCATGAATTAACATTATCTATGTTGTATTTTATTTTTATTTTCTTAAACATTTCCCAATTACCTTTTAATCAAGTTTGGGCAGGACTCAGAAGTTTTGCAGACCACAATTTGGACTCCTCTGCTCTAAGGTTCCAAGTAGAGGGAAAGTTAGCAGCTGAGGAATTGGCAGCAGCCTGTTGATTGTCATTGGCTCCCCTGTCTTCACTGTTTGGCTGTCTCTGTCTCTTTTTCCATCTTTGTCATGTATCTTCTTCCCTGGTGAAGAAGTAATAGATATAAAACCAACCAGGTTAGAACCTTGTGAACTTCAGAAAGTTAGAATAATCTCCAGAGGTGCTTAGAGAAATCAGAGTTCATAGTAGAGCATGTCAGTAGTTGAAGTAGCCAAACCCACTGAGGGTCCAGTTTTGAGAAGAGACTTACTTGACTAAGGCTGATAGTGAGTTAGCCCAACAGCCAAGATATTGTGGTCTTCAAGTAATGGAGCTACTTAAAGACCCACAATTAAATTTGGTGAGGTATGCTTGGTAGTTACCCCTTTAGATTTGAGCTTGCTCATCTCAAGGATTGAGTGTTTAGAGGTGAGTGTGAAACCTGAGGGGACCTGAGGAGGGGAGGGAAGAGGGTTTTTATACTTTAGTTACTGCTAAATCTTCTCAGCAAACATAAAATATAAATGCTTGTAAAAGTACTTGTTCTAATAATATTCCTATTAGAACTTCACCCAAAAATATGAGAATGAGATAATACTCACAATGATAGAATAATTGACAGTTGTGATCACTACCACCACCATCACCACAAAAATAACATCTCTCATGGAATTCATTCCTCTTATCTCCTTACCTTACCCTCAGACCCTGTTCACCAAGTAGAATGCTCATTTGTTTAATTAAGAATAATATCATTTATGATCAGCTGTGAATGACTTAGCTATCCTCAGGAATACAATGATCCAAGACAACTCTGAAGGACTTATTATGAAAAATGCTCTCCATCCCCAGAGAAAGAATAAATGGTGTCTGAATACAGATCAAAGCATATTTCCTAAACTTTATTTTTCTTGAGGTGTGTTTTTTTGGTCTGTTTTCTTTGGCAACACAACTAATATGGAAATATTTTGCATCACTACCTATATCAAATTGCTTGCCTTCTCAATGGGGTGGGTGTGGGGAGAGAAAGGGGGGAGGGAAAGAATTTTGAACTCAAAGTTTTAAAAACAAATGTTAAAATTGTTTTTACATGTAACTGGGGGAAAATAAAATACTAAATAAATTCAAAAATAACTAAAAACAAAAAAATGCAACAAAAAAAGAATTTATATCATTTGTAAAATGTTCATGAGGAACCTGAGTCCTGCTCTGAAGGCAAAGATGGCTATAACCCAATTAATTATTAATTAGCTACTAACCAATTAATATAGGGAATAAAATAGAAGAGAGGGAGGAGGGGGAGGGTGTTAAGAGTCAAACTGGGAACCCAGAGGTAAAGTCAGAGGGAAACCAAACGCATGCTTTGTAAGAGGCAGTATTTCTGCAACAGGGCCATAGGGATTATGATTCAGGAAGGTGACCTTATCTGTATCTGTTGCTACTCCCTCAGAATGAAGGGATCAGCATCCACAGAAGCAGAGGATAAATTGAACAAATCATTTAGTTTTTTTTTCTTCTTCTTTGGTCTTACTTTCTTAGTCTATAGAATCTAGATTATATGATCTTTAAGGTCCCTTTGAGTTTTTAAGCCTCATCATTATCACCATCAACAACATTAAACATTTATAAAGCACCTACTATGCCATCAGACTGGGGATACAAAGAAAGGTAAAAACAAAGTTCCTGCTCTTTGGGAATTCACAGTCTAGTGGGAGAAATAGTACGCAAACAATGTACATACAAGATACATATTAGATAAATGGGAAGTAATCTCAGAGAGAAGACACTAACAGTCAGACTTGGGAGGGAAGAAAGACTGGGAAGGTAGTGTTATCTAAATAATGGTCCAAGTGGTAAATCTACCTTATCAATAAATAATTAATGACATAGTGGAAGCTCAAATGTCAGGAAACATGAAAACCAGCTATGTCATAAGGTATCTGGGGAGATGAGAGAGAGATGTAGCCTATGGTATCCAATTCAGTTAAATTCCATGAGGCCATCTTGATCTGTTTGTCCACTTCCTGCTCATCTGTGCCAGGAATGATAGCTTGCATTTCTTTGGTACTTTAAAGCTTGAAAAGTGCTTTGCCTAGGAATCACTCAACACTTTAACACTTCATTGTCTGTGTTTCTTTTAATTTAAACTCCTGGAGATTAGGGTTTGTTTTATTATTTGTAGTTGTATCCTGGGTTAATTAACATGTGTTGGTTGCTTGATTGACTACCTGAAAGACTTTAATGATTAGGGGTACCGGGTCTATCCCCTATCCATTATCAAATGAGCTGATAATATAGGTGCGTATATAGATACACACACATATATGCATATGTACACACAGATGCATACGTATATATAATGTATATATAATATGTATGTGAATATTTTGAAACTTCAGTTTTTATTTTTATTTCATTTGATCATTCTAACCCTTCCATTTTAAATATGAGGAAATTTAGAATCAAATGGGATAAGTGATTATCTCAAGGTCATACACCTATGAAGTATCTGAGGAAAGATTTGAACCCTTGCTATGCCTAGAAACCACTAGACACTTTAATATTTCATTGTGTTTCTTTTAAACTCCTGGAGATTAGGGTTTGTTTCATTATTTGTAGTTGTATCCTGGGTTACTTAATACGTGTTGGTTGCTTGATTGATTACCTAAAAGACTATAATTATTAGGGGTACCTGGATCTGTCCCCTCCCTACTATCAAATGAGCCGATGATATAGGCAAATACATATATATATGTATGTATATACATATATATATACACACCCATATGTACACACAGATGCATATGTATAAATAATATATGTATATATTATATGTATATAAATATTTTTGAAATTTTAAAGGCTATATAATTATTATTTTTATTTCATTTGATCATTCCAACACTCCTATATGGCTGGTATTACTATTTCCATTTTAAATATGAGGAAATTTAGAATCAGATGGGATAAGTGATTATCTCAAGGTCACCTGCCTATGAAGTATCTGAGGCAAGGTTTGAACCCTTTCTTTCTGACTGGAAGAAGTCAGGGACAATCAGTCAGGAAATCAGCAAGTTTGATCACTACATCAACAATCAGGATGTTCAGGAGTAAACTTGAGTCCTGAAGTTGGATCTTTCTTTTCCAGTGACTTCTTTTATGGCTTCCTTGGTATTCCTTAAACAAGACACTCCATCTCCCTTCTCCAGGCATTTTCACTGGCTCTCCTCCATATTTGGAATGCCATCTCTGCTCAGCCTCTACCTCCTGGCTTCCTTCAACTCCCCCACAAAATTTTACCTTCTAGAAGAAGCCTTTCCTGATCCCCTTTAATTCTGGCTTTACAAATAGCTGAGGAAAGATGATAAAGGAGAAAGTGATATACCCAACTGAATGAAGAATTGCAGAGAATAGCAAATGGAGATAAGAAGGTTTTCTTTTTTTAATTAAGACTTTTTATTTTTAGCTTGCAACACTTGGTTCCACAGGTTTTTGAGTTCCAGATTTTCTTCACCTCCCTCTCCTCCTCCCTCCCCCCCAAGATGGCATGGAATCTGATAGATGTTCTACATATACTTCTGCATTAAACTTATTTACACGATAGTCAAGTTGTAAAGAAGAATTATAACCAATGGAATTAATCATGAGAAAGAAGAAACAAAACCGAAAAAAGAGAGCAAATACTTTGCCTCAATCTGCATTCAGACTCCACAGTTCTTTCTCTGGATGTAGATAGCCCTCTCCATCATGAGTCCTTTGGAGTTGTCTTTGAACCTTGTATTGTTGAGAAGAGCCAAGTCTATCAAGGTTAGTCATCACAGAAGCAGTATGTCTGTGGTTGTGTACAATGTTCTCCTGGTTCTGCTCCCCTCACTCAGCATCATATCATGTAGGTCTTTCCAGGTTATTGTGAAGTCTGTATGATAAGGAGGTTTTCTTAAACGAGCAATGCAAAGAAATAGATATACAACAGGAAAGAGATCTCTTTAAGAAAATTAGAGATATCAAGGGGATGTTTAATGCAAAAATGAGCTCAATAAAAAGTAAAAATGGTAGGGACTTAACAGAAACAGAAGAAGAGGCAACAAGAGTACACAAAAGAACTACACAAGATTTTAACATCACCAATAACCATGATGGTGTGGTCACTGATCTAGAGCCAGATATTGTAGAGAATGACGTTAAATGGGCCATAGGAATCATTGCTAACAATAAAGCTAGTGAAGGTGATGGAGTTCCAGTTTAAAATCCTAAAAGATGATGCTGGTAAAGTGCTGCACTCAATATGCCAGTAAATTTGGAAAACTCAACAGTGGCCACTGGATTGAAAAATATCACTTTATGTCCCAATCCTAAAGAAGGGCAATGCCAAGGAATGTTCGAGTGACTAAACAATTGTTCTTATTTCACATGCCAGCAAGGTTATGCTTAAGATTTTGCAAGCTAGGCTTCAGCGATATGTGAACTGAGAATTTGCAGAAGGGCAAGCTGGTTTTTGTAGAGGCAGAGGAACCAGACACCAAGTTGCCAACATTTGCTGGATTATGGAGAAAGCAAGGGAGTTCCAGGAAAAAAAAAATCTGCATCTACTTCATTGACTACACTAATGCCTTTGACCGTGGATCACAACAAAATGTGGCAAATCTTCAAGGAGAAGGGAGTATCAGATCATCTTATTTGTCTCCTGAGGAACATGTATGTGGGTCAAGAAGCAACAGTTAAAAACACATATGGAACTGATTGGTTTAAGATTGAAAAAGGAGTATGACAAGGCTGTATATTGTCACCTTATTTAACTTATATGCAGAGTACATCATGTGAAATACAAGGCTGGATGAATCAGAAGCCAGAATTAAGGTTGACAGGAAAAATATCGACAACCTCAGATATGAAGATGATACTACTTTGATAGCAGAAAGTGAAGAAGAATTAAGAGGCCTCTTGATGAGGGTGAAAGAGGAGAATATAAAAGCTGGCTTAAAGCTTAACATAAAAAAAATAAAACCTAAGACCTTTCCAACTAGTTCCATCACTTCCTGTCAAGTAGAGGGAGATGAAATGGAAGCAGTTTCAGACTTTATATTCTTGGGCTCAAAGATCACTGTAGCTGGCAATTGTAGCCATGAAATTAAAAGATGTTTGCTCCTTGGAAGGAAAGCCATTGCAAATCTGGACAGCTTACTTAAAAACAGAGGCATTGCCTTGCCAACAAATGTCCATATAGTCCAAACTAGGTTTTTCCAGTGTAGCAATATACGGCTCTGAGAGTTGGACTATAAGGAAAGCTTAGTGCTGCAGATTCGAAGCTTTTGAATTATGATATTGGAGAAGATTTTTGAGAGTCCTTTGGACAACAAAGAGATCAAACCAGTCGATACTTAAAGAACTAATTCAGACTACTCACTCGGAAGGTCAAATACTGGAACAGAAGCTGAAATACTTTTGGCCACACAACAACCAACGAGATGGGACTCATTGGAGAAGACGAAATTGGAATATTGGGAAGATTGAAGGCAAAAGAGAAGAGGATGGCATAGGCTGAGATGGACGCATAGTGTCATGGAAACAATGAACATGAACTTGGTCAGATTTCAAGAGATAGTGAGGTACAGTAGGGCCTGACATCCTATGGTCCATGGGATCAACAACGAGGTCAAACACGGCTGAATGATCTGAACAGCTCAATTCTGTGCCTTCCATTGTGTTTAACATTTCCATGTTATTCTGCATACAGGCTATGATTAGACATAGTTGTTTGCTAGTTTGCTCCTCCATTATATTGTGAGGTTCTTGAGAGCAGGGTACTGTCATTTACCTTTCTTTGTATTCCCATCACTTAGCACAATGCCTAAGGCTGTGGATCATAATTTTTTGTCTGTGATTTCCTTTTATTAAATTTTTTATGATATGGGGAAACGGTCAGTGCTGTTTATGCTGGTTAGGAGGTTATTGAGGTCCTGTTCCCAAGGGATGGAAAATTTACTGAAAGGCCTCAAGATTCCTCAGATAAGAAGCTAAAAGAGAGTCAAGGCTGCCCAAGGCTCAGCTGAGGTCTCCCTCCATGAGGCATTTAAAATCTCCCCTCTCAATCAGTCCATTGTGAACCCTCTACAAGTAACTGTAACTGAATTAGTTTACCTATAAAGTGTGTTAACTAGGTTGTTTTCCTTTGGGATGTATCACATTGTGATTCTATTTAACTAAATTTGTTCAACAATTATTGAAGGAAGCATGGGATTATGAATGTTTATATAAGTTTATAGCTTAAAAGAACGAACAAGATTCCAATATGTAGCTCTCTGTCATTCTGATGTAATTTTGTCTCTAAGAATACTTGGTACAACCCTAACCAGGGTTCAGGTTTATTTACCTTTTTTTTTCTAAATATAAGGCCTCCAGTCTATGTTTAAGAATACATACAACCTAGGTTTTTATTCCTATAATTCTGTTGAAGTGGAACACTTTTGGCAGTAGTTACCTACCTCATGAACTCAAAAATGAGATATTTCTTCCTGAACAGAGGAATAATACATGTTTATTGACTGTTTGACTGACAAATTGGATCAATTCCCTGCTTCAAGATGTATCCCTACTATAAATCGGGTTTGCTTCAGAAGACACACCAAAGACTGTCTTTTGCAGATTTTACGAGTATAGAGATTTCATTTCTGGGCCCTTCATTCAGTCTTTTGCCACTTTGGAGCTCTGAACAAACCAAGAGACAGAAAAGCACGCTTACCATTTTCATTGGGATATCTCAGGTTGCCCAGAAAATGAACTAGGTCCAGAAATTGAGGGTAATTCAGAAGGTTCCAAATGAATCTGGTTTTACCTTTCTCCAAATCCCTGCTGCCAAAATCCTATAGGAAAGTATATTTGTGCTGAAAAGCTAGAAATTCAAAGGAAATACCCAAATCTTTCTTAAACCAATATAACAAAGGACTATTCTGCTGTAAATCCTTCCTGGGCTGGGGCATAGATATGGGACCCACTGAAATGAAAGTCAATTTGCTTGCAATTTGCTACCCTGATAAAACTGACAACAGCAATAATATCATAGTCTCTATGATCCCTTAGCAATCTCTGAAACTGGGATTTTAACTTTTTTTATTAGGGGTAGAGAGAGTGAAAGGAAGAAGAAATCTGGAGAGATAGAGAGATATTGCTCTTTTAAAAAAAAAGATAGATACTGGGGATACAAAAAATAAAGTCTCTCTTCAAGGAACCAGAATCTGTCTAGAGAAACAACACATATCTCTATATATGGCACACAGAAATGGTAGGTCTCTGCATGGTGTGGGGAAGGGCATTAGTAACTGGGGAGAGTATCTAAGGCTTCATGGAGGAGGTGGCATTTTTGCTGAGTTTCAAAGGAAACTAGGGATTCTTGGAGGTAAGGAAGGAATGCATTCTAGACACAGGTGGCACACAGCCTACGTAAAGACACGAGACAGGAATGGAATGTCACGCTTAAGCAGAGCAAGAAGGTCGTTTGGTAGAAAACTATAGAGCAGGTGAAGTAGAATGATAAATGTAGGCTAAAGGCAAGCAGAGACAACCCTGCTAGGGCTCACAAGGACTCAGGAGGCCCGCTCCTCCCAACTCTGCCTTGTTGTTGTTCTTTGGTCATTTTGGTTGTGTCTGACTCTCCATGACCCCATTTGAAGTTTTCTTGGCAAAGATACTGGAGTGGTTTGCCATTTACTTCTCCAGCTCATTTCACAGATGAGGAAACTGAGGCAAACAGGGTTAAGTGACTTGTCCAGGATCACACAGCTAGTGCCTGAGGCTGGATTTGAATTCATGTCTTTTTAACTCCAGGCCTGGAGCTCTATACACTACACCACCTAGCTGCATCACCACCACCCTCCAGCTTTGTATCCAGCCATGCAATTATAAAATGGATTCCTTGCTCTGGGTTGACTGACTTTTCAATCAAGGAAGTAGGTTCCCTAATTTTACATTCCTGGCTCATCATCTCCACCCTGGCTACTGGGGGAAGGCAGTATTACTCCTAGAGTTGATAAATTGTGGAAAGATTATTGGCTCAAAGTCCAAGGTTTTCCCCATCATGGGGGAGAAGATAAAAAAAAAAAGCACCCAACAAATAAAGATGAATTATGTGTAGAACAGGCAGCTTATTCTTACATAGAAAATGGAAGGACAAACAATAAAGAATCGTAGAGAATCAGAACAGAGTCCAGTAACTTGTCAGTACTAGAATAACCAATTACTCTAGTACTACCAGAACCAGTATTATCACTCAGGAGATTCATGTTGAACCCTTGACTGAACACAGTGTTTGCAAAGCTGCTAATTAGCTATTTCACATTTCATCTCTACACTGACTTTGTCCAATCAGACAGACAAAAGGAAAACAAAGATCTTCTCTCTAAGTGTATGAACTAAATAATTGAGTAAATCTACCAAGTCATTCTCCCTTTCACCCCTCCAGAGAAAGTGATAAGATGTTCAAACAATCAAGCAATGACATTATAGGCTTTAGACTAGGAATTCTTTACCTGGGGCCCATGAGCTTTAAAAAAACACTGAATTTCAATATAATTGGTTTTCTTTAAAATCTTATGTATTTTATTTTATTCTTTTAAAAATATTATTCTGGGAAGGGGTCCAAAGGCTTCATGAGACTGCCAAAGAGGTCTACAACATACAAAAAAAAGGTTTGAAACCCCTGCTAAAACTAAATGCTAATTATCATTGAAATCTACTAGCTGAAATGATATGAAGGGCAGCTAGGTGGCACAGTGAATAAAGTGCTGAGCCTGAAGTCAGGAAGACTTATCTTCCCTAGCTCAAATCTGGCCTCTGACACTTGCTAGCTAAGTGACCCTGGGTAAACCTGTTTGCCTCAGTTTCCTCATCTGTAAAATGATCTAGGGAAGGAAATGGCAAACCACTTCAGTGTCTGCCAAGAAAATCTCAAATAGGGTCACAAAGTGTCTGAAAGGATTGAATATCAATAAAATTATTTGATGCCAAGCAGGAAGTTCATTCCTATTAGCTGACAGATTTTTGTCATGCTTATTGAATCCTGTATATAATTATATCTATTGATTCTCTTAAATATTGTTAGTTTGGGGCATTTAATTTTTAGGTTCAAGCTAAATTGATCACTCTTCCTTAATGAGAATGAAGACTTCTACATCTGAGGCTTGAATGCTTTCCCATAAAATTCCAGTTCTAAAATGAACACACATAGCAAATAGTAAGGAAACTCATTTATCTAAGTCGATTACGAAATAGAAATCAGAGAAAGCACAAGTAGAGAAGTATATACCAGAGTATAATATATACAAAGAATAAATTAGCTCTCCCATTGGGAGTGAGATAACTCAGATCAAGAAAAAAAGTCTCAGATATCACCCAAGGGCAAATTTCCCAAGTTTCTGGTCTAGCACATTGAGGATAGAGAAATGATAGAGACTACCGGCTCCTCTCATGTTGGCTTCTTCCCGAGGTCTTTCTTTTCCTTCATCAACCTGAAGAGAAGTTGGAAATATGAATCTTCCCTCTCAAAGCTAGAGGCTAGAAAAGCCAGATCTCTTTTCTTTCCTGCTCTCAGCAACTTCCTCCATTCTATGTCCAGGTGGGGGGCATTAAGCTATCAATCTCCACAGATAAGAAGAGACTTGCATACACCTGACTCTGAGCCAAGGTTTATATTTGGTCTTAAACAAAGTTACTAAGCATTTAGTAAGCACTTAATAAATGCTTTTTAATTCATTCATGCTAATAAACAACATTTGTAGTTTACAAAGCATTTTACATGCATTTCCTTTGAGCTGTATAGTAAGTGAATGGAGCCCTGGTTCTGAAGCCAGTGAATTCCAGAGTTTCAGCTCTCACTTCTGATGTAACCTACATGCCCTTGGGCAAAAAACAACCTGGGCTTCAGGTTGCTAATCTATAAAATGGGAAAGAGGGTTGTATTAGATGGTCTCTAAGGTTCCTTCCAGCTCCAGCTCTATGATTCCAGAAAAATAGACTTTTGTGGTATTTTTATCCTCATTTACAGAAGAAGAAACTGAGTCTCAAGAGGTTAAGTGACATGTTTCTTGTGGATCATGGAGAGCATCATTTTCATGTTTCAGAATAGAGATTTTTTAGTGCTTAGTGCCCAGCAGCAATGCCAAGTTCCTCCATCCCTTCAGTGAGCTGTAGTCAATATAAGACTGAAGAAACAAGAGCTCAGTTGTTCATCACTGCAAGTGGTATTCTAAGGATGGTTGTAGTCTCTTCCTGTATATAGGAAAGAGATTTGTGGCATTGGGGTTGATGGGAGATGCTATGACTACTTGAGGCCATAGTAATATGTCTATGCATCCTTGAGTCATCCCAATCCTAGGCCTAGCTCCATAGGGTTCCCACTTGCTCAGGTTAATCAGAGGGGTATAGAGTGGAAGTCAGACCCAAGGTAAGTTTATCTGCTTATCACATAAGTTCCCCTGTCACTACCTGCTCCAATTCCCCAGAAGTGTGAGCAGCATCCTCATGCCTTCCCTAGGATGGTGATCCCATGGATCCAGGAGATCCCTAGAATCCACCCTCTCCTGTAGCATCATATCATTTGAACTTTTTCTTTTCTCTTCTCACCTCTATGAAAATTTACTGCTCCTGTGTTCTCTGAAGCTTAACTTAATTGATCTAATCAGTGAATTCAGGATAAAGTGCTTATAGATGTTAGGCTTATAAGACATGCCTGCCAGGGAACATTTATAATTTCACAGAGCCACAGTCTGAACTTGGAGTCAAGAAAAACTGAGTTCAAATACTACCTCAGACACTTATTAGCTATGTGACCCTACGCGAGTCTATGAACCTGTTTCTTCATATGTAAAATGAGGGGTTGGATTCAATAGCTTTTAAGGTCCAGCTCCAAATATATGATTCTAAGAATTCATGGAAATGGCCTCTGTGTGTGTGTGTGTGTGTGTGTGTACACATGACCAGCATGGGGGCATAAAGTCACCATCAGAGAGATTGGACTCTAAGACAAAGATCAAAAGTGAATTGATATGTCAGATAAGCCCGCTGGGGGGAGGGACTAGGAGGAAGAGGCAACAGGGATTCTAGGTGAAGTAAAAACAAAAAGAAAAACCATCACCATAAATTTGTTTTTTTAAAGAGTATATTGAAAATGCTAGAGTAATTATAGTAATTTAAAATTATTCAAGGACTGGTGAGCAAGGCATGCTAATTATTACTACGTGCTTGTTTTTAAATTTTTGCTTTGGGGGTCTATTTTAATCTTTAATGCTTTGCTCAGTGGTTTTAATAAAGGGTTCTATTTTTGTTTTAGCAAAAAGATAATTGAGTGGGCAAACATCCTAATCATTCTCAAATAACCACATCTTGGCAACAGGCTATAAAAGGCCACAGCACCACTGCCCACCTGGTGGCAGTGTATCCTAATTACAGGCAAAATTTCAGCAGGAGAAATAAATAGCCCCTGGAGCATTAGACTCATAAACCTAGCCCTGTAAAGAGAGTGTAATGACACATTCCTGGATGCCATTCTTTGCACCCCAAACCTCACAGTCAAAACATCACTGGATCAGAGGAGCAGTGATATCCAGCCTGTAGACTGTGGACGCTTGGGAGTCCACAGAATTAATGCTTGGTGCACATAAGGATTTGAGGCCACGATGCAATGTGATTTCTATCTTTACTTAGTTCTAACCTAATATGTGATAATGCTCAGTGTAATAGATAAGAAGACATTCCTTCTCTAGACTGGATAAATGATATCATATATTCACATATGATTTTTTTTCAAATGTATGCAGTTGCTGTGATTAACAAAATACAAATTCTTTTTAAGGAGTTAGTGAATTCTTGATAACTTTTCATCTTCCTGTATTTTCTTAAGAATGTGATAGAGACAAAGGAGGGATCCAGATAAGATTCTATGGGAAATCTGAGAAGGAAGAGAATAATTCCAGTCAACTCCAGCAGGGAAGTATGCCTCTAACCCTGACTGAAAGGATGGCTAGCAGTGATTAAGGTAGTAACATGTATAGAACCTGATACCAGGCTCTGAGAGGAGGAAAGACAAAAGAAACAGAAGGTACACTTTTCCATGAGGAGTGGGCTGACCCATCTGCCCAGGAAACCATTTCTATCCATGTGATGGAACGTCTTCCTATTCCCCTTTTTGACACATGCAAAATACTCAGCAAAACTGCAGATCTCAGAGATTATCTGAAGCCAATGCATACGTTTTCTAAACTTCAGTTTTGGTGATATATTCCTAAAATGACATCCTGAATCTCTATCATCTATTATTCATTGAATGATACAACTTTTTCTTCTGAAGAGGCTGCTGACCAATGTCAGTATTGTTTATTAGCTATTTATAAATATTAGGAGATTATTATTATTATTGTTATTTTACTTGGGAAGTATCACTGTCAGGCAAAACCTGTAATAGGAAAATCATGACCAAGGTTCCAAGCTACCACCAAATGATCTTGTCCCATTTTAGAACCACATTTTTTTTCATTAATTTATTCAGGATGTGTGTGGAGAGAGAGTCCTTAGATTTATCTCCGAGAAATTTGTACAAGTGAGTCTTTTACCTGGAGTCCTCATTTGGCTGCATGGAACAATGAGAAATAACATGAATTCACTGCTGGAAATCAGATGGGACAAAACTCAGTATTGGATTCTGGGGAAAGGTGGGGTGAATTCTCTGAGTCAGTCCTTGAACTTCCAGGAACCTTCTTCTATTCCTTGGAGAAAACAGTTGAGAATTTCACAAACAAGGAAGAGAACCAGCATTTATATATGCAGCTGATGAGCTGCCAAAACCAAAATGATCCGTTGATTCACTGGGCTGCTTGTCTCATTTACATAAAATGAGCAATAATTAAATTGAATCTTAACTGTGAACTCTTTCACTTTAATTGCATTCAGCTACTAGTTCTGTGGTTTTAGCTGCAATGTAAATGCCTATGCAAACTCATTTTTTATTTCTTCTTTCTTTGGTGGAGAGGGGGAGTGATAGAGTCCAGGATAAATTAACTAAATAAATGAGCCTACAACGAGGTCTAGAGAAACCCATTGAAATAAGTCCAATAACCTTGGGAAAGGGACTTCAGTAATTTCCCCACCAACGGGAGACTTAGAAGTGTGGGGGAGAGGTGAAGAGAGGACAGATTATCATCAAAAGACATTACACTCTAATCAGGTCCCTTTGTCCTCCAAAGGCTGAACTGGAGAAAATAAACTTGGCAGCCCCGGAGTGGTTAGCTTAGATAAAATCATAGTAAGTAAAGTTTACAAAACACTTCAAATACATTATTTCACAACAACTCTAACAGTATAGTGATATTATTATCCCCATTTCACAGATGAAGAAACTGAGTGAAGTTTAATGACATGCTTCAGGGTCACACAGCAAGCTGGCTTTCAAGGCAGAATTAAAACCCAGATGTTTCTGAAACTGAGTATGTTAGTCAAGCCACTAGACCACCTTATCTCTCAGTTATATAGTTTAAGCAGTAGACCGGACATCTCCCCCTCATTTTATATATTGTGAATTTGGAAATACTGTTTCTGTGTGTATCAATTTCATCAAACAAGTTAGCTGATCACACAACAGGGCCAGGACTGGAGATCAAAACTCCTGACGTCTGGTCCAGTCCAGTTTCTGTAACACCATGATGACTTAGAATCATAAGATCTTAGAATAAGGAGGGGCTTAACTAATCACATTAACCTAATCATAACTGATTAACTTATTAACTAATTAACTTAACTAATTAACTTAACCTTAACTAATCGATTAACCACTTAACATCTTCAATTGATGATTGATCTCATAAATCATCAGAGAAAAAATTTTAATGATTTGCCCAAAGTCACACTGATAATATAGTCTGAGCCAAGACTAATAAGAATAATACATTTATCCAGTGCTTTGAGGTTTACCAAATTCTTTCCTCATATTAACCCTTGGAGTCAGGTAATGCAAGCATAATAAGGATGGGGCACATTTGGCTCTCTTGCTTTACTACAGAGAGAGCAAGAAGCCTCCACAGATAATTTATATAACTCTAAGACACAATATGGAGCAGTGGAAAGAACTTTGGCTGGCCAGTGATGAGCAGTAGCAGCCCAGGGACATTCAGTAGAGGTTTTCTGGCATTGGACCACTCTCTCCACCCCACCCCCAAATGATTCAGTCTTCCCTTCATCTGATCCTCAACAGCCGCTGTTTTGCCAGACATTAAGAAGAAAAATTCCCCATCACAATCCATATCAGCTATACCAATAATATGGAGACTAGCCAAGCCCAACCCTTATGATTATGTGTGGTTAATGTCATCACTGGACTTTGGAGGACACACAGACATTCTTGTATGTTAACCATATGGTGAAGGAATTAATTTTTGATTGGCTGCTGAGCCAGAACTGGAATGAATTAAAAAGTTGTTAACTAGTCATGGTGAGCCTCCTCTTCCTTTTTTTCTGTTTAAATTTCTTTTTCCTCTTCCCTCCCCCAATTCCCTCCCCCAACCCATCCAAGAGATGGCTACCATTAGTCACAAATAGACACATACATATCTAAATGTGTATATAAAATTATTCTATACATACTTCTATTTTTCAGTTCTTTCTCTGGATGCACATAGCTTCTTTCTTCATATGTCTTTTATAGTTAATTTGAGTATTTATAATAGTCAAAATGACTTATATGTTCACTTATTTGTTCTTAAAACAATATTTCTGTTACTGTATGCAATGTTCTCTTGTTTCTGCTCATTTCGCTCTTCATTATTTCATGCAAATCTTTCCATCTTTTTTCCTAAGATCATTGAGCTCATCATTTCTTATAGCACAGCAGTATTCCATTACAATCATATAGGGAGTCAAGAGTTTTCTATAATTGCTCTGATAACTTGGGTCCAGGGCCTTAGTGGTGCTTCTGATGCCCCTCAGAATCCCAAGTAGAAAAGGAAATAATCAGAGAGATGAAAAATTTTCAGCTAATTTATTGTACACTGATAATTGGTTGACTGTAGCGGAAGAACTAAGATCTAATAACAGAAGGAGAATTTTAAATGTTCAGTCCAGGCTTACAGATACTGAATTTATTAATCGTAGAGCAGCACTGGACAACAAAAGTGTCTACATTGAAATTCAAGGTGGTGTTCTTCTGCCTGAGGAGAGCAAAGAGAGTTTTGTAGTTTTTCTTGAATTTGGAGAATCACAGCTTTCAGCAGATCATATCTTTATTTACTTCCATAAGAATAGAGATGATAGAACTGCATGGCTCTATACTTTTAGCTTTTGAGGCACTGAGACTGTGATGCCAGGGCATCATCCCCTTGGCCCTAAGAAACAAAAAACTTATGATCATGGCCTACAAATCTCAAAAATCCTGTTCAGAAGGAGAATAGATTGCAATAGTTTGCATCTTTAGTGCTTTCTTTCCATCTGTAAAGATGAATCTTAGGAAATTTTGTCAAGCTCTCTTTCAGTGTATGGACATTTAGCGTTCTACATTGTATAGAATATTGTGACCAGTTTTATACTGGCATGATGTGAAGATTTCATTCTTCATCATCTTTTTTGGATTTATCTCCATGTTGTGTTAGTAAAAGTAAGTGCACACTCCAAATTACCAGTAAAAAGGATTGTGTTTGTCCTTCATTTTTGAAGAGGAACATGGCATCAGGGAAATGATGACATGACTTGAAGTGGACTTTGATTTGAGTGAGGGAAGGGATGTGCAAGGCCACCAGTCTCACTTTGTCCTCCAGAGTCATCTGGATTCAGTGACCAGATATTCATCAGGATGACTGGAAATGACCCAGGATGCAATGGGAGACACTGGCCTTTTCCAGCTAAGGCCTTTGCATGTACTCACTTTGAGTATGGTAATGCCCATTCAGTGAATAGGCCTCTTTAAGAAGTGAGTCAAGGGCAAAAGCAGTTCTTAGGGGAAGTTTTATATCTCTAAATTCTTACATGAATAAAATAGATAAAAAGGAGATCAATGAATTGGGTATGCAACTGAAAACGCTAGAAAAAGAACAAATTGAAAATCCCCAATTAAATACCAAATTAGAAATACTGAAAACCAAAGGAGAGATTAATAAAATTGAAATCAAGAAAACTACTGAACTAATAAATAAAACTAAGAGCTGGTTTTATGAAAAAAAAAACAATAACATTGATAAACCTTTGGTCAGTTTGATTTTAAAAAAGAAAGAAGAAAACTAAATTACCAGTATCAAAAATGAAAAGGGTGAATTCACCTCCAATGAAGAAGAAATTAAAACAATAATTAGGAATTATTTTGCTCAATTGTATGCCCATAAATTTGACAACTTGAGGGAAATGGATGAATATTTACAAAAATATAAATTGCCCAGGTTAATAGAAGAGGAAATAAAATACCTAAATAACCCCATCTCAGAAAAAGAAATTGAGCAAGCCATCAATGAACTCCCTAGGAAAAAATCTCCAGGACCAGATGGTTTTACATGTGAATTCTATTAAACATTTAAAGAACAATTAATTCCCATACTTTATAGACTATTTGGGAAAATAGGCGAAGAAGGAGTCCTACCAAATTCTTTTTATGACACAAATATAGTAACAATACCCAAACCAGGAAGAGTCAAAGCAGAGAAAGAAAATTATAGGTCAATTTCCCTAATGAGTATTGATGTGAAAATTTTAAATAAAATATTAGAAAAAAGATTGCAGCAATTTATCACAAGAATAATACACTATGACCCAGTAGGATTTATTCCAGGAATGCAAGGCTGGATCAATATTAGGAAAACTATCAGCATAATTGATCATATCAACAACAAAAATAGCAGAAACCATGTGATTATCTCAATAGATGCAGAAAAAACTTTTGACAAAATACAACACCCATTCCTATTAAAAACTCTAGAAAGCATAGGAATAAACAGAATCTTCTTTAAAATTATAAGTAGCATTTACCTAAAATCATTAGCAAGCATTATATGTAAAGTGGATAAGCTAGATGCATTGCCAATAAGATCAGGGGTGAAATAAGGATGTCCATCATCACCCCTATTATTCAATTTGGTATTAGAAATGTTAGCTTTAGCAATGATAGAAGAAAAATAAATTGAACAAATTAGAATAGGCAAAGAAGAAACTGTTAACACTTTTTGCAGATGATATGATGATTTACTTAGAGCATCCTAAAGAATCAAGTAAAAAACTACTTGAAAAATAGACAACTTTAGCAAAGTTGCAGGATATAAATAAACCCACATGAATCCTCGGCATTCCTATACATTACTAACAAAGCCCAACAGCAAGAGATAGAAAGAGAAATTCCATTTAAAGTTACTGTAGGCACTATAAAATATTTGGGAGTCTACCTGCCAAGACAAACCCAGGGCCTATATGAACACAATTACAAAACACTTTTCTCACAAATAAAGTCAGATCTAAATAAATGGAAATAAACATCAGTTGTTCATGGTTAGCTAATATAATAAAAATGACAGTTTTACCTAAATTAATTTACTTATTCAGTAGCATAACAATCAAATTACCAAAAAAAATATTTTACAGAGCTGGATAAAATAATAACAAAATTCATCTGGAAGAACAAAAGGTCCAGAATATCAAGGGAATTAATGAAAAGAAATGCTATGGAAGATGGCCTACCCATACCAGCTATTAAACTGTATTATAAATCAGCAGTCATCAAAACTACCCGGTAATGGCTAAGAGAGTGGTGGATCAGTGGAATATGTTAGGCACAAAAGACACAGTAGTCAATGACTATAGCAATCTGTTCTTTGATTAACCCAAAGAATCCAGCATCTAGGTTAAGAGTTCACTATTTCACAAAAACTACTGGGAAAATTGGAAAATGGTAGGGCAGAAATTGGGTATAGACCAAAATCTTACACTGTATTCCAAAATAAAGTCAAAATGGGTTCATGATTTAAGGATAAAGGCTGATACTATAAGCAAATTGGGAGAGCAAGGAATAGTTTACCTGTCAGATTTATGGGAAAGGGAAGAATTCATGACCCAAATAAGAGATAGAGAGCATTATAAAATGCAAAATGAATAATTATGACTATGTTAAATTGAAAAGTTTTTGTATAAACAAAGCCAATGCAACAAAGATTAGGAGGGAAGCCGAAAATTTGGAAAAAAATCTTTACAACCAGTGTCTCTGATGGCCTCATGTCTAAAATATACTGGGCACTGAACCAAATTTATAGTAATACAAGTGATTCCCCAATTGAGAAATTGTTAAACAATATGAACAGGCAGTTTTCAGAGAAAGAAATTGAAGATATCTATAGTCATATGAAAAAATGCTCTAAATCACTATTGATTATAGAAATGCATATCAAAACAACTCTTAGGTACCACATCTCTCCTGTCAGATTGGCTAACATGATAAAACAGGAAGATGATAAATGTTGGAGAGGGTGTGGGAAAGTTGGAACTTTACTACATTGTTGGTGGAGTTGTGAACTGATCCAGCCATTCTGGAGAGCAATTTGGAACTATGCCCAAAGGGCTATAAAAATGTACATACCCTTTGACCCAGCAATACTACTTCTAGGGCTATATCCCAAAGAGATCTGACAAGTGGGAAAGGGACCTGTATGTATAAAAATATTTATAGCAGCTCTTTTTGTGGTGGCAAAGATTTGGAAATCAAGGGGATGTGCATCAATTGGGGAATGGCTAAACAAATTGTGGTATATGAATGTAATGAAATACTATTGTGCTATAAGAAATGAGGAGCAGACGTACTTCATTACAACCTGGAGTGACTTATATGAACTGACGCTGAGTGAAGGGAGCAGAACCAGGAGATCAATATACACCATTACAGACACACAGTATCTGCAAGGACTAACTTTGATAGACTTGACTCCTCTCATCAATACAAGGTTCAAAGACAGCTCCAAAAGACTTATGGTGGAAAAAGCTATGCAAATCCAGAGAAAGAATTATGGAATCTGAATGCAGATGAGGCAAACTATTTGCTCTCTTTTTCTCCTTCTTTCCTGGTTTTGTTTCTCTGTTCTCATGATTCATTCCATTGGTTATAGTTCTTCTTTACAACTGGACTATTACGTAAATAAGTTCAATATGAAAGTAAATATAGAACCTACGTTGGATTACATGCCATCTTGGGGGAGAGAGGGAAGGAGAGGAAGGGAGAGAAATTTTGGAACCCAAAAACCTGTGGAACTGAATGTTGTAAACTAAAAATAAAAATAATAAAAATGAAAAAGTAAAAAGAAAGTTTAAGAAAAGTGAGTCAAGGGATGGCCTCTTTAAGTAGAAAAAAAGAAAAAAACATAACGTTGGGAGGGGAAGATCCTCAGGGTTGCTATTCCATAAAGAAACAGTTACTACTGACATTCACTCCAAGCCAAGAGGGCCTAAAATACAGCCATTAAGTGGAGCTTGGGCAGGGATTTATTATGGTCCAATCTATGAGCTTCAGAGTGAACTGGGTTTAAGGTTTTGTGAAAGAAGAAAGAAGGAAAGGAAGGAAGGAAGGAAGGAAGGAAGGAAGGAAGGAAGGAAGGAAGGAAGGAAGGAAGGAAGGAAGGGAAGGAAGGAAGGAAAGAAAGAGAAAGAAAGGAAGGAAGAAAGAAAGAAAGAAAGAAAAAAGAGAAAGTAGGAAAGAAAGAAAGAAAGAAAGAAAGAAAGAAAGAAAGAAAGAAAGAAAGAAAGAAAGAAAAAAAGAAAGAAAGAAAGAAAGAAAGAAAGAAGGAAAGGAAGGAAGGAAGGAGGAAAGAAAGAAGGAAGGAAGGAAGGGAGGAATCCTAGTTCTTGAGTCTAAGTACTTAGGATCAAATCTCAGCTCTAATGCTGGCTGCTTGTATGACTTTGGACATAGTGTCCTCTGCCATAGTGTTCTCACTTATAAAATGAGTAGCTTGTACAATGACCTCTGGGATCCTTTACACCTCTAGATCTTTGAACTTTACATACTTGAAAGACAGTTGGGGAGAAACTTGGGTGCTTTTGTCAAGTGTCCAGATCAAGGGGAACTGATGACATGGATAGCAAGAAGACAGCCTAGGGACTAGGAGAAATGAAGATATCAAACTAGAGTCACCATGACAGATGGGAGATGTTCCTGATTCTTGGGCAAATGATTTTTGTTTGTTTTTTTTTGAGGTTATAATTGTCATGAACCATACTAAAAGGGAAGGCTCCAGAGTAGAAGCACCTTGACCTGACATTGTGTGGTGGCTATTATGTAGAGAAATCCTTTATCCTTTGCCAAAACAGAGAAATTCTAAAGCACCTGCTATGCTAACTGAGATGGGGACAAGATGTATGTTGGCAGGTACTGAGATTTTGATCAGCTACAGGAAGAGCGACAAAAGGGTCCTACAACCACCTGCTGGGAGTTACTGAGTGGGAGCTTCAGTTAAATGAGAAGAGTCATTTGCAGGAAGCTGCTGGATGACTAGTGATAGGGAACGACAATTGACTCCTCAGAGCTGTACAAAGTTTTGGGAAAGTCATAGGCTCAGAGTTTTAAAGCTGGAAAGGATCCCAAAGACCATCTAATACAAACATCTCATTTTACAGAAAAGGAAACTGAGACCTGAATAGGTTAAGTAACTTGCCAAAGATCAAGATAGCAGTAGATATTTTCAGCAATACAAAGATCCAAGACAATCCCAAAGGACTAATGATGAAGCAAACTATCCACTTCCAGAGAAAGAACTTATATTGATTGAATACAGACTGAAGAAAGCTAGTTTTCACTTTCTTTCTTTTCTTCTTTCTTTCTTTTTTTCATCCTTTCTTTCTTTCTTTTTCTTTTCCTTTCTCTCTTTCTCTTTTTCCTTCTTTCATTTGAGTGTTCTTGTACAAAATGACTAATATGAAAATGTTTTACAAAATTGCACATCTATAACCTATATCTGATTGCTTACTAAGTCTCAGGGATGGGGGAGGGAAGGAATTGAGGAACGGATAGAATTTGAAACTCAAAACTTTAAATAGAAATGTTAAAAATTGGAAAAAAAGATAGCAGCAGAAGCAGGACTCCAGAGTCAGTGAGTGCCCTTTTCATTGCGCCACCCCAGGTACCACATGCTTGGGAACCACTTGAGGCATTCTCTATGAGGATCCTAAAGCTGTAAGTAACTAAGGCATGACAGGTCTCTGAGCACATTGGTATATGCAGATATGTCCTATGAGATCTGCTTTGGGCTTTATTTACTTTGTTTGATCTGGGTATATTTTTTTTTCTTCATTGAACTTGTGAATTTTGTGTTTGAAAGGTCAGTTTATAGAATCTGAGTTGGAAGAGATCTCCAAGGGCATTTCTTCCAAGTCATATCTTAACAAAAATGCTCTCTACAAATGATCATCAAGACTTTGCTTGAAAACCTCTGATATACTACAAAGCAGAAATTCTCCAAAAAATAGACTTAATACTAGCTAAACATAGAGAGGTCAATCAGTGGAACAGATTAAGCACATAACAGACAGAAGAAAATGTATCTAGTGTCTAGTGTTTGATGAAGCCACAGACCCCAGCTATGATGTTAAGAAAGCATTATTTTACACTAACTACTGTGAAAACTAATGATGATTCTGTTTGGTAATTTTTTTTCTTGCGTGAAGCAAATACTGACCTGTCTATAATTTTTAACCTCTGCTTCTAGTTCTGATATCTGAAGCTAAACAGAGCTATATAATTCATATACTAAAATCACAGAATCTGAGAGACAGAAGCAGGGGTATGCAGGAACCGGCTCTAATTAGCTTGCAAGAATGCTAAATTTTCAGTGTGACCATTTATACTTCAGAAATCAAAAAGTAGGGCTGGGATTATTGTTTTGTTTGTTGTCTAGACCTAAGAAATTGTTAATAATTCAGATTAAACTTAAAAGTGTGCATGTACATTTTTTTCCCCGGAACACCCCTGTAATTCCCTAAAATATGGCTTAAGCTTAGCAGGAGTTCAATAGAAGGCTCAGGGGATGAAATCATCACTAGACTGGAGGACTGGAAGACTGTGGCCAATCATAATAATAACTGGCATTTATATAGTGCTTTAAGGTTTGCAAAGTGCTTTTCATCTATTATCTCATTTGAGCCTCAAGAGACCCTGAGCTTATGCATGACTTTTGTAAAATGTGATACCCAGAATTAAAGGATGCAGTCCAGATGTGGCTGTGCCAGGGCCTCTGTTCTGGAGACTGTGTCTTAGGATGGCATAGGTTTTTCTGACTCAGTGAATGGTGACTCAAACTGAGTTTGCATTTCACTAAAAAGAACCCACTCCTCAGAATGGTACAGGTCTTCAGCAGCCATCTGTCCGACCTATACAAGTTATCCAAACAAAGAGTCATACAGCTCTGCTTTAAGACCTCTAAGCAGGGGACCCACCACCTATTGAGTCATTTTATTCCACTTCAGGGAAACTCAAATTGTTATAAAGTTTTTGCTGATATAAATTCTAAATTTACCTTTTGGCAACATCCACTCATCATTCCTGGTTCTGCCCTCTGGGGAAAAAAAAAACAGAAAAAGTCAAATCCTTCCTTCATATGACAGCCCTTCAAATACTTGAAGACAGTTATCTCATCTCCTCTGAGTCTTCTTTTCTCCAGGTTAAATATGTTTAGTTTCTTCAACTAATCTTTATGTGTCATAGACTCAAGATGCTTTGACATCACAGTTACCTCCGTCTGAATACTCTCCAGGTTTTTGCTTTCCTTCCTCAAATATGGCACTTAGGATAGAAACAATACTCCAAGGTCTGGCCAGAGTAGTGTAAAGTGACTGTCATCTCCTATGGTCTAGACATTATGTCTCTCTTAATGTAGCCAAAGATTACATTACCTTTCTTGGCTGCCATATCATGCTGTTGATTCATACGGGGATTTCAGTACTCTAAAACGCCCACTTTGTTTTAACATCTGTCTAGCCATGCCTTCATTGTCTTGTATTTGATTTTTTTTAAACCTAAGCATAAATCATTTCATTTAACTTTATTAAAGTTCATCAAATGGGACACATCTAAAGTGCTTTATAATCCTTAACGGGCTCCATAAATGTTGGCTACTATGATCTTAGTCAAGATTAAAATAGATCTTCATAGTCTAGAAGAATTGACTAAATAGAATGCCATTCAGGGATTCAGCTCTTCTTCCCAGATGGTGACACAACCCTCATTGTCACAAGCAAAGAAGTTCTCAGAATCTCTAGCTGGGAATAGTGAACTAGAGACTGTGACAAATCTCCCTAGTGTGTTATATAAGAACTGCTGTTAAAATAGTTATGAAGTATTACTCTAAACATTTTATAGCAGAGGAAAGTGAGGCTCAGAGACATAAAATGATTGCCCATAGTCATAAAGATAGTAAGTAATATAGTTGGGATTTGAACCTAGGCCTCCTGATAACCCTCAGCCGATACTCTCTATTAGTACCCTGATCTCACTGAAACCATGCTATATATTATTTATAAATATCTTGTATTTGTTTATCTATGTACCTGTCATTTCACCCAGTAGAATATAATATAAGCTAATTGAGGGAAAACCAAAATGGTTTCTCTTTTGTCTTTGTATAGGTAGCACCAAGCATAGAGCCTGGCACACAGGAGGTACTTAATAGATATTCCTTGATTGATTTATGATACCATGCTGATATGAACGAGCTCCTAATGCAAGCAATAATGGCAGTGAGGGCTGCTCAGTTCTGGGATTTATTACAAAAGTAGGGTGCCAGAATGGATGGGACTCATTTATTTTGAGTTTGATTTGGAATTTAGGATTCTTCTCCGTGCCCTGTTTGTGAGGGTGCCCAGCTTGAACACCTGCCCTTCCATTGGTAGCATGTGTGTCCCTTTTGTGCCTTGGCGTCATCCTTGGCCTGCTTCAGAGTCCTTGTTCCCTTCAGGATTGCTTCTGGCTCAGCTGCTGTCAATCACTCTCATTATTATGCTTATCAGAATATTTGAGTCTTATCCGGGGCAGGAGAATATGGAACTGGTTCCCAGCAGGTGATGGTTATGTAACTGTCCTGCCAGCCACCCAAGCAGAAACAATGGCCCCAGCCTTGGAAAGAGGAAAGAGCATGCCAATGGCCTGGGACCAGGGTGAAAATGCACCCTGCTCCTCCCCTGGCACCGATCGAAGAAATTTAAGAAAAGGATCCTTCATATTCCAGTAATAGTGTCCTGGCTGCTCTGGATGGTTGGGGTGGGTAGGGAGGGGTGGAAAGAAAGTGTGTTAGTTTTGTTTTGGAGCTTCTTTTAGAATATATATTTCAAGTGGCAAGCACTGTATTCAGTTTCCTCAGTGGAACAAAAACAGACTGATTGGCCCCCTGGGTGTCCAAGAAGGAAAGGTCATCTATCCACTTTGCAAACATGTCCACTCAGGCGAAGAAAAGCACAGACAGGATGTGACCTGAAAAAAGCTCCTTACCCTTCTTCCCCCTCCCCCTCCCAACCCCTAACCCAAACCAGTCCAAATCCATATACTTATCCTTTTTTCCCAGTGCTGGGCAGCTAGGAAGTGTCATGGATAAGGCCACCAGGCAAGGCAAAAATCTCATCCTAGGCAGAGGGAATAAGGTGAAGGAAAGGGGTGAGGAAGAAAGATGGAGGAGCTGGGGGCAGAAGAGACGATTTAATACTACTTTTTCCCTTGGGAAATGTATATGATAGAAAGGAAAACTAAGTCCTGGCTTCCAAGGTACCACCAAATGAGGTTATCACATTCTGGGGACAAAGCTTCATTTGGAAATTGTTCATTCATTTATTCATTCAACAAGAGGATGCCTGCTATGTGTTGAGAGAGTCAGAGATGGAAATAGAGAGAGAAAGACAGAGAGAGAGAGTGAGAGAGAGACAGATAGACAGACAGACAGAGGGACAAAGATGTAGGGAGACAGAGAGAGAGACAGAAACGGAGGAACAAAGACAGAGAGAGACAGAGAGAGAGAGAGAGACAGAGAGAGAGAGACAGAGACACAGAGAGAGAGAGAGACAGAGAGAGAGACAAAGATGTAGAGAGACAGATGGCGGGACAAAGATAGAGGGAATGAGAGAGGGATGGAGGGGGAGGGAGGGAGGGGGAGAGAGAGAGAGAGAGAGAGAGAGAGAGAGGGAGAGAGAGAGAGAGAGAGAGAGAGAGAGAGAGAGAGAGAGAGAGAGAGAAACTATTTATTAAAGCATACTATCTATGTACCAGGCACTGTGCTAAGGCAACAGAAGCAGGTAAAATAGTCCCAGGCTTCAAGACTCTTACATTCTAAAGGGGAAGGACAGCACATAAAAGGGAGCTGGAAAGAATGGGCTTCTTGTGGGGAGCATGCTTTGGAGCTAGAGACCAGGAAGTAAGGCAGAGGACTGTTTCCAGACAAAGTAAGGTAAAAGCTCAGCTGTCAAAGTACAGTATAGTTATCCCTGGTTAGAGTCTAATTTTTCTGTGGGGAAGAGGTGTATATTGGTAGGATGTGTGTGTGTGGTGGTGCTGGAGGAGGAAGAGATGTAAAGAAGCATTTCCTCAAAAATATTACAATCTGGGTGTGGCAAAAAAAGAACCCTGAGGGTCAGGAGAAACAGTCTCTAGTTCTGGGTCTCCCATTAATTATCTATATAACCTTTGTCCAATTACCTCTCTGGTCTTGGTTTCTTCACCAGAAAATGCGGAGAAATTGACTACTTAAGCTCTAATGTCACTTCCAGCTTTATAATCCTAAAACCTACTAGGGAGATCAGAATGGCACACAGGAAAAAATGGGGCAGAGGAAGAAACGTGCAATCAGCACCTCTTTTCCCCACCATGCTGATATGCACAGCAGCAAACAATTTATACACATACACGCACACACACAAAATGTATTTACATACATATATACATACATTTGCATGTATATATGCATGTATGTGTGTGTAAATAGATAGATATAGAGAGTGTGTGAGTGTGTGTGTGTGTGTGTGCGCTTGCTAGTTTGCGATATACTTTGACCTTGAGGTTAAAACATAATCTGAAATGACAAGTTTAGACATATATTCTCTCCTTCCTGTGACCTTGTTAAAAGAGATCCCTCTTTTGTCCTTGCTGTCCTATCCCCAACTCCTGTTCATAGTGAACAGGTATGGCGGCAGTCAATGTGAGTTCATTTTTTTGATAGCACCCGTATGCTGGGTAGGTTTGCAGTTTAGCTTGGTTTTATATTTTAAATTGTTGATACTTGGCACAGTAGCTGCTGTGAGTCAGAATAATACCTTTTTCTCTTCCATCGCTGCTTCTAAAGTAATTTAAAATAAGTTATTTCAAAAATTTCAACACTGCTGATTTACCCCATTTTCTCTTATTAAAGGATGAGCAAGAAAATCTGCTATATATAATTAAGTGTTAAATTGTGTGGTGCAGACTATAATTATGGCAACTTATACACCCCAGATTTTCTGTGATGGTTCTGATGCCAAGAAAAGGAAACATACTTGTAGGGAGACTTTATATATGGTCTGACAAAGGATATTCCTTTTGTAATGATTTTTGGTTTAAAAAATATAGTAATTATAGCTATGTCAAAGAACGTAGTGAGAATGATGGTTAAGAAGTGAACTGCCCCAATGTTGCCTTTGTATCTTTGCATTTAAAGACTCAGAGTAAACCCTCTACTACATGAAGTGGCTCTCTTGTGGAGAATTTATGTGATGACATGAACAAAAACTATACAGGATGACAAGACAAAGATGAATTGTGGTTGGCACAGGCAGAAGAACCATTTATGTCAACAAGATCATGGATTCAGTGAGGCATTGAAGCTATAAGTGCTATAAGAATTCAGAGTAGGGAGAGAGAACTTTGGCTGTGGAGTTCCCTCCACCCAACTCTGCTATTGTTTTGGGGAATAGGTGTGTTAATCTAATTCACTTATAGCCCTACTCACCATTTCTATTACATACTTGACCAAAGTGTCCCCTTCAGCCTATGTATATCATTTTCCCAGATAGAATGTAAGTCCCTTGAGGGTAGGAACTGTTTTTGCTTTTATATTTGTATCCTCTGCACTATATACCTGGCACTAGTAAATGCTTAATAAATTCCTTCCTTCCTTCTCTCCTTTTCTTTCTTTCTTTCTTTCTTTCTTTCTTTCTTTCTTTCTTTCTTTCTTTCTTTCTTTCTTTCTTTCTTTCTCTTTCTTTCTTTCTTTCTTTCTCTTTCTTTCTTTCTTTCTTTCTTTTTTTTCTTTCTTTCTTCCTTCCTTCCTTCCTTCCTGTTCTTTCTTTCTACCTAGGAGTCCTCTTCTGACAAGGGAATACCACCCTCTACTCATATGGAGCCTGAATTCATCCTAATTGTGACTTGACACTAAAAAAAGGAGATTTGTTTTCTCTCTTTCTGATTTGTTATGAAACTATTTAAGCTAAGTTTGGGAATGCACAGAAAGAATGCACAAAGTCCCTAAGTAGGTATAATATATAGGATAGCCATTTACTTTTTTCACAGCAAAATAAATGCTTAAAACACAAAATATTCAGAAGTGTACATTAACAAACACTCAAAACTTAGAACAGTAATCCATCAAACACATTTTACTTTCCCTGAAAGGCATGTATACAGTACATTATACATGTGCATATATATATATATGTATATTATATATATGTATGTATGTATGTATAATCAGTTTAAAAATGGCTGAGTTCTAACTGCTTATGCCCCCATTTTATTCTTCATCTAGAAAAAAAAATATTTAGACACACCTTGTGAAGTGGAGACTATAGTTTCAAAACTAGAGTCCTACGTCTTCATGTGATTTTTTTTATCATTTTGGGGGCTACTGATTTGTCTCACGGAGGCTAAAAGCCATGTGGCATGATATCCTAGGGCAAAGGAAAAGGCCACCTTAGCTCTGGTTACCCTGGAGGACTCTGAAAATAGAAACAGCATCTTGAGATACCCTTTCTTCCCTGCTCCCACCCCAGAAGAACAGAGGACCCAGAAGAGAGTACAGGGAGAGAGAAGGTGACTAAACCAAAGGAATCATTTAACATGCAGGTTCAGGTGTCCTTAGCCTCTATTTCTCTTATTCCACCTTAGCATGTTAAGTATGAGACTTAAAGAGAGAAACATTGACACCTTCCCCCACCCAGGACCATGGTTACGATTGCTTGACCAAGAAATGCTAAGTACCACAAATGAGGACACTAGGGATGCTCTCTTCTGCCCTTGGGGCAGCTTTGGGCATTCATCCTTGCCATTTGAGTAGGTTCTTCTATAGGCAGGTAGTAAATGACCCACCAGAGAGCCAGGAAGTAAACATGGATGATTCTGCTTTACTGAAAAAATACTTGAGAAAAAAAACAGAAAAGACAAGGAAAAAAAATTCACTATTAAGAAAACTCTGCTATACCTCCTCGAGAGTCTTGAAGAAGTGTTCTCTCCACTTCAAATTTTATTTACATATTTTCATTGGGGGTGGATTTTTGTTTGTTTTGTAATCATAATTTCCCCATATCCCCCCACTTCGTTCAAAAGCCTTGCTTATAGCAAATAAAAGTGGCTAAATAAATAACCAAATGAAACCAAGTGATGCAGTGACTAAGCCCTGATGTAATGTTCTATACATACAGTCATATACCTCTCTACTGAAAAGAGGGAGATGGTTTGTCTCTGTTCTTGGAGATAGCTTGGTCATTGTAATTATTTGGAGTTCTGTTGTCTTTTATTGTGCTTTTTTTCTTCATATGATAGTAGCCCTTGTGTAAATTGTTCTCTTTGTTCGAGACTTTCTGATCCTCCTCTAAGTGATTTTTTTTAAAAGAGAGAAGAGTCAGAACATGACTATATTTGCTAATATTGCTAACTCTGAATCTAAATTCCACACTGTCTCCTTGCCCTCCCTACACTGTCAGCCATGCACATGTACATATTTGTATATGTCCATGTGCAGCAAAGCAATTTCCATGACCTGGTTCTTGGCCCATGATAATGATAGTTTAATCAACTAATTATAATAAATTCTTTTCAGCAAACAATATATCAGAGCCATAATACTTTGCTTTGCCTTAGGACTTATCCATATAGTGATCCCTATCTGTGATGAAACTACCTGTTTCTCTGAATTATAGAAAATGTAATGATACTTTCTCTTTCCCCATCTGACTCTCAAAAGTCTCAATTATTCCCTCCAGAAAATCTTTCCATACTCTCAAACCCCAATTCAAATAAAATAGATAAAAGAATAGAGAAGAGGACAGACTTTGGATTGAAGGTCAGTCTGAAGTACTTTTATGGCCTTTGGAGTTCAGAGTATTTCTTTTCACTTTTCTCACTATTGTCCACTGAGCTTTGCCTTTGGTTTCTGCAGAATGGAAATGTGATTGCTAAGGATGTATCATTTTGAGAAGTATTCTACCATAAGAATAAAAGGTCCAATGGAGCTTTGATAAAATGTGATTTTATCTTCATTGGAGAAAATAACTCAGCATGCATGCTGTACTGATAGTAGGTCAATTGGACCCTCTTCCTCTAAGAAGGACAGCACATTGTTCTCTAAACCATAGACAGCACCCAATCTGGAGCTCTATTCATTCTTCCAGGAAACACGGATGCAATTGATTTATACCTATCGAGGCTAAGTGTAAAGTGTCTTACTTCCTTCGAGCCTTATATGAGGCAGTACATTGTGTCCATTCAAAACTTTCATAATAATAAGCTTGAAAAAGAAGACAGAGCACAGCAGATAGTGTTCCTTCATGTTTTGGTACCACAAGAATGCTAGATAGACTAGAAAAAAATCAGAAATGTAAATACCCCATTTGTTAGAAATGTTTCAGGGCAGATGACACTAACCACTAAAGCAGACAAACTGTAAGGGAAAATGAAAAAGGTGGAAGACATAAATGTTTTCATTATAACAAAATTAGAAAAAGATATCCTAGGCGATGACTTCACTCTTTTATTGTCAACAGTAATCTCAGTTCCATTGTCACATAAAAATGTATTGCCAACTTATACAAATGTATAGGGCAGGGTAATTGTAAGAAATAAATTCATATCTAAGGCAGGGAAGGGAAGGGAATAAATTTGGGATGCTAAAGTATATCAGAAATCCGAGATTCCTATAATTAGTAATTGAAAACAAAAGTCAAAAATTAAGAGTCTTGGTGTCAAAACAATGCAAGAACAAAATAAACCAATGAGCAACAATTTTAGTACAGAGGCTTAAGAAGGACAGAGAAGGCAGAGAAGAACACAATCCAATGAAACAGTTACATCCAGAGAAGTGACTGGGCCAATAATTATTGATCTTATTCAGGCTTTCCACTTTTCAGTTCTGCAGAACAGCCATCACTTCAAACACTTCACTTTGGTGTATGGGTTACTGGCGAAAACTACTTTATCAGTTTCCTTTCAGATGTAAACCTGATTATACCTTTCTTGGAAAAAGCCATCACATATTAACTAACAAAATATAAGACCACAGATAACTACACTGAATGTAAGCCAAACGTATGTTTAAACAAAGTATTCATAGCTTGTTTAACTGAAAAAAATCTATAAATAATTATATGACAACAATATATTGACTGAAGAATATAAAGAGTATGTAAAAAAGGTTCAGGGGTGAAAAGGGCAACTCATTGATTCCATAATTAAAAGTCCTCTCAAAGTGCCATAATATTCATTCTGCATTTATTCATTATTGCAAAGCTTTTGACTCAGTCCTGTACTTAAGACTTATTCATGTACTTCAAGAATATAAAACAGGGGGCGGAGCCAAGATGGCCGCATGAAGGTAGCGTCTTACCGGAGCTCTCTCACAAGGTCTGTCAGATTCCTATAAAAAAGTGAATTTGAGCAGATTTGAGAGAGTCAGAAACCGCGAGCAGTCTGCGTGGGGCAAATTTCCGAGCCGGGAGAGTCTGAAAGGCCGGAGGAACGAACCTGCAGGCTCGGAGAGTGGAACCTGCGGAGCGGCTCCAGACCAAGGCGGAAGCGGCTGGCCGGGAAATCCACGTGGGAAACGGGCTGGGAGAAAGCTGGGCACCCGAAACCGGCAGAGATCCCCAGGACTCCCAACACAGGACGGCAGTCTGTGGGAGCAACGAGAGGCAGCACAATGCCACCAGCCGTGAAAACACCCAGTCCTGACGCTTGCAAAACCCAGGAACTCGGCTTCTTGAACTTCCGGAAGACTCAATGGCCAGGTAAAAGGCTCTAATCCCTCCCCCCCTCACCCAGAGAATTCCTCGGGAAAAAAAAAAGAGAACTGAAACAGAGGAGAGAGTAGCGGGCCCTCACAGGACAAATACTAGAAGCAGGGGTCAACACCAGGAGCCCAGACGTAACCTTGCTCCCCCAGGGGAAGTGCCAGACATCAGCTCTAACAACAAACAGCTGAGACCATTGCTGAAAAGCAAGTGCTGGAGAGCACCCACAGGGAGTGAGACGCTAGGGAGTCAGACCCCTCCCCCACACCTCAGGAAACTGAAGGTTTTAATTCTAGACTCACAACCCCCAGAATAAGAAAGCTGGGACAGAGAGCCCAAAGATAGAAATTCGTTGTCACGCCAGGAAAAGGGAAAACAACAAACATGAAGAAGAATACAAAAAAACCGAGGACAATAGATTCTTTTTATGGAGACAGGCAGGATCAAAATATTGATATGGAGGAGGACGGCATTGACACGGTAGATACATCAGATACCTCAAAAGCTAATATGAACTGGTCTCCAGCCCAAAAAGCACTGCTGGAAGAGCTAAAGGAGGATTTTAAAAACCAAATTAGGGAGGTAAAAGAAAACATGGAAAAAATGGAAAAGTCCCTAAAGAATAAGATTGGCGAAATGGCTACGGAGATACAGAATCTAAAGAGAGAAAATGACACCCTGAGAGGTGAAATCAACCAATTGAAAATGGAGGCTCAAAAGCAAAATGTAAACACTAACTCATTTAAAATTAGACTTGAGCAAGTGGAAGCTAATGAATCTATGAGGCATCAAGAAGTAATAAAACAAAACGTAAAGAATGAAAAAATAGAAAAAAATGTGAAATATCTGATTGGCAAAACAACTGACCTGGAAAATAGATCCAGGAGAGACAATTTGAGAGTTATTGATCTACCGGAAATCCACGATGAAAAAAGGAGCCTTGACAGTATCTTCGAAGAAATTATCAAAGACAACTGCCCAGAGGTCCTAGAACCAGAGGGCAAAATACTCATTGAAAGAATTCACCGATCACCCCCTGAAAGAGATCCCAAACTGAAAACACCAAGAAATATTATAGCCAAATTTCAGAGCTATAAACTCAAGGAGAAAATACTGCAAGCAGCCAAAAAGAAGCAATTCAAATATCATGGAACTACAGTCAGGATCACGCAGGATCTCTCAGCTTCCACATTAAAAGACAGGAGAAATTGGAATATGATATTCTGAAGGGCAAAGGAGCTGGGACTACAACCAAGGATCAACTACCCAGCAAAACTAAGCATAATTTTCCAGGCAAGGCGATGGACATTCAATGAAATAAGGGAATTCCAGACCTTCCTGATGAAAAGGCCAGAACTCAATGGAAAATTTGACCTCCAAATACAAAACTCAAGAGAGACATAAAAAGGTAACCAGGGGGAAAAACCCCACAAACCTCATTAACCAATAAGGTTAGGTTGTTTACATCTTTATGTGGGATTATATCATCTTATGTATGTTTTTTATGTATGTATGTATGTATATATATATATATATATATATATATATGTACATATACATATATAAGTCATTCTTGTGAATGGTACAACTATTATGACAAATGAAAGGGATATACATAGGTTGTGAATGCCTGTATAAATTAATCGATGTAAAGATATAAAATATAAATAAGAGATATAAAGGGAGGGCTATGAGGGAAGTGGTAAGGAGGTAGTAGAAAGGGTAAATTACACCAAAGGAAGTGGCAAAAAAAAAACATATTATAGTAGAGGGAAAGAAGGGAGGGAGAAGAGCAGTATTTGAGCTTTACTGTCATCTGATCTAGTTCAAGAAGGGAATAACATACTCTGATAAGTTTAGAAATCTAACTTGTCCTACGGGAAGTGGGAGGGAAAGGGGGGAAAAAGGGAGGGGGGAGGGCAGAAGGAAGAGGAGAAGTAGCAAGCGGGTAACGGTAAGATAAGGGAGGGGAATAAAGAGGGAGGGTTAACTGAGGAAAGCGGCTGTCAAAAGCAAAACTTTGTTGAGGAGGAGAAGGGGAAAGGGAGAAATAAAAGCATAAACAGGGGGAATTAAGATGGAGAAAAAGACACAGATAGAAATCATAACCCTGAACGTGCAGGGGATGAACATTCTCACAAAACAGAAGCAGATAGCAGAATGGATTAAAAACCATAATCCTACAATATGCTGTTTACAAGAAACGCATCTGAAACAGGGGGATACACATAGGGTTAAGGTAAAAGGCTGGAGTAAAATATATTGTGCCTCAGCTAAAGTAAAAAAAGCAAGTGTAGCAATCCTAATCTCAGACAAAGCAAAAGTAAAGATAGATCTAATTAAAAGAGATAAGGAAGGACATTATATCCTGCTAAAAGGCACCATAAACAATGAAGCAATATCATTGCTTAACATATATGCACCAAGTGGTAAGGCATACAAATTCTTAGAGGAGAGGTTAAGGGAGTTACAGGAAGAAATAGACAGCAAAACTATAATATTGGGAGACCTCAACCTCCCCCTTTCTGAACTTGATAAATCTAACCTCAAAATAAATAAGAAAAAAGTTAAGGAGGTAAACAGAATTTTAGAAAAGGCACATATGATAGACCTCTGGAGAAAACTGAATGGGGATAAAAAGGAATATACTTTCTTCTCAAAAGTACATGGCACATACTCAAAAATTGACCATGTACTAGGGCATAAAAACCTCACAATCCAGTGCAGAAAAGCAGAAGTAGTCAATGCATCCTTTTCAGATCATGATGCAATAAGAATCATTTTTAATAAAGTACCATGGAAAAATAAGCTAAAAACTAATTGGAAACTAAATAATTTAATTCTAAAGAGTGAGTGGGCCAAAGAACAAATCAGAGAAACAATTAATAATTTCATTCAAGAGAATGACAATAATGAAACAACATACCAAAACTTATGGGATGCATCAAAAGCAGTTCTTAGGGGGAGTTTTATATCTCTAAATGCCTACATGAATAAAATAGGGAAAGAGGAGATCAATGATCTGGGCATACAGCTGAAAAAGCTAGAAAAAAGCAAATTGAAAACCCCCAATTAAATACCAAATTAGAAATACTGAAAATCAAAGGAGAGATTAATAAAATTGAAACCAAGAAAACTATTGAATTAATAAATAAAACAAAGAGCTGGTTTTATGAAAAAACCAATAAAATTGACAAACCTTTGGCCAATTTGATTAAAAAAAAGAAAGAAGAAAATCAAATTACCAGTATAAAAAATGAAAAGGGTGAGGTCACCTCTAATGAAGAGGAAATCAAAACAATAATTAGGAATTATTTTGTCCAACTGTATGCCCATAAATTTGACAACCTTAGAGATATGGATGAATATCTACAAAAACATAAACTGCCCAGACTAACAGAGAAGGAAGTGAAATTTCTTAATGACCCCATATCAGAAAAAGAAATTGAGCAGGCCATCAACGAACTCCCTAGGAAAAAATCTCCAGGGCCAGATGGTTTTACATGTGAATTCTATCAAACATTTAAAGAACAACTAATTCCAATACTTTGTAAACTATGTGGGAAAATAGGTGAAGAAGGAGTCCTACCAAATTCTTTTTATGACACAAATATGGTACTAATACCCAAACCAGGTAGAGTTAAAACAGAGAAAGAAAATTATAGACCAATTTCTCTAATGAATATTGATGCAAAAATTTTAAATAAAATATTAGCAAAAAGATTGCAGCAACTCATTACGAGAATAATACACTATGACCAGGTAGGATTTATTCCAGGAATGCAAGGCTGGTTCAATATTAGGAAAACTATTAGCATAATTGACCATATCAACAACAAAACTAGCAGAAACCATATGATCATCTCAATAGATGCAGAAAAAGCCTTTGACAAAGTACAACACCCATTCCTATTAAAAACACTAGAAAGCATAGGAATAAGTGGAACCTTCCTCAAAATTATAAATAGCATCTACCTAAAACCATCAACAAGCATTATTTGTAATGGGGATAAACTAGATGCATTCCCAATAAGATCAGGGGTGAAACAAGGATGTCCATTATCACCCCTATTATTCAATTTGGTACTGGAAGCATTAGCTGTAGCAATAAGAGAAGAAAAAGAAATTGAAGGAATTAGAATAGGAAAAGAAGAAACTAAATTATCACTTTTTGCAGATGATATGATGATTTATCTAGAGAATCCTAGAGAATCAAGTAAAAAACTACTTGAAATAATAAACAACTTTAGCAAAGTTGCAGGATATAAAATAAACCCACATAAATCCTCAGCATTCCTATACATTACTGACAAAGCCCAACAGCAAGAGATAGAAAGAGAAATTCCATTCAAAGTTACTGAAGGCACTATAAAATATCTGGGAGTCTATTTGCCAAGACAAACCCAGGGCCTATATGAACATAACTATGAAACACTTTTCACGCGAATAAAATCAGATCTAAATAAATGGAGAAATATCAGTTGCTCATGGTTAGGCTGAGCTAATATAATAAAAATGACAATTCTACCTAAATTAATCTATCTATTCAGTGCCATACCAATCGAACTACCAAAAAATTTTTTTACTGAGCTGGACAAAATAATAACAAAATTGATTTGGAAAAACAAGAGGTCTAGAGTATCTAGGATATCAATGAAAAGACATGCTAGAGATGGTGGCTTAGCCACACCAGATATTAAACTGTACTACACAGCAGCAGTCATCAAAACTGCCTAGTACTGGTTAAGAAACAGGGGTGTGGATCAGTGGAATAGGATAGGTACACAAATAGGTGAAATCAACAAGTTTAGCAATCTACTCTTTGATAAACTCAAAGAGGCCAGTTTCTGGGCTAATAATTCACTATTTCACAAAAACTGTTGGGAAAATTGGAAAATAGTAGGGCAAAAACTGGGCATAGACCAATATCTTACACCATATACCAAAATAAAATCAAAATGGGTTCATGATGTAGGAGTAAAAGTTGATACTCTAATTAATTTGGGAAAGCAAGAAATAGTTTACTTATCAGATTTGTGGAAAAGTAAAGAATTCATGACCCAACAAGAGATAGAGAGCATTACAAAATGCAAAATGGATAATTTTGATTATGTCAAATTGAAATGTTTTTGTACAAAAAAAGCCAATGCAACAAGAATTAGGAGGGAAGCAGAAAATTGGGAGAAAATCTTTGCAACTAGTATCTCAGATAAAGGCCTCATCTCTAAAATATACAGGGAGCTGAGCCAAATATATAGGAATACAAGCCATTCCCCAATTGGGAAATGGTCAAAGGATATGAACAGGCAGTTTTCAGAGGAAGAAATTAAAGCTATCTACAGGCATATGGAAAAATGCTCTGGATCGCTGCTGATTAGAGAAATGCAAATCAAAACAACTCTTAGATACCACATCTCTCCTGTCAGATTGGCTAAAATAACAAATCAGGAGAATGATAAATGCTGGAAAGGATGTGGGGAAATTGGAACATTGTTGCATTGCTGGTGGAGTTGTGAGCTGATCCAGCCATTTTGGAGGGCGGTTTGCAACTATGCCCAAAGGGCTATAGAAATGTTCATACCCTTTGACCCAGCAATACCACTTCTAGGGTTGTATCCCAAAGAAATCACGCAAGCGGGAAAAGGACCCATATGTACAAGAATATTTATAGCAGCTCTCTTTGTGGTAGCCAAGAATTGGAAATCAAAGGGATGCCCATCAATTGGGGAATGGCTGAACAAACTGTGGTACATGAAGGTGATGGAATACTATTGTGCCATAAGAAATGGGGATGATGCAGACTTCATAACAACCTGGAAAAACCTACACGACATAATGCTGAGTGAGCGGAGCAGAGCCAGGAGAACGTTGTGCACAGCCACAGATATGTGGATTCCGTGAGGACCAACCCTGACATACTGCGCTTTTCTCAGCAACCTAAGGGGCAAGGACAACTCCAGGGGACTCACGATGGAGAATGCTATCTTCATCCAGACAAAGAACTGCGAAGTTTGAATACAGACTGAGGCACACTACATGCTCGCCTTTTCTGCTTCTCTTTTGTTTTTGTTTTTGGGGTTTTTTTTTTTGGTTCTGTTTCTTCTTTCTCATGATTCATTCCATTGGTCAAAATTCTTCTCCACGACTTGACTAGTGCATAAATTAATTCAATGCGAAGTTATACATGACAGTTATATGAGACTTCATGCCGTCTTGGGGAGGGAGGGGGGAGGGAGGGGAGAAAAACTGGAACTCAAAACTATGTAGAACCGTGCGTGGTAAACTAAAAATAAATAAAGAAATTTATAAAAAAAAAGAATATAAAACAGACCCATGTATAGTTAGAATATTAGGGTATTTGATATTCATGTAAAAAAACTATTCTTATTTAAAACACACCACCAACACAGGTTCAAAGACAATTTATTTAAAATTTGGCATTTCTCAGAGTGACAGTTTCAGCCCATTATGGTTCTGTCTACTCTTAAATCCATTATCATTTAGCCTTAAATAATTTATTATCTCTTCTAAATAGAACTAAGTATGATTTCCAAATTAAAGAGGGAATCAAACCAAAGCAACTTATTAATCACTTAACATAAATGCATGGCATTTGTTGCATCAATCCAAAATACTTTAAATGTCTAGTATATCTTACAGCATCTTTCTCAAATTTTATCAAAATATTATTTAGATTTGATTATTGCAAAATTCTTTTAAGTGTAAAAAAATAGCTTTTTATTTTGTTTGATTTTATTTTTAAAACTAGATCTCCCTAAATCGCCCAGATGGGGTGGCTCCCCACAAATAGGAATTCATCATATTAATACCAAAATAGTGTGGTCAGTCACAACTATAAAATTCTTATTATGCATGAAGAAAGACAAAAGTGATACTAGTGCATACCTTGGTCTCCTCTAGGTCAGACACATCAAGTACAAAGATAGCAAAGAGAAGGGTGTGGTTGAATATATTAAAAGACTTATTAGGACCATGAGTTCAAAGATGAGTAGAAAGCACACATTCGAAGCAGTGAACCCCTATACAATAGCACACTTAATGTACACATTCAGCATTGTAAGGTGGATTATAAGAGATTTGGAAAATGTCCACACAAAAACCCATTCTGTTAGCAAAACATAGAGCCTATCACCCTGATACTTACTTGTTCCAAAGGGTAAGGGATTGCTAGAAATTACTTATTTGTTTGTTTGCTTGTTGGTTTGTTTGTTTATTATTCTTATTTATTTTTAGTATTTTTCAAATTTTAAGATCTAACTTTTCTCCCTTCCTCCACCTCTTCTCCTGCCCACTGAGAAGGCAAGCAATAAGATATCAATTATACATGTTAAATAATGTAAAACATATTTCCGTATTAGCCATGTCACAAAAAGCAAGAAAAACAAAGAAAATAAAAAAGTATACTTCAATATGCACTCAGAGTATATCAGTTCTCTCTCTGGAGATGCATAGAACTTTTCATCATGAGACCTTCAGAACTGTATTGACCAGAGTAGTTAAGTCTTTCATAGCTAATCATCATTAAAATATTCCTATTACAGTGCACAATGATCTTCTGGTTCTACTTGCTTCACTCTGTTTTAATTCACATAAGTATTTCTGAAGCTATTCTCCTCATCATCTTTTACAGCACGATAGTATTCTGTCACGATCATATATTACAACCTGTTCAGCCATTTCCCCAACTGATGAGTGTTCCCTCAGTTCCCAACTCTTTGCCACCACAAAAAGAGCTATTATAAATGTTTTTGTACCTTTTTATTTTTCTTTGATCTCTTTAGGATATAGACCTAGTAGTGGTGTTATTGCTGGGTCAAAGGATATGCAGAGTTTTGTAGCTCTTTCGGAAAAGTTCCAAATTGTTCTCCAGAGTGGTTGGGTCAGTTCACAACTCCACCAACAGTGGATTAATGTCCGTATTTTTTCATATACCCTCTAGTATTTTTTATTTTCCTTATCAGTCATGTTCCGTTGTTGTTACGTAGTTGTTCTGGTCTTGTCAGATGCTCAGTGACCCCATTTGGGGTTTTCTTGACAAAGATACTGGAATGGTTTGTCATTTCCTTCTCCACCTCATTTAACAGATGAGGAACTGAGGCAAACTGAAGGCAAACCTTCAAAAAAGTTAAGTGACTTGCCCATGGTAACACAACTAGTAAGTGTCTGAGGCCATATTTGAATAACTTATGAGGATGAGTCTTCCTGACCCTAGGCCCAGCACTCTATGCACTGTGTCACCTACCTGCCCTCTGTCATATTAGCTAATTTGGGTGTGAGATAGTACCTCAGAGTTGTTTTAATTTGTTTTTCATTTGTCCTATGTCTATTAATAGCTTTTTATTTCTTCTTCTGAAAACTGCATGTTCATATTTTTGACCATTTATTAACTAGGGAATGGCTCTTATTTTTTATGAATTTGACCCAGTTCCCTACATATTAGAGAAATAAGTCCTTTATCAGAGAACCTTATTGTAAAATTAAATTGGTAATAATTCATTATCTATGGTAATTTTAGCCAAAAAAGTAGTTCCTCTCATAACCTATATTAATTAGAATTATTTTTGCTTTTTGAGATTATGTTTGAGATTATGATTGCTACCCCTACCTTTTTTACTTCAGGTGAAGTATAATAGATTCTGCTCCAACCCCTTATTTTAACTCCATGTGTTTTTTCTGTTTCAAGTGTGTTTCTTGTATACAATATATTGCTGGATCTTAGGTTCTAATCCATTCTGTTATCAACTTCCATTTTACTGGTGAGTTCATCTCATTCACATTCATAGTTATGATTACTGACTGCATTTCCCTCCATCCTATTCTCTTCTTTATATGCTTCTTTCTCTCTTTTACCCTGTCCCTGCTCAAAAAAAAAAATATTTTGCTTCTGACCCCTCCCTTGGCCTACCCTCCCTTTTATCACCTCTTCCCTTTCTCTTATCTCCTTCCCCTCCTACTTCCTAGTTGGATAATCAACTGAATCAACTGTAATCAACTGAATCTCAGTGTGTCCCTATATTCTTCCCTCTTTGAACAAATTCTAATGAGAGTAAGGTTCAAACATTACCTACTCCCCATTTTCCCCTCCACTTGTAAAAGCTCTTACTTATGTGTCTCTTCTATCCAAGGTAATTTTCTCCATTCTCACTTTCCCTTCCACCATCATTCAGGGCATCCCTCTTTTTCATCTCCATTTTTTTAGATCATCCTAACCTAATAAACTCAAACCTTTTTTCTCTGTCTATGTAGACACCTTCTAACAATAATGATAAAGTTCTTAGGAGTTACGTGTATTATCTTTCCATATAGGCATGTAAACACTTTAACCTTATTGGGTCCCTTATGATTTCTTTTTCATGTTTACCTTTTTATGCTTCTCTTGTGTATTATGTGTGAATGCCAAAATTACTATTCAGCTCTAGTCTTTTCATCAGAAAACCTTGAAAGTCCTGTTTCATTAAACATCCATTTTTCTCCCTGAAGGATTATACTCGGTTTTTCTGGGTAGGCTGTAATCCTAGCTCCTTTGCCTTCCAGAATATCATATTCTAAGCTTTCTGCTCCTTTAACATGGAAACTGCTCGATCTTATATGATCCTGACTATGGGTGCACAATATTTTAATGATTTCTTTCTGGTGGCTTGATGTATTCTCTCCTTGCCCTAGGAACTCTAGAATTTGACTAAAGTATTCTTGGAAGTTTTCAGTTTGGGATCTCTTTCAGAAAGTAGTTCATGGCTTTTTTCAATTTCTGTTTTATCCTCTAATCATAAAATATTAGAGCAATTTTCCTTGATAGTTTCTTGAAATATAATGTCCTGATTTTTTTATCATGGCTTTCAGGTAGTCCAATAATTCTTAAATGATCTCTCTCTAATCTATTTTGCAGGTCATTTATTTTTCTGATGAGATATTTCACAATTTATTCTATTTTTTCATTCTTTTGACTTTGTTTTATTGTTTCTTGATGTCTTATGGAATCATTAGTTTCCACTTGCCCAATTCTAATTTTTAGGGCATTATTTTCTCCAGTGAGTTTTTGTAACTCTTTCCATTCGGCCAATTCTACTTTTAAGGTGTTATTTTCTTTAGTATTTTTGTGCCTCCTTTTACCAACCTGTTAATTCTTTTTTATATCTAATTTTCTTATATCACTCATTTATTTTCCTAAATTTTCCTCTTCCATGATTACCTCTTTCTTTAACTCCTCTAGAAATTGTTGTTGGACTTGTCTCTAATTTGTGGCATAAGTTTTCAGTGAGCCTTTAGAGGATGAAATAACATCCTTATACTTTTATTTAACTAAAAAAAACCAATTATTTTATTCACTTGTTTAATAATTTATATACCATTAAATATAAAAGAATAGCAGCAAAATACCAACTTGTTCCAGTACCATTTCTATTCCAACCATATCAAAATAAAAAATAATTGAAAAGGAAAAGAAGAAGAAGATGATGATGATGATGATGATAAGTAATTCAATTAATAAACACAAACTGGATTATTATCACAGAAAAACTGTGGACCACAATTATACAAACATAACTAATGAGAATGAGTTGAATGAAAAAGTCATTGAAATAAACATTCAGAAAGATCTTTAAGGTTTTCAAAGTACTTTACATGTGTTATCTCATTTGAGTCTTACAACAACCCTGTTAAGTAATTCCATATTTTTATTTCCATTTTATAAATGAGGAGACTGAGGCTCACCATAGCTACCTGTTACACTCATGGTCATGGAACAAGTAAGCATTCACTGCTACTGAACAAAGTTGCCTCTATTAAAAAAAGTAAGACCTATGTTATGTGCAGACCCATAATTGCCATAGCAATCCAAGGTCTATAGTTCAGCGGCTATACAACTAGGCTAGGATCAGGAGTCTTTTTATCGTTCAGTCATTTCAGTCATGTCTGACTCTTCATGACCCCATTTGGGGTTTTCTTGGCAAAGATACTGAAGTGGTTTTCCATTTCCTTCTCCAGCTCACTTTACAGAGGAGGAAACTGAGGCAGACAGGGTTAAGTGACTTATCAAGTGTCACATAGCTAGTAAGCATCTGAGGTCAGATTTGAACTCAGGAAGTTGAATCTTAGGCTTGGCGCTCTATTCACTGCAGCACCTAGCTGCCCCATCAGAAGTCTTATGTACTCTTAGATCGATGCTATGCCTGAGTCTCTCTTACTATATAGCATGTGGAAATATTCCATTTTCCCCATGAAAGTTGAGATGAGCAATACTTCAATAGCTTCTCAGATCTTTTATCCCATTGCTGTAGATTTCAGGTGAAGTCCCACCTTCTCCCTCATTATCAGTGCCTTCCCTCTGTTAATTTTCTCCAATTTATCATCTCTATGTTGTGTTTGTACATAGTTGTTTACATGCTGTTTCTCCCATTAGACTGTAACATCCTTAAGGTCAGGGACTGGGTTTGGTGGATTTGTTTGTTTCTTTTTTTGCTTTTCTTTGTAACGTCAATGTTTAGCACAGTGTCTGGAACATAGTAGGTGCTTAATAAATGCTAGTTGAGATGGTCAGACTGGGGAGGTGAGAATCAGAAACAGTGTGTGTATGTATGGGTGGGGGGGGACATGTGGCTTTTTATACTCTTGTATCATAGCTCCACTTCTATTTTTCTCCTCGTCTCTCATATGCTTGATTTTTCCTCTAGTGTCTTACATGACCTTGCCCAGCGCTCCCTCACTCAAATCAAAGTCAACTGCAAGTCATTTCACCATCTCCCGATGTCATGGTCCTCTTCGAGAATGCAGGACAAACATAACTCCTAGGTTCTAGTTTGTTCCAATCCATCTTTTACAGGATTGTCAGAATAATATTTCAAATGCAGAGGCCTGGTCACATCTCTTACTTGCTAAAAAAAAACTCTAAAAAACCTCCCAGTTATCTACATAATGAGGTACAGATTCCTTAGCTTGGTATGCAAGGGTCTGGGCCAACTGTCTCCCAGCTACCTTTTCAATATTCTTTCATAATCCTTCCCCCGCCCCCAGACTCTACTCACCAGCCAAATGAAGCCTGAAACTTTTTGTCTCTGTCTGTGCTCATTCCATTCCCAAGAGAGGCCATGCTTTTCTCACCCTCCCCTAAGAAGATCATAAATTTAGAACTAGAAGGGCCCTTAAAGGACATCCATTCCATTCCTCTGATTTTACATATGAGGAAACTGAGGCAAAGACACATTAAGTAACTTACCTGTGATGATCTTTTAAAGTCTGAATAAAATGCTACTTTCTCTGTGAAGCTTCCCTTAATCCTTCAGCCAGAATTCATCTGTTCCTTCACAAAGTTTTCAGTCTCAGTTGTTTGTCCTTTGAACATTTATTGCTGTCCAACCATTTCATTTGTATCCAACTCTTCATGACCTCCTTTGGGGTTTTCTTGGAGAAGATACTGGGGTGGTTTGCCATTGCCTTCTCCAGCTCATTTTACAGATGAGTAACTGAGGCAAACAGGGTTAAGTGACTTTCCCGGGGTCACATAGGTAGTCTGAAGCTGGTTTTGAATTCAGGTCTTCATGGCTCCAGGCCAAGCATTCTATCCACTGTGCCACCTAACTTCCTTCCTTTCAACATTTGGGGCTTAAGAAATGTTTATTGAATGAATGCATGAAGGGGAGGAGAAAGACAGGAATGTGCAATGGAAAAGGTGATGGATTTGAGTTACAGGGTCTGAGTTTGAATCCTAGTCTTGCTACTTACTCATATGTGACCTTGGGTAAGCCACTTAACATTGTCTGAACCTCCACATCCTCCTCTAAAAAATGGAAGGGGTATACTAGATGACTTCGGAGGTCCCTTCCTATTCAAAACTTACCATCCTTTGATGGAATGTTGAGATCTTGTTCCAAATCAGAAAGCCCAGGTGTATTCATTCTAGTAGAGGGCACTGATTTTGACCCTGCCACCCTGCCAGGTTATCTAATCTTCCTATGTGAGATAAATGATAGACAAAGAGATAATAAAATTGATGATCATGGCTAAAATAGAATAGAGATAGTTAATAAATTGATAATGATAGAGATAGAGAAGTTTAGACAAATAGTGCATTCATTAAGTTTTTACTATGCACCAGGCACTATGCCAAACCCTGGGAATACAAAGACAAGCAAAAAAAAGGAGAGAATACCTGTCTTCAAAGGGCTTATATTCAAATTGTAAAAAACAACATATTGAACAGAACTGAAAATCTGAAAGGGGATGTGGGAGGACAAGAAAGCCAAGAGCCTGGAGCAGAGGCAGGTTAGAAGTGAGCCTAGCTAGGGTGGGAACTTCCTAAAATGAAGAGTCTGGCTGGGAACTCCCCAGCAGGAAGAGGGGGCTGTAAAGGTGGTGGCCTCTCCAGCTTGAGAAGGTACCTGGGGACTATAATGGAAGCCCTTTTATTATCTCAAGGTTATTGGTAAGAGAAAATAATTTTGAAGGTGCTTTGAAAAAATCAAAGAGCAATATGTTGCTAAGAGCAATGATAACTAATAAAAACTCCACCTTCATAACATCATAAGATCCACTGGATGACAATTATAGCTATTATGTATGTAGCATATTTAATTCTTATGCAATTTAACTGCCATTATCTGAATTGGTTTTACCACATCTCCATAAGGGAGTTGCTACCTTCTTGTTTCATAATGGGGACACCGGGGTACAAGGATAGGGGGTGTTCTGCCATTGGCCACACAATGAACCATGATTACTAAGATCCCAGGTCACCAGACATCCAGCCCTTTACACATGATGCCTCCCTCATCTTTATTGGCCCTGGTCACCCCCATATTGCATTTCAATTGCTCTAAAAATGTCCAGTGGTTGTAGTACAGCCTTAGAAAAAAGAAGGCTTCCTTTCATTTTGGCAATGGGGAAGGCGACCTTCTGTCAATGGCACCCAGCCTTGCCTTCTCAGAAGCAGTTCATCAGTGTGACCCGGTCTGTCCCTGGAGTTCAGATGAGGGAACCTGGTCACATGATAGAGATGCTTTGTATCTTAAGGCAGCCCAGATGTTCCAGGCACAGATAGCCACATTCCCCACACAGATGGCCAAATAGTCCCCATGACATCCGTGAATGTAGCTTGTGCCCATTTATTCCCAGCTGTAGGAAATTCCCTACTCAGCGAACTGACCGTGATTTGGAAGGTAAAGTGGAAAATTGAGAGACAGAGGTCACGCGAGGGACTACATACACCTACCTCTGGAGATGGCTATGTTTTCTTGGACAGCAAGTCACTTTTCTATCACCAAGTAAGAGACCCCTGGAAGACAGTGGTCTAAAGGTCATCTCTGGTGCAAAGTTCCTTCCCCAAAGACATTTGATTCCTCCCTCCATTGAGAATCATCAATCCACAAACAGTTATTGAATATCCAATCTTAGATAACTTCCTAGCTATGTGACCCTGGACAAAGTCATTTAACCCTATTTGCCTCAGTTTCTTCATTTGTAAAATGAGCTGGAGAAGGAAATGGCAAACCACTTTAGTATCTTTGCCAAGAAAACCCCAAATGAGATTATGAAGGGTTGGACACTTAGTAAGAAGGGGTTACCACTGCAAAAGAACAATGCCCAGAACACAGAAGCAAGACAAAGGACCACCTCCCCCACTGTTCTCCCTGCTACTGAGTTCATCCTGCTGCCCTCTGATGATGTCAGGGCTGTTGGAATCTCCTTTAAGAATTCATTTCCCAACACTCCCACCCCTATTTGAGTTTGGTATTTTGGTGAACTCTGGTTTGACCAAGAACTTCATTACTTTCTCTGTTTATGACCTGACCTGACTTCCCTAGGTTTCTTCCCTTAGGCCACATAACTCATACTTACTACCTTCGGTAAGGTACCTTCACCTATCCTCAATAGCTTTCAATCTTCCTGAGAAAATGAGACATGAACAAATGAAACAATTAAAGAACGAGACAAGGAAATATTCATGTGCTTGAATTAAGTGGTAATTGGTATGCCCCATGTATAAATTAATAGGGATTTCAAGAGGGGAAGGGTCAGCAAATGTCAGAGGTCTTGGGAAAAGCTTTTCAAGTTTGTGGTGGATTTGAGTCACAGGGTCTGAGTTTGATTCCTATTCTTGCTACTTACTCATGTGTGACCTTGGGTAAGCCACTCAACCTTGTCCGAGTCTCCATGTCCACCTCTAAAAAATGAAAGGGGTATACTAGTAGTGTAGAGTTAGTAAGACCTGAGCTAAAATCCTGCTTTAGACTCTTACTAGCTGTGTGATGCTCGGCAAATTATTTTACCTCTCTGTGCCTAATTTTTCTCATCCGTAAAATGAAAGGGCTGGAATTAATGTTCTCTGAGTTCCCTTAAATCTATGATCTATGAGCCTATGGACCTATGTTTGGGCTAGGCCTGAAATCTGACTCTCTCATATGATTAGGGTTCTTTCAATCAAGAATAAGGAGCAATTTTATGACAGATATGATTATTTTCTCCACTAAACCAAATAGTGCATTCTCTTGTAGCAATAACAATTAATTGTGGTTATACATTTAAAATATGCCACTTTATGTAAGGGGAAAATCCCAACCCTGGGTATTTGAAATAATAATAGTGACCAATTATCTTAATATTCATAATAAAATATTGGTAATTTACAACAAACCTGTTGTCAGTGGGCACCATTTTATGTAGATTTGTCTAGCAATGGAAAAAATGCTGCCAAACATAAAATT